>NC_134399.1:103126553-103468101 GCF_050003625.1 Haematobia irritans | reverse complement strand
ATATATAAAATTTAATATATATATTATATATATATATATATATATATATATATATATATATAATATATATATATATATATATTATATATATATATATATATATATATTATATATATATAATATATATATATATATATATATATATATATATATATATATATATATATATATATATATATATATATATATATATATATATATATATATATATATATATATATATATATATATATATATATGGGAGCTATATCTAAATCTGAACCGATGTCTTCCAAAATCAATAGGGATCTATTCTGAGCCAAAACACATACTTGTGCCAAATTGGAAGTCGATTGGACTAAAACTGCGACCTAGACTTTGATTACAAAAATGTGTTCACGGACAGACGGACAGACGGACAGACGGACAGTGCTATATCGACTCAGGAGCCCACCCTTAGCATTTTTGCCAAAGACATCATATGTCTATCTCGTCTCCTTCTGGGTGTTGCAAACATATGCACTAACTTATAATACCCTGTTCCACAGTGTGGAGCAGGGTATAAAAATGTGTTCACAGACAGACGGACATAGTTATATCGACTCAGGAGCCGACCCTGAGCATTATTGCCAAAGAAACCATGTGCCTATCTCTTCTCCTTTTGGGTGTTGTAAACATATGCACTATCTTATAATACCCTGTTTCACAGTGTGACGCAGCGTATAATTAAATTATAACTGTTCAGTCATCTCGTTGAGAGATGAGCCTATAGCTTATTTCGATTTTAAAAATATAAAATACATCATAAATTTTCAACTGTTCAGCCATCTCGTTGAGATATTTGTGGTAGTCTAATCAAAGAATTGGGAACCGTAATTACATTTCAGTGCCTAAATAATTCTGTCTTTGCAGGATTTACGCCTAGACGACACATCCACTTCCTTGTAATTCGGAGACTTCTCTGATTATATGGAGAAATTTTCACCTGACTGTTAGTGTAATATCATCGGCGTACGTAACAACTTTGATCGGTGTCTGGAGAGTTAGGAGGTAGAGGTGTGCGCGTGAGTAATAGTTTACTCACGCTCTCGCACACTCACGAATGAAATATCATATTCACGCACACTCACGCACGATATTTTTTGGTAGGACTCACGCACACTCACGAAAATAAAATTTGTACTCACGCACACTCACGCACGAAAACGTCGTGGCTCACGAAAAATATCGTGACTCACGAAAAATATCGTGACTCACGAATAATTTTATGATTAATTTACCTTACCGAAGTGTCTGAAAACATGTGCATTATTAAAATCGAGAGTGTTATTAAACTCTTTACATCCCAGGTGTCACTAAAATTGTAATTGAATTTAACTCTTAAGCGTTTTATGTTGGTGAGCAGGAATATTTTCGTGAATGTAATTCGTTACTCACGCACACTCACGAAGATATTATTTTCGTGACTCACGCTCACGCACGACATTTTGGTTTGATAATCACGCACACTCACGCTGTTGTCATGAGAGAGACTCACGCACGAATCACGAAAATTTTAGTGAGTCACGACAATTTCGTGTCACGTGTACACCTCTATTAGGAGGTACACATACATGTGTTGTAGGTCTACTTATTATATCATTCTGTTCGACTCTTCAGCAACTTCTTCTCAAACTTCACCGATTCACATTAAATTTCCTTTAAAACACTCGATTGAGGATAGAATATTTGGAATACCTTAGCCTCAGCGATCTGTATATAATTCTTATCTTTCAGCGAAATTTTTTTCTTTTCGTGTATAATTCATTTCATATTTCCCTCAACAAATCCTAAAGCATAGCTACTCCAAAAGTTGTTGACAAATTGTTGTCATTCTGAGTGCTTCGGTAAAATGATATCGGGAGCATTGCGTGTGTGTGTTAGCATTTTCGTTGTTATTATTGTCGTCCTTATTGTTGCGGCAGGGATAAGGATTCAAGTACGCCCAATTAAGACTACACTCCAATGAATGGCATTTTTATAATATTTTAGTGGTTATTATTACCCCATAATTAACGAGTAGTGCCCACAACATTGCAGATGGGTGGTAAGCGTGTAGGTATTAGGGTTGATATGCGACCCTTCGTGGGGCGGGGGTAGTAAATTTTAGTGGAGAATTATGATAGTTATTTATTAAAAATCAATTGATTCGGAAGTCAATAAGAGGGGCAATAACACGCAATGATAGGCGTAGACAGGATAAGAGTGTCGATTTTTGTGTTTGTGTGACAGACAGTAATTTTAACAAATGTTGTCGTTTGTGTAAGGAATTCGTTTTTTTAGTATTTTATGTGTGGACCGCACCCAGAGAAGGAATATGGTCACCTCAAACATGTTTTAAGAGAAAAATGTTATTTTTGGGTGGTGACCATGTAACATGGTTTTCGCAACCATGTTATTTTCTCGGAAATCATGTATCTGATTTCGGCAAGCAGTTTATATTTGACGATAAAATAACATTTTAGTGACAAACATGTTACATGGTCACCATACAAAAATAACATTTTGCTCTTGAAACATGTTTGAGGTGATCATGTTCCTTCTCTGCGTGCGTATACACAAAAAATATCAGCAATACTTTTTCAATTTAAAAATATATTCACTTATTTATTTTGATGTGCTTAGGAAGCTTTCTATCTGTGAAGTCCAATGGTGTCAGCACAAACAACATTTATCAAAGATTTATCAAGAATTCTTCTGGTAAAAATTATACCAATTCCAAAAAAAGAAAACTTTAAGTATAGACCAATTGCCGTACTGGCTTATTTACCCGGCAAAAAAAAAGCGTCGGCAAAAAAGTAATGAAAATGTTCTTTTTGGATCCGGAAGTCGTGCAAAATTGACGCAGAAGCGATGAATTTAACATGGGCTTGTCGTAGGACGGAAGTCCTCCATTTCAACAGACGTTGCACTGAATTTGCATCACTTCTTTAGGTGTGATCCGAATTCAATGTTTTGGATGTAAATTAAAAAATTCTGTGATATTTTGTCAAATAAATAATTTTTATAATTTTTAATGGATTCTAACGCCTATCGGTAACGTTTGCCCTCAAATATTTTCTAAAATTCACAATTTTTCAGATTGGATTTAGCATTTTTTTTTTCGACAAAATTTAAATGATTTGTACCATTTTATGAATTCTTACTCTGTTTTTAACCTAGTTGAAACAAAACAACTAAGGAAAGTCTAAAGTCGGGCGGGGCCGACTATATTATACCCTGCACCACTTTATAAATACACATTTTCGATACTATATCAAATCCGTCAGTTTAGTTTAGTTACCCAAATTCATTAGAAATAAAAAAAAATTGAGTCACTTTTACAAGTTTTCGACTTAGCGGTGGCGATTTTATAAGGGAAATGTGGATATTTTGGTCATTTTTGCCCAAATCGGAAAAACATATATATGGAAGCTATATAGAAATCTGAACCGATTTCAACCAAATTTGACATGCATATTTAGTATTTTAATTCTACTCCCTGTGCAAAATTCCATGTAAATCGGACTACAACTTTGAACTCTGTGGTCATATGACGGAAATCGGGCGAATGATATATATGGGAGCTATATCTAAATCTGAACCGATTTCAATAAAATTTAGCACACTTGACTACACTACTAATTGTACTCCTTGTGCAAAATTTCAACCAAATTGGGCTAAAACTCTGGCTTCTGGGGCCATATAAGTCTAAAGGGTGATACGATCAAAATTTGGTCAATATAAACTTGACGTATTTCTTTCAATTTTGCATTTAAAAAACCTGAACATCCTTCATTTTGAAGGTGTGTGTGTGTAGAATGTTGCTCCTATTTTGATTTTAGACTTCACTCTTCAGTTGTCAAAATGCCGTCCAAGCAAGAAGAGCAGCGTATCAAAATTTTGCTCGCGCATCGCGAAAATCCGAGCTACTCGTACGCAAAGCTGGCAAAATCGCTAAAAGTTGCCAAATCAACCGTTACAACTGTAATTAAAGTGTTTGGGGAACGTTTGTCGACAGCCAGGAAGTCTGGATCGGGGGGAAATCGAAAACCGGAAGCCGCTGAGACGACAAAGAGAGTTGCCGGTAGTTTCAAGCGAAGCCCTAACCTCTCTCTCCGAGATGCCGCAAATAAGCTGGGTGTATCGTCTACCACCGTGCATCGAGCCAAAAAACGAGCCGGACTATCGACTTACAAGAAGGTAGTGACTCCAAATCGCGATGATAAACAAAATACGACGGCCAAAGCGCGATCCCGGAGGCTGTACACGACGATGCTGACGATGTTTGACTGTGTGGTAATGGACGATGAAACCTACGTCAAAGCCGACTACAAGCAGCTTCCGGGACAGGAGTTTTATACGGCAAAAGGAAGGGGAAACGTAGCAGATATTTTCAAGCACATAAAACTGTCAAAGTTCGCAAAGAAATATCTGGTTTGGCAAGCCATCTGTACCTGTGGCTTGAAAAGCAGCATTTTAATAGTTTCCGGGACTGTCAACCAAGAAATTTACGGAAAGAGTGTTTGAATAAACGTCTGCTGCCTTTCCTGAAGAAACACGGTTGTTCCGTAATGTTTTGGCCGGATTTGGCATCTTGCCATTACGGTAAAAAGGCCATGGAGTGGTACGCCGCCAACAACGTGCAGGTGGTTCCCAAGGACAAGAACCCTCCAAACACGCCAGAGCTCCGCCCAATTGAGAAATACTGGGCTATTGTCAAGCGGAACCTAAAGAAGACCAAACAAACTGCTAAGGACGAGCAGCAGTTCAAGGCAAACTGGCTTTCTGCGGCGAAGAAGGTGGACAAGGTGGCTGTACAAAATCTGATGGCAGGTGTCAAGCGTGAGGCCCGGCAATTCGGATTTGAAAAATCGAAAGCCTAACCGAATATTTTTCCTGAATTTTATACTAATTGAACTTGAAAAAGAAATTTAATTTGATTTTTTAAATAAACGATTTCACCGATTTACACGCGTTTTCCCTTGACTAAATTTTGACCGTATCACCCTTTATATCGGGCGAAAGATGTATATGAAAGCTATATCTCAATCTGAACCGATTTCAATCAAATTTGCCACACCTGACTATAGTACTTATTGTTCTCCTGGTGCACAATTTCAAGCAAATTAGGGTAAAACTTTGGCTTCTGGGGCCATATAAGTTCATATCGGGCGAAAGATATTTATGGGAGCTATATCTAAATCTGAACAGATTTCAATCAAATTTTGCACACTTGACTATATGACCAAGTGTTATGTTTGTGCAAAATTTCAAGCAAATCAGGGTAAAACTCTGGCTTCTGGGTCCATATAAGTGCGTATCGGGCGAAGGTTTCACCACTTTCTAAAGCTCTACAGCAATTCCCACGGAATATCATAAGCGCAAGATAGAGTCACTTAATGTTTTCTAATTTGTACTCAACAAAGTAGAACCAATTAGAATAAATAAGAACCAGTCATATATCTTAAATTGAGAAAAGCTGAATGTAATTGTCTTTATATCCGTTCTTTGTCCAGTGAAAAGTGATCTTTAAATTCACTAAATATGATTATTGCGTGCACTTCTATTTCATCTAAGCGAATAGACCGCATTTAAAGGAGATGCGCCTTTTCGTCAACATTTATTTTATAATTTCCTGACAATCCGAATAGTTAACTACAATATGTTCATCAAGGTTTTATTGGTTTTACACATGAACAGAAAAATACAATTGTAGCGAATTTTCGTATTGCCATCAATATGAATGAAGGAGATGCATCGCCTTGTCGAAGGCCTTTTTATATGTGTTTTGTATAGAATAAATAGAATTAAATAAGCAAATGTTACGATTAGGAAACTTTCGTTCGAATCTTTCTCTACAATTCTGCTTTAAGCACTTATCTTTTTAAAATTAAATCTATCCGCCGCCAGCTATGACTGGTGATCGGACTCCGAGAACAGGCTTAACCTTGCAGCTTCTCACCGCTTCAGCTACAGTATCCTTATGATTCCGTTTCAGACCGGCCTGCTATGTTGTCTGATAGTGAGGGCCTATTTTGTAACGCTAGATCTCGCGATCTCGATTATGTAAACCAACCTTTATATTCTCGGATGGTGGTTGTCTATCCACAAGATGTTTGTATGGATATCCTCAAATTTCTGGCAGTGAAATAACTGGAATGATCAGCAAAGGTAATCGATCGCAGATGACATAAAGCTTATTCACCAGCTCCCAAAACAAAAGGTTTACTTGCGTCCAAAGATTTTGAACTTCACTTAAGTTGTTTGTTATGGATTCCTACACTGAAAAACCTATTGGTCTAATCAGGGCTGTGGAGTCGAGCCAAATTTGCTCGACTCCAACTCCGACTCCAGCATTTTTCATCAGCTCGACTCCGACTCCGGGTAATATAACTAAATCTCATTTTAATACCACTAATTTGTAGTTCTATTGTGGGGGTACCGTAAGTGGATCGATATAAAGTATCGTATTTATTTATGTGTGCAAAAAAAAAGGACTTCATTTCACATTAGATGCCAATTGAACTCTATATTTCAAATTTAGGGCAATGTTTAATAAATAAAATAATAATATAAATACCCATCATAATATGAGAAGATACCAACAGTATATGTATTTGTGGACCAAAATTATTGATACTATCTCAAATCCTTTAAATTTGTTGCGAGCTATATAAAGGTTTATATTTCCATATGTATGAATTTGAATCTGAATCGATTTAGACAAAATTGTATATACTTCTACAAAATCTATGTACATAAAATTTAAATCTAACGTTATGGGACGTAAAACAATTTTAACGAAAAATAAAAATGCAAGGAAAGTCTAAAGTCGGGCGGGCCGATTTTAATATACTCTGCACAACTTTGTATTTAGATCTACATTTTGATAAAATCTCAAATCAGACTTCTACAAAACTTGGGCAATATTTGGGAAATATTTATAATTGTTTAGACAATTTCGCAAAAATGCATTTATGACTCATTCATTGAAAATTTTGAAAATTTGGGTCATTTCTACAAGTTTTCAACTTAGCAGCCATTTTTCCAAAATTGTATGCTCACTGAATACAATTTTGGAAAAATTTTTCTCTACTAAATAAAATTTTGCAAAATTTTCTACAGAAAAAAAAATTTTGACTAAATTTTCTATAGAAATAAAATTTTGGCAAAATTTTCTATAGAAATCAAATTTTGACCAAATATATAGAAATAAAATTTTGAATAAAATTTTTATAGAAATAAAATTTGGCAAAATTTTTTATAGAAATAAAAGTTTGAAAAATTTATCAATAGAAATACAATTAAAAAAAAATTGTGTAGCAAACAAAATTTTCTATACAAATAAAATTTTGCAAAATATTCTATAGAAACAAAATTTTGACTAAATTTTATATAGAAAAAAATATTTCTATAGTAATAAAATTTTGAGTATCAGTGAGCATCAGCAAGAAAAAAAAATTGAAACCATTTGCTATAGAAATAAAATTATGAAAAAAATATAAATAAAAATACAATTTTAGAACAATTTTTGTGTAGTAAATGTAGTAGTAAAATATTTTACAGAAACAAATAGAAATAATATAGAAATAAAATTTTGACCAAATTTTCTAATAAACAAGTATATACGGCCGTAAGTTCGGCCAGGCCGAATCTTATGTACCCTCCACCATGGATTGCGTAGGAACTTCTACTAAAGGCTGTCATCCACAAACGAATTACTTGGGTTGCGATAACACTTGCCGATGGCAAGGTATCGTAAAACTTTTTAACACTGTCTGCTAAATTGTAAGTTAGTCCATAAGGGGTATATATTAAACAAAAAAAAAAGGCCGATTAATTACGTATATAATTTGCTATAGAAATAAAATTATGAAAAAAATATAAATAAAAATACAATTTTAGAACAATTTTTGTGTAGTAAATGTAGTAGTAAAATATTTTACAGAAACAAATAGAAATAATATAGAAATAAAATTTTGACAAAATTTTCTATAGAAATAAAATTTTGACCAAATTTTCTAAGAAAAAATCTATTACTATAAAATTTTGGCAAAATTTTCTATAGAAATAAAATTTTGACCAAATTTTCTAATAAACAAGTATATACGGCCGTAAGTTCGGCCAGGCCGAATCTTATGTACCCTCCACCATGGATTGCGTAGGAACTTCTACTAAAGGCTGTCATCCACAAACGAATTACTTGGGTTGCGATAACACTTGCCGATGGCAAGGTATCGTAAAACTTTTTAACACTGTCTGCTAAATTGTAAGTTAGTCCATAAGGGGTATATATTAAACAAAAAAAAAAGGCCGATTAATTACGTATATAATTAAGTTTGACAAAATTTTCTATAGAAATAAAAACTTGACAAAATTTTCTATAGAAATAAAATGTTGACAAAATTTTCTATGGAAGTAAAATGTTGACAAAATTTTCTATAGCAATAAAATTTTGACAAAATTTTCTATAGAAATAAAATGTTGACAAAATTTTCTATAGAAATAAAATGTTGACAAAATGTTCTATAGAAATAAAATGTTGACAAAATTTTCTACAGAAATAAATTTTTTACAAAATTTTCTATAGAAATAAAATTTTGACAAAATTTTCTATGGAAATAAAATGTTGACAAACATTGCTATAGAAATAAACTTTTTACAAAACTTTCTATAGAAATGAAGTTTTGACAAAACTTTCTATAGTAATAAAATTTGACAATTTTTACATGGCTGTTAGAGGCCATATACTAACGAAATGTACCAAATTTCAACCGTATCGGATGACTTTTGCTCCTCCAAGAGGCTCCGGAGGTCAAATCTGGGGATCGGTTTATATGGGAGCTATATATAATTATGGACCGATATGGACCAATTTTTGCATGGTTGTTAGATACCATATACTAACACCGCGTACTAAATTTCAATTGGATCGGATGAATTTTGCTCATCCAAGAGGCTCCAGAGTTCAAATCTGGGGATCGGTTTATATGGGAGCTATATATAATTATGGACCGATATGGACCAATTTTTGCATGCTTGTTAGAGACCGTATACTAACATCAGGTACCCAATTTCAAACGGATCGGATGAATTTTGCCTCTCCAAGAGGCTCCGGAGGTCAAATCTGGGGATCGGTTTATATGGGAGCTATATATAATTATGGACCGATATGGACCAGTTTTTGCATGGTTGTTAGAGACCATATACTAACACCACGTACCAAATTTCAATCGGGTAGGATGAAGTTTGCTCCTCCAAGAGGCTCCGGAGGTCAAATCTGGGGATCGGTTTATATGGGAGCTATATATATTTATGGACCGATATGGACCAATTTTGCATGGTTGTTAGAGACCGTATACTAACATCAGGTACCAAATTTCAACCGGATCGGATGAATTTTGCCGCTCCAAGAGGCTCCGGAGGTCAAATCTGGGGATCGGTTTATATGGGGGCCAATTTTTTTTGACTCAATTTTCTATAGAAATCAAATGTTGACATAATTTTCTATAGTACTAAAATTTTGAATTAATTTTTTATAGAAATAAAATTGTGACAAAATTAGCTATAGAAATAAAATTTTGACAAAACTTTTTATAGAAATAACATTTTGACAAAATTTTCTATAAAAAACAACTTTGAAAAAATTTTCTGTCAATATTCCACATATGTGTATGGCCTTAAAATAAAATTAAAATAAAAACCAGCCCATCTGCTAGTCTAACATTCTAGGCAACATAAAAAGATAGCCGTAATTGGAAGTTGATTTCCATTTACAATCATGCTATACATTGATCGAATGAATAACGCAATGGAAACTAATTTGCGTAAAAACTTGCTTAGTTACAAAAATATGAAGTGTTTTAAAAAATTTGGTTTAGCCGGAGTCGGAGTCGAGCAAAATTTTTACGACTCCGACTCCGACTCCAGCAAAATCTTCAGACTCCGACTCCGGCTCCACAGCCCTGGGTCTAATATGAAAGATTTCAGGACACGCAATTTACACAATATTAAGGACATTTTTTTTAATAATGCAAATGTAAATAATAGAAAGTTTATAATCTTTACTTCAAAAAAAATGTTTTTTCATTAAATTTATTTTTTCAATAAATTGCGTAACTCCGTTAAAGTCGTTTTCTTTTAACTAAGGGAAAATTTCCGGAAAGTAAAGTTATGGTCCTAGAATACCTCTAGATTTTCAATTTCAGGCAAGTTGGAGAAAACTACCAAATTGGATAAGTTATGGTCCTAGAATACCTCTAGATTTCCAATTTCAGGCAAATTGGATAAAAACTACGGATTCTATAAGCCCAAGACCCCAAATCGGGAGGTCGGTTTATATGCGGACCATACCAAAACATGGACCGATGCTCACCATTTTTGGCACACCTCTTTATGGTTCGAAAATACCTCCAGATTTCCGATTTCAGGCAAATTGGATAAAAACTAAGGTTTCTATAAGTCCTAAAAGTAAAATCGGGAGATCGGTGTATATGGGGGCTATACCAAAACATGGACCGATACTCACCATTTTTGGCACACCTCTTTATAGTCATAAAATACCTCTAGATTTCCAATTTCAGGCAAATTGGATAAAAACTACGATTTCTATTAGATAAAGACCCCAAATCGGGAGATCGGTTTATATGGGGACTATATCAAAACCTGGACCGATATAGCCCATCTTCGAACTTGACCTGCCTGCAGATAAAAGATGAGTTTGTGCAAAATTTCAGCACGATTGCTTCATTATTGAAGACTGTAGCGTGATTACAACAGACAGACAGACAGACGGACATGGTTATATCGTCTTAGAATTTCTCCCTGATCAAGAATATATATACTTTATATAGTCGGAAATCTATATTTCGATGTGTTACAAACGGAATGACAAACTTATTATACCCCCGTAACCATTCTATGGTGGTGTGTATAAAAATTAAAATAAATGAAACTCTCATATTGGGGAAATTTTAACTAAAACATAAATAATAAAACATAAAATTTCAAAAATTACATTAGCGCCATACGAGGTTCAATATGGACGCACTTTTGTAAAATGTATACATTTTAGGAAATTCGGAATTATTTTATGGGAAATTGAAATTAGATAAAATTGTTTGCTTCATTTGTTTTTTTATCTCTTATTTCATTAATAAAATATTAAAATAAATTAAGTTTTCTCATATTGGGGAAATTTTAACTAAAACATAATAATTTCCATGAACTAAATTAAAGTTAAATTGACCTTAGTGTCATTTGTTTTAAGTGAAAGATGGAACATTCTCAAAACAAATCTTAGCCTTTACTGTTATTTTTTATCTTCAATCCCATAATTCAGTATATTAAAAAATATTTCTATAAATCAAAAATGTTTTTCTTGCATAAAGAAGAGATATTGCCTTACTTCAGAGACAAATGACTTTAAGGAAGACGGCGCAAGTTTTCCCAGTCGGAATTTATTGGCCTTTATAAGTTAAAGGCCTTCTAAGTAAATTCGATAAATATTT
Organism: Haematobia irritans; assembly: GCF_050003625.1. Lineage (NCBI taxonomy): Eukaryota > Metazoa > Arthropoda > Insecta > Diptera > Muscidae > Haematobia > Haematobia irritans. The sequence goes on along the minus strand of NC_134399.1, from coordinate 103,456,591 downwards.
TCCTCATTACGAAAAGGCCTAAAAGTAACCAAAATGCTTCTTTTGATCTTACAATTAAAACCACGTTAAAATATCATTTGCCATAGTTTAACATTTAACTTTGCCAACATCATCGAACTACCACAAAATATTTTTCTTGCCGAAACGTTTTCTTTTTTGTAGGCTAAGAAGTATCGGAAAGAGCATTGCTGCGGGAACAAAAATACAAATGATAACTAATGACACCATCATTAATCCTTTGCATTAACAAAGCGTTGAAGAAATCACTTTACCAGCGGCGTCTAAAACTGCAACGAAGATATACTGCCGCAGTTCCTCAACATCACTTAAATGGTGCCATGGACACAGAGAATTGCGGACTAGTGCGGAAGGTGTAAGTGCGGTTGATCAGTCCTTCAAATGCTTCAACAATTTGGGGAAAAGTAGCCCGACTTAGAGATTGACCAGTTTTGGATGATGAAAATTTAATGGTTGAGTAGGTCCTCAAGAAAACTTTAGTTGTACTTAATGCCACATATTAAATGTGGTACAAAAATGGTAAACCGAACATATTACCCGAACGTGTTTATAAGCATTAGCATTAATAAAATCTATCATTCCAAAACAAGTGTCGGTTTCAAACTAACTGAAAACAAGTAACATACGGCCGTAATTTCGAACAGGCCGAAGCTTATGTACCCTCCACCATGGATTGCGTAGAAACTTCTTCTAAACACTGTTATCCACAATCGAATTACTTAAGTTGCGGTAACGCTTGTCGATGGCAAGGTATCTTAAAACCTCCTAACACCGTCTTCAAAATTGTATGTAAGTCCATACGTGGTATATATTAAACAAGTATATACGGCCACAAGTTCGGCCAGGCCGAATCTTATGTATCAATCCACCACCATGGATTGCGTAGAAACTTCTACGAATGTACCAAATTTCAACTCACTCGGATGAAATTTGCTCCTCCAAGAGGTTCCAAAACCAAATCTTGGGATCGGTTTATATGGGGCTATGTACTATTATGGACTGATATGGACCACTTTTGGCATGGTTGTTAAATATCATATACTACCACCACGTACCAAATTTCAAGCAGATCGGATGAATTTTGCTTCTCCAAAAGGCACCGGAGGTCAAATCTGGGGATCGGTTTATATGGGAGCTATATATAATTATGGACTGATAGGAACCAATTCCTGCATGGTTGTTGGATACCATATACTAACATCACGTACCAAATTTCAACCGAATGGCAAGAATTTTGCTCTTCCAAGGGGCTCTGGAGGTCAAATCTGGGGATCGGTTTATATGGGGCCTACATATAATTATGAACCGATGTGGACCAATTTTTGCATGGTTGTTATAGACCATATACTAACATCACGTACAAAATTTCAGCCGGATCGGATGAAATTTGCTTCTCTTAGCGGCCTCGCAAGCCAAATCGGGGGATCGGTTTATATGGGGGCTATATATAATTATGGACCGACGTCGACCAATTTTTGCATGGTTGTTAGAGACCATATACTGACACCATGTACCAAATTTCAGCCGGATCGGATGAAATTTGCTTCTCTTAGAGGCCTCGCAAGCCAAATCGTGGGATCGGTTTATATGGGGGCTATATATAATTATGGACCGATGTGGACCAATTTTTGCATGGTTGTTAGAGACCATATACTGACACCATGTACCAAATTTCAGCCGGATCGGATGAAATTTGCTTCTCTTAGGGGCCTCGCAAGCCAAATCGGGGGATGCTTCTCTTTGAGGCTCCGCAAGCCAAATCTGGGGATCCGTTTATATGGGGACTATATATAATTATGGACCGATGTGGATCAATTCTGGTACAGTTGCTAAAGATCATATACCAACACCATGTTCCAAAATTCAACTAGATTGGATGAAATTTGCTTCTCTTAGAGACTCCGCAAGCCAAATCTGGGAATCGGCTTATATGGGGGCTATATATAATTATGAACCGATGTGGACCAATTTTTGCATGGTTGTTAGGGATCATATACCAACATCATGTACCAAATTTGAGGCGGATCGGATGAAATTTGCTTCTCTTTGAGGCTCCGCAAGCCAAATCTGGGGATCGGTTTAAATGGGGGCTATATATAATTATGGACCGATGTGGACCAATTCTGGCACAGTTGTTAAAGATCATATACTAACACCATGTTCCAAAATTCAACCAGATTGGATGAAATTTGCTTCTCTTAGAGACTTCGCAAGCCAAATCTGGGGATCGGTTTATATGGGGACTATATATAATTATGGACCGATATGGCCCATTTTCAATACCATCCGACCTACATTAATAATAACTACTTGTGCCAAGTTTCAAGTCGATAGCTTGTTTCGTTCGAAAGTTAGCGTGATTTCAACAAACGGACGGACGGACGGACATGCTTAGATCGACTCAGAATTTTACCACAACCCAGAATATATATACTTTATGGGGTCTTAGAGCAATATTTCGATGTGTTACAAACGGAATGACAAAGTTGATATACCCCCCATCCTATGGTGGAGGGTATAATGAATGAATGAACGGCAGAAAGCCATCACATCATGTATAACAAAAAATCCACAAATATGAATGTACTTATGATCATCATACATACTCCAGAAAAAAAAACAGTATAATGGTTTCGTAAATGGGTGGACAAACGATGTGTATAAGCCTACACTTGCTAACTTAGTCTATGTGGTGTGGCCACCACTGATCATTATGTTACTCTACCCGATCCTTTTATGGTGGTCATTTTGAACATTATGGCACTGTATTGGCAAACAAATGATGATGAAACATGCAACGTGTATTTAAACTTCGACGAAATGCCTAATTTGTTGATAATTTATTAAAGTGTATTCCTCTGTTCAAACATAGAACACAAGAGACTGTCTTCAATTCTTCAAACTGATTTCAGTGGAACTATCACATTTCAGTAGGAGGCCAGAGAATATATGGGCAGGTTATACGATCATGCCCCAAGGAAATGACACTTCGAAACTTCGATGCAATACATCGTGTGCCGAAATGCTTTTGGAGTTTGGAAGAAACTGTAGTTAAGTTTGAAGATTGATTGGTTTCGTAGTCTAACTGGCAATTTAAATACAATTTAGCCAAAAGGCGTTAACCAGGTTAATTGCTTTAAACTGCAAACAATTAAAAAATCAACATTATGCGGAGTCCTCGTGATGAAAGATGGGATGCATGTGCTTATGGGATATTCTATATTGATTTGATAACTGATTATCACATTGATTGTTGTAATAAAAATTCTGCATTTACAATGAAATCACAGTTGTGCCAATCAATTTACATTATTTACAACCTTATTTCGTTCCTTCTGCCATTTGGCGCTTATTAGTGTTTTGTTTGTAATACAAGTAAAATAGTTGTCTGAACTAAATGCATCTCTTTTGAAAAATTTTGATCGAATTCGATACGCGAAATCAACCTTAAAAAACCTTCATAACTGTCATTTAGTCACCACTGACAATTGATATTCACAACCGAACTCCTTTGGAAATATTTTTCAAATGTTATTAAGTTTATGTTTCTAAGTTTATTTGAACCCTTGGTGGATTGCCTATCAAATGTATCCATGAACAACCCTCTCAGTGTGAAACTGGTCTAAGTACACCATATTTGCTACGAGTCTTATATAAACAGTGCGTATCTCCAATTGTTTAGGATCAAATGCAGATCGAGTTTTAGATGTGGAACAATTTTATAGTGTTTAATGGTAAAATTTTAAACCATGTAACGAATTTAAAGCGGCTCTAATGGGAAAATCTATCTTCACGTCTGTTTTTATCTATGAAAGCCCAAAGGAAGTGATGATGGCGAGTATATTCTTATTTATTTTTTAAAACTCCACACTAATTTACTGACTTAATTTGTTGCGATTTTAAACTGGATATGTCTGTCCATTTTATGGTATACCACCAAGTACACAGTTCGGACGCCATTTAACCAATCTGTATTTTCTGTGTACAAATTCTAACGGACTGGGCAAGTAACTGTAGTTTACGTGTTAACCCAAAGAAAGCGGAGGTAGTCCTCTTCACTAGAATAAATAAAACCCCGGCTATAAGGACTCAGATATTTAATTGATCTTTAAAAACAGTTTCGGTAATTGGAAGCTGTATGAGACTCCAGATTGAAGTGGTTAGAAAATGCAGCCACTCGCCTAAGTAGACATAAGTTGTTACAGCAGTTATAAAACCAATAGCTACCTAAGGATACCATGTCTGGTGGACCATTACGAACCATGGATTCCTTTTTCTTTCAAACTTTTGCGGATTTACGAGACTGCAGTTTGAGGAATATACACACCTTCATCAAGGCTTCTGGGTGGAAGACCTACACAATTTATTGTACAACTCAAATATTATGGTATCAATTCTGACGGGTAAATATGGAAGATGTAGTAAAAAATCTTTGAGCAATATAGCAGATTCCACGACATTCCACGTTTATTGAGGTAATCGAAATAGGCCACAACTCTTAAATTTCGGCCGGTATCTCACAAATAAATGCTTCAATGTTGTATTCCAAAGCGGACTTGTCTATTTAGACATTAGCCCCACAAAAAATATTCTAAAGGAGTTAAATCGCACGAATTGGCGGTAATTTGACCGATTCCAACCGTTTACCGTTTACCGATCGCCTCTCTATAATCCCATTGTTACGCGTGCTGTGTGATACTGGCTTGTTGAAACCACATGTCATGCAAGTCAAGCTCTTACATTTTGGGCTCAAAAACGATGTTTTGACATAAAAAAGCACTATCACGGTAGCGCTCATCATTCACAGTTTCGTTACGATTCGCATTGTGCTTGAAGAAGTACGGTCCAATGCTGCCACCAGCCCATAAACTGCACTAAACTGTAACTTTTTCTGGATGCATTTGTAGCTTTTGCAATGCTTCTGACTGATCTTCACTCTAAAATCGACAATCATATGTTACATGAACTTCGCGGCTGAAAAATACTAGATTTTTGATAATGAAACAAAACATTATCAATGTTAAAAAATAATTTAAGTAAAATATTGCAATTTCTTTTAAACTGGTATCCTACTATTTGAATTTGGTGCCTACACAGAAAAAAATATTTACGTGATATTAAAGATTATGTAACCTAAATTTTAGGATGCGAAATTTACAAAATATTAAGGATAAATTTCTTTAAAACAAGTAAGTAAAGTCGGGCGGGGCCGACTATATCATACCCTAAAACACCCTTACTGAATTAGTAATCATAAACATTTTTGGGGTAACATTGATATAGGTCTGGGAGATAAACCGCAGTTGCATATTTAGGAAAATTAAGGGGTACATGTTTATGAGTGGTTTGTCTCAATCTGGCTATAGCTCATAGTCAATGTTGCCAGGGTCGGTTTATCCTACAAGGACAAAAAAAGTTCCCTACTTTCCCATACAATTTTCCCTACAATATTTTTCGTTAAATTTAAAAAAATTTACAAAACAAAAATGGTTCTAAGTACTTTATTATCTTAAAACATGAATGTGCAACGTATATAACTTAGAATATAAATTTGTATTACGGTTGCCACAGTTGGTAGAATTCTAACCAAAATAGTAATCTTTTTTGTTAAATCTCTATAAAAAAAAAATTTGGAAAAAGTTTCTATAAACAAATTTTTGTGAGAAATTTTTCTATAGAAATAAAATTTTGACAATAAATTCTATAGAAATAAAATTTTGAGAAACAATTCTATAGAAATAAAATTTTGAAAAAAAATTCTATAGAAATACAATTTTGACAAAATTTTCTATAGAAATAAAATGTTGACAAAATTTTCTACAGGAATAAAGTTTTGACAAAAATAGGGAATTTCCCCTTCTTCTAGCAACACTTGATATTGCACCTACGGAGTTAGTATGCCACTAATATTGAGCCCATTATTAAAAAAAGAGAAAATAGTTTAATTAGTGTGGGTAATAAATCCAAATCTGTAGAAATCGAGCAATATTCTTATGTATGAGCTCCAGGTACGTATAAATACGATCGGCTAGTACATCAAAATTTGAAATTTGAGTAACATTGGTTAATAAATAAGAGTACTATGGCCAAATTTGGGAAAATAGAGCGATACATATATATGGAAGCTATATCTAAATCTGAACGAAATTGCATAATATTTTGCGGGTTTGATTAATACCACAAAAGGTTACCTTGTGCAACACTTGAGTAAGATCAGTTAAGAAATGAGGCCTCTATGGTCAAAAATAAGGTTATTAGGGGCGAATTTTTCAAAATCGGGCTATTTATATATGGGAGCTATATCTACATCTGAACCGATTACGATGAAATATTGCACATGCTGTTAGTACTATAGGGGACTGGATCTAGTCAACTTTGAGTAAGATCGGTTAATAATAAATAAGGGTTCTATGGCCAAATTTGCGAAAATCGGGCTATACATATATATGGAAGCTATATCTAAATCTGAACCGATTTCGATGATTTTTTGCACATATAGTTAGTGCTATAGAAGATTACATTTAGCCAAATTTGAGTAAGATCGGTTGATAAATAAGGGTTTTATGCAGCGTTGCCAGAATTGTTTCACCAAAAACCGCTAGATTTGCCCAAAAAAATAGCTAAAAAAAGCTAAAAAATGCTAAAAAATAGCTAGAAAAAAAGCTAAATTTTTTTGTATCAAAAGTCACATTTTTGATTGAAATTTAACAAACGTAAAAGCTTTATTTCACTTACAATGCATACTATTTTCATTTTAATTCCACTTCTGTGAGACTGTAACAATATCTAAGGCATATTAGCTCTGTTTGCGTATTCGATACATTTTGATTACTATCACAAATTTTTTACTGGAAGCCCTTCGTTTTGTGGGAGCTACCTTCCCAATACCTCTATTTTATTTACTTGTTATTTTAAAATATTAAATGATCTAAGCATGCTTTGGATTTGGTAAAAAAATGATTTGTCATGTTTTTAAATAAAATTTTTGTTTGGATTTGAAATTGTGAAAAATTCGAAATACATTACTTTTATTTAAATTGTAGAAAATACCTATAGTTTACATTTCTCAGTAAAAACATTTTCCTTTTCTTCATGAGCTATCAAAGTGCTTTAAAAACGTGCTAACGCCAACTTAAATTTCCAAATTCAGACTCGACTTCAAGTAGAAATTATTGTATATATACGTTTTTAAAATAAAGTGTTGAAAAACATCTTCTATTTTTGAACGCTATTTTGGTTGGTGGTTAAGATGCAAAAACCCCTCACATTTAAAGACTATTTCATTTATTCTTCCTTCTTTCATGAAAACATACCCATTTTTAAGTTGAATCACTTAATTATAAGGACAAAACGACTTTATCGTCTTTTGGACAAGGAAAACAGTTTATATAAAACAAATTCACAAATGCTATTGTAACCAAAATTCGCGTTCGTATTTTAAGGAGACGACAATATTTTTTCAGTGCGAGTCAAATGATAATATTCCCAATAATTTACTGAAAGTTTATCTAACAAATTTGTATGGTAATAGTAGATTTAAAGTTTACGATAACCTTTATGTATATAATGAAAATCTTTACAACAAGGTGTATTTGCTACAAAAATGGCCACATAATGGCTGGACTCATTATTAATGTTTCAACTGAGCTTTGAAATATGTGGAAACCCTTATACTTGCAGCAAGGCTTAGATAAAAACGCCGATTTATCCATATTTCAATAGAAACATGTCGAAAATAAAAAAGCCAAAAATAGCTAAAAGGGTCATGAAAAAAAGCCAGAAAAAAAGCTAAAAGCTAAATGCATTTTTTTCCCGCTAAACGTCTTCAAAAAAAGCCAAATCTAGCGGGAAAAAAGCTAAATTGGCAACGCTGGTTTTATGGCCAAATTTAGAAAAATCAGTCGGTACATATATATGGGAGCTATAGCTAAATCTGAACCGATTTCCATGATTTTTTGTACATATAGTTAGTGCTATGGCAGATTACATTTAGCCAACTTTGAGTAAGATCAGTTGATAAATTAGGGTTTTGTGGCCAAATTTGGGAAAATCGGGCGATACATATATATGAGAGCTATATCTAAATCTGAAACGATTTGGATGAAATTTTGCAGACTTGAAGGGCGGTGAAAAAGATTACCTTTTGCCAAATTTGGTGACGATCCGTTTGAAAAACGAAGCGTAACGTGATCCCATTTGTCGAAATCGGGCGATATGTATATATGGGAGCTATATCTAAATTTGATCTCATTTCTTCCAAATTCAATAGCGTCCGTCCTTGTGCCCAAAAAACTCCCTGTACCAAAATTCAAACTGACTGTACGTAAACTGACTTTACGTCCAATATTCTATGATCGTAGTTATAAGGAAAACAAGTAAGGAAAGTCTAAAGTCGGGCGGGACCGACTATATTATACCCTGCACCACTTTGTAGATCTAAATTTTCGATACCATATCACATCCGTCAAATGTGTTGGGGCTATATATAAAGGTTTGTCCCAAATACATACATTTAAATATCAATCGATCTGGACAGAATTTGATAGACTTCTACAAAATCTATAGACTCAAAATTTAAGTCGGCTAATGCACTAGGGTGGAACACAATGTTAGTAAAAAAATATGAGAAACATTTAAATCTGGAGCAATTTTAAGAAAACTTTGCAAAAGTTTATTTATGATTAATCGCTCGATATATATGCATTAGAAGTTTAGGAAAATTAGAGTCATTTTTACAACTTTTCGACTAAGCAGTGGCGATTTTACAAGGAAAATGTTGGTATTTTGACCATTTTTGTCGAAATCAGAAAAACATATATATGGGAGCTATATCTAAATCTGAACCGATTTCAACCAAATTTGGCACGCATAGCTACAATGCTAATTCTACTCCCTGTGTAAAATTTCAACTAAATCGGAGTTAAAAATTGGCCTCTACGGTCATATGAGTGTAAATTGGGCGAAAGCTATATATGGGAGATATATCTAAATCTGAACCGATGTGGCTGATATTTTGCAAGTTTTTCGAGACTCATGAAATATTCGGATGTACGGAATTTGAGGAAGATCGGTTGATACACACGCCAATTATGACCAGATCGGTAAAAAATATATATGGCAGCTATATCTAAATCTGAACCGATTTTTTCCAAAATCAATAGGGATCGTCTTTGAGCCGAAACAGGACCCTATACCAAATTTTTGGACAATCGGACTAAAACTGCGAGCTGTACTTTGCACACAAAAATACATCAACAGACAGACGGACAGACGGACATCGCTAAATCGACTCAGAATTTAATTCTAAGACGATCGGTATACTAAACGATGGGTCTCAGACTTTTCCTTCTTGGCGTTACATACAAATGCACAAACTTATTATACCCTGTACCACAGTAGTGGTGAAGGGTATAAAAAAACATGTGTGATATTTTAATTTAGTTTTGTAATTATTTTTGAAATTATTTTAAATATTTGTTTAAAGTCGTGGTGTTACTGTGCCGTTGCTTTTTACAATTTAAAATTAATTTTAAAAAATATGGCAAAAGACTAAATATTTCAATAAAAAATTCATCCCAGAAGAAGTTGGAAATCACCAACGAAACGTCGGATGTAAATACGAAATAAAGTCTTTTTATTTGCATATTGAGAGACCGTGAAAGCCCATTTTAGAACAGATCTAAAAATAACCATAAATATTATTTAATTTAATTTTAGATCTAGGTGATTGCGTAGATCATTATGAAATTTTGATAGAAATTATATTATTGCTATCACATTCGCCCTATATCTGACACCAAGTGTTTAATCGTTTCAAAACAATTTGTTAGTTTACAAAATTTGGAGGTCTAGTACACAGTTAATCTGGTGTGACAACGGCGTAATTATGTTTTCACAAAATATCCAACGGAATCACCCATATACAGAATTTCACTTAGATTTATATCTGAAATTAATATTCCAGTATTTAGTGTCATTCAAATCTTTTAAGTGATGGCTTGCTACATACCATCATCTTCATTGCAAAATCACAGATCACTTAGTATTGAGATCAAGGATTACATGGGCAAGAAACAATGTACAAGTCGATGTTGAGTACAGCCATTTTTCCCCATAAAATATTAATTTTAAAACTAATACACACATAAAAACTCCATGAAGCAAGTGCAACGGTTTCTTAAACCAATCATAAAGAAGACAAAAATATTAGAGAAAATTTTATATCTCTCCACATACCATAAGAATTTCAATTAATTTTTTTCACAAATATTTTATGGTATTTGTGGTACTCCTGAGGAATGACTTTGATGATATAAATACAACCGAAACAAATATGTGTCGATTCGCTTTCGTAAATGGTTGCACTTTTCAAGTTTGTTTGTTCTGGGCTTTGTCACCCCAGTATAGCTAAGACAATAACTGTAATGTGATCTTCATGCCGTGAAGAAACACAACAAACACGTGTTCTCAACAAATCAACAACAACAACGAAAACAGGCTAATATGCAAACAATCAATAACAACAAGAGGATAACATGAAACCAATGAATAACAGTAACAATAATCGTTCAAATAAAATGATTCATTTAATTTAAAGCACACTTTTAGGCTAATTTACGATGACCGCAATTCCGGTTAGGCCATATCATCACAACAAAAAATACGAAATCTATACAATACAGAAATAAATACACTAGCTCCCTCTCTCTTCGCTCACTTATTGTTGTCAGAAGCCATACAAAACACAACTCACACAAAGTCAAAGGCTGAAGGACAAAATGACAAATTGCCAAAGTGTGCTTGTGGGTGGATGGGTGTATATGTTTTATTGAGACCTCTGCTAGGCGTATGGGAAGGTGTATGTGAATGATTTTTGTAGTACTAAGTCAGAGAATAATTCAACACACTCTACCACCATTGAACACACTTTTTGGCACGTGTTTGTTTGACAATTACGCCATCACTTGATGTTGATGAGTTCCTCTTAGAACACTTTCCGCTTCATAAGAACAACAAACCACAAATGTAACAACAAACATTGAAACCTAAAACAAAACGTTGATTGATGAAAAACGAAATTCAAACGATAAATTGGTTTCAATCGTTGGAAATTGGGAATAGCCAATAACTTTTAGTAAAAGCCATTAAATGGGTAAGTAGAAGTGAAGTTATTTGTTTTAAAACACCCACGTGAAGAGGTGTATTATTAACAAATGAGGAGAATGAAGCTCTCTCTTCTCTTCTGTCATAACAGGTTGGCTGATAAGTCCCCGGTCTGACACATAGATTGCGTCGCTAGTATTATTTGACGTCTGTAAGTCAATTAGTTTGTGAGATAGAGCGTCTTTTGTGAAGCAACTTTTGTTATTGTGAAAAAAAAAACAATGGAAAAAAGGAATTTCGCGTTTTGATAAAATACTGTTTTCGAAGGGAAAAAATACGGTGGAAGCAAAAACTTGGCTTGATAATGAGTTTCCGGACTCTGCCCCAGGGAAGTCAACAATAATTGATTGGTATACAAAATTCAAGCGTGGTGAAATGAGCACGGAGGACGGTGAACGCAGTGGACGCCCGAAAGAGGTGGTTACCGACGAAAACATAAAAAAAAATCCACAAAATAATTTTGAATGAACGTAAAATGAAGTTGATCGAGATAGCAGAGGCCTTAAAGATCCAATCGACAGTCGGCTGAGTGGACAGCGACCGGTGAACCGTCTCCGAAGCGTGGAAAGACTTAAAAGTCCGCTGGCAAAGTAATGGCCTCTGTTTTTTGGGATGCGCATGGAATAATTTTTATCGATTATCTTGAGAAGGGAAAAACCACCAACAGTGACTATTATATGGCGTTATTGGAGCGTTTGAAGGTCGAAATCGCGGCAAAACGGCCCCATATGAAGAAGAAAAAAGTGTTGTTCCACCAAGACAACGCACCGTGCCACAAGTCATTGAGAACGAGGGCAAAAAATCATGAATTGGGCTTCGAATTGCTTCCCCACCCACCGTATTCTCCAGATCTGGTCCCCAGATCTGGAGAATATCAGACCTCAAAAGGATGCTCGCAGGGAAAAAATTTGGCTGCAATGAATGAGGTGATCGCCGAAACTGAGGCCTATTTTGAGGCAAAACCGAAGGAGTACTACCAAACTGGTATCAAAAAATTGGACGGTCGTTATAATCGTTGTATCGCTCTTGAAGGGAACTATGTTGAATAATAAAAACGAATTTTGACAAAAAAATGTGTTTTTCTTTGTTAGACCGGTTTTTTTCTGTTTTTCTTTGTTAGCCAACCTGTTAACCGTGAAAAAAACTGCTTTTCGGTTTGAAACCCGAACACAGTATCCTCCTTGACATATAACATACTCGTAAATTCCATCAATTTTCATATATTTATATTTTACTTCCTGGTCGTCCTGGACTCATTTTAGTCACCACCCTCTCTGAATTCCTTCATCCTAATTTGGAGGTTTTACAAATTGGTATGTCCATCAAATATAAAACCATTTGGCACATGTTCCAAATCCATTGATATAAATCTTGTTACAAGGAAACTATGATGGAATTGCTAACATATTTCCACCACTGAATAGCTATTCATCCAGCGGAAAATGGATTTTTAATATTTTTCTAAAGAACTTACGCTGATGTCTCTCTTTGATACCGTTCATGTTTTTTCTCTTCTCCTTCATTTCCAAGAAGATTAAAGTTGAGATAAACGAATCCAACCATCCCAGCAAAATCCATAGCAAAAAAAAAACAGGAGAGAGATTGGGGGAAATGGAAAATGTTTTAGCGCATTTTAACAACATTTTTTCCCAAAAGGATGTCCGGCTTGCACAAAGTTAAAGATGTGAAAAAAAAACTACTTTGATGATCCAAGAGCTTGGCAGGGTTCGTACAGGGGCGGTTGGTGGAAAATTAAACTTTTATCAAACCGCATCAAGTTGTGTGGATAGATACGAATTGAGGGCGGTGGTGATGGTGACCCTATGGATGGGCGACAGGATACAATCTCATATACCAGCTTGGCTATATGAATCCATAATAGAAACTGGCAAGTGGCTACCATCTACTGCCATAGCTGTCGCCATATTGTCAATGTCCAATGTAGCCATAGTGAACCATCCTTATATACGTACGTACGTACGGACATATACGTTTGTGAATGATAAAGAGCCAATTTACTAACATTTTACAAGATATTTTTTTCGATTAAACGCATGAATACAGATCAGAAATTTGTTCGATTTATTCCCATTGCGCGCATAAACATTTCATGGCAATATTAGAAAATATTTAAATGAATTCTGATCGATTTACAGTTGAATACTTTGTGTTACAATTTAAATAGAAAAGTTGAGTTTTAATCGTGGTTAAATTGTTGCAAATTTTATATTTTCAAATGTTGGACCAGTTTTGATTAATCGTATCTGGACTAATTATCCCGAGTTATTTCGAGAGATATAAACTGATCCCAAGGTAATAATGTAATAGCTCCCAGACAAACTGATCAACCTATTATATTATAGTTATAGAAGCATTCTGGTGCTTCTGGATCAAATTCAGTCGATGACATATCACATTAACTGTCTGTTACAAACATTCCAGGATATCCACCGATCGATGTCCCTTTTTCTAAATAAGTTATCTAGCCCTTTATCCAAATTGGTTATCTATCCCGTCTATCGAAAATTCAGGCTTGCTTAGAAACTCCATCCGTTGTTTTTACTTACCCGTCAAATTGATTTCATTTTCCGCTTTGCTTTCACTTAAAAATAATTGGTTTTTCTTGATTTCTAGTTTCACGTGATTCGTCTACCGAAGAATGAAAATCTGCATTATTCACATTTGCATCACAAATTCGTTATTCTTAAAAGGTTTTGGAAAATTGGTAAGTCAATGCGAAGAAATTAATTTTCTGCAACATAAAGAAAACATACCGAATATGAAAATATTCATAAACAACATATTATTATTACAATTTTAATAAGAACTTACAAATTTAATAAGATATAAAGATTAACCCCCATATTCATAAAAGTTAACGTAAACTTTAAACCTATTATTACCATACAAATTCCTTCCATAAACTTTCAATTATTTATTATGAATACAGGCATAAGGATATGATTGATTATCAAGCTATTGAAAAAAATACGCCAGATATCAATCTCACAAGCCTAAATAGACATACGTTTCTTTGCTGACTAATGCAAGATTCCATACACAGAAAAAAATTTCACGAAAATTTTTACAATTAAAGTCTTAATTGAGTTTTAAAAAAATATTCAATAAAAAATTTAATTGAATCAACAAATGTTTTAAATGAAATAAAAATCAATCACACAAATTAATAGTATCAATTAATTTTTTAATTGGATCAATTAATTTTTTAATTGACTGTCCATTAATTTTTAATTGATACTATCATTTCTGTGATTGAAGACATTTCAATTAAAAAATTAATTGGATCAATTAATTTCGTGATTGAATTGTGTAGTCTTTAGTGTAGATCTGGCGTGATGAGATGATAAAAAATGAAAGACTTATTATATTAAATTAGGCCATTCGAAATACGAAGTATATACGGTCTTAAGTTCGGTCGGGACAAATTTTAAATACCCACCAGCATGAATCAAATATAATAGATTCCTTCGAAACCTCTCAATCGGATGAAAATTGGGGTATCTAGACGCTCAAAAGGTCAAACCGAAAGATCGGGCAATATGGGGGCTATACCAAAACATGGACGGATTCACACTATATTCGGCTCACCTATGTGTGAGCTAAAATACCTTCCTATAGAAATCCAATTTCAGGCAAATCGCATAAAAAATTCCATGTCTAGAAGTCCAAGAAGTCAAATCGGGAGATCAAGCTATATGTGGGGCCTATACCCAAACATGGACCGATTCACACCATCTTCCGCACACTGGTGTCGAGCGCCGTTCGGACTCGGCTATAAAATGGTGGTCCCTTGTCATAGAGCTAATCATAGAATCGGGCAGCACTCAGTTATAAGAGAGAAGTTCAGTACTGTACAGAATAATTTCAAGACATTCCCTCTTACTACCATCCAAAAATTGGTCAATATCGGTCTATAATTTTATATAGCCTCCATATAAACCGATCACAAGATTTGTTTCCGCAGCATCGGAAGAGCAAATTTCACCCGATCCAGTTGAAATGTGGTACAGAATATCGATATAGCATATGAATATCGATCCATAAATTTTATGTAGCCCCAAAATAAGCCGATCCCCAGTTATGTTACTATATGCCCTCTAAACACCATGCAAACATTAATCGATATTGATCTATAATTATATATATATATATATATATATATATATATATATATATATATATATATATATATATATATATATATATATATATATATATATATATATATATATATATATATATATATATATATATATACCATGCAAAAATTGGTCCATACAACAGGTTGGCTGATAAGTCCTCGGTCTGACACATAGATGGCGTCGCTAGTATTAAATGCATATTATTTTTATATAGTACCAACCTTCAAATGATTCGTGTCAAAATTTGACGTCTGTAAGTCAATTAGTTTGTGAGATAGAGCGTCTTTTGTTAAGCAACTTTTGTTATTGTGAAAAAAAATGGAAAAAAAGGAATTTAGTGTTTTGATAAAATACTGTTTTCTGAAGGGGAAAAATACGGTGGAAGCAAAAACTTGGCTTGATTATGAGGTTCCAGACTCTGCCCCAGGGAAATCAACAATAATTGATTGGTATGCAAAATTCAAGCGTGGTGAAATGAGTACCGAGGACGGTGAACGCAGTGGACGCCCGAAAGAGGTGGTTACCGACGAAAACATAAAAAAAAACACGAAATGATTTTGAATGACCGTAAAATGAAGTTGATCGAGATAGCAGAGGCGTTAAAGATATCAAAGGAACGTGTTGGTCATATCATTCATCAATAAAGGGTGATACGGTCAAAATTTGGTCAAGGGAAAACGCGTGCAAATCGGCGAAATCGTTTATTTAAAAAATCAAATTAAATTTCTTTTTCAAGTTCAATTAGTATAAAATTCAGGAAAAATATTCAGTTAGGCTTTCGCTTTTCCAAATCCGAATTGCCGGGCCTCACGCTTGACACCTGCCATCAGATTTTGTACAGCCACCTTGTCCACCTTCTTCGCCGCAGAAAGCCAGTTTGCCTTGGTCTTAGCAGTTTGTTTTGGGCTTCTTTAGGTTCCGCTTGACAATAGCCCAGTATTTCTCAATTGGGCGGAGCTCTGGCGTGTTGGGAGGGTTCTTGTCCTTGGGAACCACCTGCACGTTGTTGGCGGCGTACCACTCCATGGCCTTTTTACCATAATGGCAAGATGCCAAATCTGGCCAAAACAGTACGGAACAACCGTGTTTCTTCAGGAAAGGCAGCAGACGTTTATTCAAACACTCTTTCACGTAAATTTCTTGGTTGACAGTCCCGGAAGCTATGAAAATGCTGCTTTTCAAGCCACAGGTACAGATGGCTTGCCAAACAAGATATTTCTTTGCGAACTTTGACAGTTTTATGTGCTTGAAAATATCTGCTACCTTTCCCCTTCCTTTTGCCGTATAAAACTCCTGTTCCGGAAGCTGCTTGTAGTCGGCTTTGACGTAGGTTTCGTCGTCCATTACCACGCAGTTAAACTTCGTCAGCATCGTCGTGTACAGCCTACGGGATCGCGCTTTGGCCGCCGTATTTTGTTTATCATCGCGATTTGGAGTCACTACCTTCTTGTAAGTCGATAGTCCGGCTCGTTTTTTGGCTCGATGCACGATTGTACACGATACACAGCTTATTTGCGGCATCTCGGAGAGAGAGGTTAGGGTTTCGCTTGAAACTACCGGCAACTCTCTTTGTCGTCTCAGCGGCTTCCGGTTTTCGATTTCCCCCCGATCCAGACTTCCTGGCTGTCGACAAACGTTCCCCAAACACTTTAATTACATTTGTAACAGTTGATTTGGCAACTTTTAGCGATTTTGCTAGCTTTGCGTGCGAGTAGCTCGGATTTTCGCAATGCGCGAGCAAAATGTTGATACGCTGCTCTTCTTGCTTGGACGGCATTTTGACAACTGAAGAGTGAATTCCAAAATCAAAATAGGAGCAACATTCTACAAACACACACCTTCAAAATGAGGGGTGTTCAGGGTTTTTAAATGCAAAATTGAAAGAAATACGTCAAGTTTATATTGACCAAATTTTGACCGTATCACCCTTTATTTGGATATCCGGAAGCTCTGTGCAAAATGGGTGCCGCCCGAGCTCACATTTGACCTAAAACAACAACGTCTTGATGATTCTGAGCGGTGTTTGCAGCTGTTAACTCGTAATACACCCGAGTTTTTCCGTCGATATGTGACAATGGATGAAACATGGCTCCATCACTACACTCCTGAGTCCAATCGACAGTCGGCTGAGTGGACAGCGACCGGTGAACCGTCTCCGAAGCGTGGAAAGACTCAAAAGTCCGCTGGCAAAGTAATGGCTTCTGTTTTTTGGGATGCGCATGGAATAATTTTTATCGATTATCTTGAGAAGGGAAAAACCATCAACAGTGACTATTATATGGCGTTATTGGAGCGTTTGAAGGTCGAAATCGCGGCAAAACGGCCCCATATGAAGAAGAAAAAAGTGTTGTTCCACCAAGACAACGCACGGTGCTACAAGTCATTGAGAACGATGGCAAAAATTCATGAATTGGGCTTCGAATTGCTTCCCCACCCACCGTATTCTCCAGATCTGGCCCCCAGCGACTTTTTCTTGTTCTCAGACCTCAAAAGGATGCTCGCAGGGAAAAAATTTGGCTGCAATGAAGAGGTGATCGCCGAAACTGAGGCCTATTTTGAGGCAAAGCCGAAGGAGTACTACCAAAATGGTATCAAAAAATTGGAAGGTCGTTATAATCGTTGTATCGCTCTTGAAGGGAACTATGTTGAATAATAAAAACGAATTTTGGCAAAAAAAAATGTGTTTTGTTAGACCGGGGACTTATCAGCCAACCTGTTACGTTCATAATTACCGATAAACCGATCCCCAGATTTGAGCACTAGAACCTCTAAGAGAAGTAAATTTCATCTGATCCGGAAATTCGGTATGTGATGTTAGTATTAGCACTTTAACAACCATGCAAAAATTTATCCATATCCACAGAGCCTCTTGGAAGAGTAAATTACATCCCATCCGTCGGCAACTGTTACCAAGTAATTCGATGGTGGATAATAGTCTTTAGTAGAACTATGTACACTATCCATGGTGGAGGGTACGTAAGATTCAGTTTGATCGAACTTACGGCCGTATATACTTATTGGACACTTAAAACATCGATTTGATGGATCATCCGCCGTATATCCTTTATTTGGCACCAAATTTTATTTATTCCCGTAAGTAAAAAGTAAAATGAAAGGTCTTCGTTTTTCGATACCTGAAGAAGTGGTTGATGCGCTCAGAATCCATATTTTGGAGATACCTCAATCAGAGTGGCAAAAGTACTTCGACAATTATAATCGTCTTACAGGTAATTAGCATAAAACATTTATTTTATTGATAACTAAACAGAAATAAAAAAAATCGTCTAAATCAATCAATGTTTCTTCTTTTTCGAAGGTAAACCACTGTCAAATTCTGATATAGTTAATACCCTAGATGTGGGTATCATTTTTGCTAATCTATTTGGTTCGGGACGATTAACATTTCGAACAGCTCCAGTTACAGTGGTACCAAAACGATGTTTTCTAGCCTTCTTTTCCTGTTTGATTTTCTCTGGGTCTCTGTAAAAATCAAATTGAAAAATTAGTTATTCCCAAAATTACGTCAAATTTCGGACAAACGTACCTTTCCGTATAGGTTAAACGATTTGTGGGAAGAGCAGGTTTCGGCATTGAATGTTTCTTAGTAAACGAGGTGGGTTGATCCTTTAAAGCGAAACTTTTTGCAAAATGTCCCATATGGGCGTTTTTCACATTGAATATAGGCTTTAGTTCCTTGGGAAAAGTTGTATAGAATTTAGTCCATGACACAAAAGCTGTAAGAGAAGAGAAGATAGAAATTTAGAATTAATTTTAAAAAATCAACAGAGTCTGTGTTCCTAAAATGAAAAATGGCCAAAGAATTTCACACATATCTCAACGAGATAACTAAGCAGTCTAATTTTTACCTAATACACACAAAAAACAATAAACTACGAATTTTTACTTTTTAAAAAATCTATGGACTATATCATACCCTAAACCTCCCCTACTAAATTAGTAAAAATTGTTTGTTGTATCAATAGGTTTGGGGAAAAGCCGCATTTCCACATTTAAGAACATTAAAGGGTACATGGGAGTTTTGTCACAATCTGAACAGAAATGTCTGATATTAGGAGCTATAGTTGATTCTGAACCTACAGAGTTAGTATGCCACTAATATTAAGTCCATTATTAAAAAAAAAATGAAATCGCTCAATTAGTGTGGGTAATAAAGCCATATTTCTGAAAATAGGATAATAGATTTATGTAAGAGCTACATGTAAGTCTAACTACGATCAGCTCATACATGTACATTTGAAATTTGAGCAACATTGGTTAATAAATAAGAGTATTTTGGCCAAATTTGGAAAAATCGATCGATGCATATATATGGGAGCTAAATCTGAACCGATATTTCCCAGATTTGGTTGATACCACAGAAGGTTACCTTGTGCTAAATTAGAGTAAGATCGGGTACTAAATAAGGCTATTATGGTCAGAAATAAATTTGTAAGGGGTAATTTTTTCAAAAACGGGCGATACATATATATGGGAGCTATATCTAAATCTGAACCGATTTGGATTATATTTTGCGGGTTTTGTTGATATTACAGGAGATGACCTTGTGCTAAATTTGTGTAAAATCGGTTTATAAATGAGGCCACTACGGTCAAAAATTAGGTTATAAGGGGCAAATTTTTGAAAATTGGGCGCTACATATATGGCAGCTATATCTAAATCTGAACCGATTTGGATGATATTTAGCACATATAGTCAGTACTATAGAACATTATAGTAAGCCAAATTTGAGTAAGATCGGGTAATAAATAATGGTTTTATTGTCAAATTTCTGAAAATCGGGCGATACATATATATGGGAGATATAGCTAAATCTGAACCGATTTCAATGATTTTTTGCACATATAGTAAGTACTATAGAAAATTAGATTTGGCCAACTTTGAGTCAGATCTGTTGATAAATAAGGGACTTATGGCCAAATTTGGGAAAATCGGGCGATACATATATATGGGAGCTATATCTAATTCTGAACCGATTTCGATGAAATTTGGCACACTTAAAGGGTGGTCAATTGGATTACTTTGTGCAAATTTGACGCCGATCGGTTAGTAAATGAACGCAATCTGACCCCATTTATCGAAATCGGGCGATACATATATATGGGAGCTATATCTAGCTTAGGTTAGGTGGCAGCCGAATGTGTCAGGCTCACTTAGACTATTCAGTCCATTGTGATACCACATTGGTGAACTTCTCTCTTATCACTGAGTGCTGCCCGATTCCATGTTAAGCTCAATGACAAGTGACCTCCTTTTTATAGCCGAGTCCGAACGGCGTTCCACATTACAGTGAAACCACTTAGAGAAGCTTTGAAACCCTCAGAAATGTCACCAGCATTACTGAGGTGGGATAATCCACCGCCGAAAATTTTTTTGGTGTTCGGTCGTAGCAGGAATCGAACCCACGACCTTGTGTATGCAAGGCGGGCATGCTAACCATTGCACCACGGTGGCTCTATATATAGCAATATCTAAATTTGATCCGATTTTTTCCAAATTGAATAACGTTGGTCCTCGTACCAAAAAAACGCCACATACCACATTTTATCAAAATCGGTTAATAAGTGCGACCGGAATCCTGCGAACAACAAATACATGGACGGACGGACACCAAGCGCTAGATCGACTCAGGAGGTAATGCTGATCTATATATATTTCGATCTATATATATTTGGTGGGGTCTAAAGTCAATATTTCTGGTAGGCACATTTTTTGGCAGATCAAAGTTATTATACCCTGACCACTATGTGGTTTAGGGTATAATTAATTGAATCAATTAATTTCGTGATTGAATCAGAAAAAAAACCTCTTTTTATTTAGGAAAAAACTGCATATCAGGTTTGTTAACAAGACTATATTTAGGTCAGAACAGTTTTGGATGTACATTTCAAGCCCCTAACAGGTACTACATGATTGTTTTTAAAGCAGAATAGAAATATATTCCAATATTCCTTCTTAAAAGTAAATGGAAGACTGGTACTGTGGCTACAAGCAAACAAGTTGAAGTCAATATTAACAATATTTTAAAACTATACTGATTATTTAATTTTTCTCTGTGTAAAATCAAAAACCCAATAAATTCTACTCCCCCGGGCGAAAAAAGCTCTCTTCTATCTGTCTCGACATTTATCACAACTATGAAGACAATTAATTTAAGTTAAATGTATCCTTTTTGTCTAACCAAAACTTTCTCAATTGCGACGTCCCCCCTCCCTAGAGGGCGGTGCAGCATACGTTGTATGAAATTAATTTCAGTTTTTATTTCCCGTGTGGCATTATGTCGACGTCGACGACAACTCCTCCATTTGGTTGCCTTAACACAAAGCCCTGACAATTTGTATAAAAATCACTTAAGCATCCATTATCCTTTTAACTAAGCAGCAGGAGTAAAATAAAGACTATACCAAGAAAACCACAAAGCAAAGACTATGGCACGAAAACCATAATAAAGGACACAACACAAAACGAGCGAAGAAGAGCATTTACAAGGATAAGAAAAGCCAAATGTAACCACAGCCTGTATCACCACATAGTTGACACCCCCAGACACTTTTAAGGATAATAAATAAAATTCATTTTGTGGTAAATTTTCTTTATTAGCATCGTTAGACTATGGTGTCCCAGATACTCTCGAGCAGTACAAAGGACTTTGAACTGACTGCAGCCATACACAGAGATGAGCAGGGAGCTGTCTCATCTATGGATTGCTGCGCCGCAAACATTGTCTAATGTCTTTAATTTGACTCTAAATGTATTAGAGCAATTAAATGGCATTATGTATGAATGTGACTACATTTAAGTACGACAGAATAACCACAATGACAAAGTCACAAAATATCTGTACAAGCCAACTCTGTAAACATCGCAAAAGACGACTATTGTCCTGCCTTTGTTTGAGCAAAATATACCACCCCCTCATAAGAGATGTCAATACAATTAATTTTAATCCAAGTTGTCTAATTTCTCCCAGCCTGTTTGTATTTATTTCTTATAGGCAGCTCATGTATGCAGCATGTATGTGTGTGTGTGTGGGAGATTTGTGGGTGGTGCATATCCTGATTATGTCTATCAAAACAAAATGGCAGACATGTGTGAGGGCGTATTCATTCATTGTACTATTGCTATGGAATAAGTTCCAAGCTTCCGAGAAATAAATGTTGAATGTTAAATGATATGGAATATGCCATTTAGATAATTGACAGCATAATGTTAATGTAATTTACAAAAATTGTAGATGTAATAAGAGTTTTACCATTTTTTTGGGAAATAAGTGCGGAAAATCCCGGAATTTATTATTTTTTTTTTTTTTCAAATTATTTTCTTTAAAATATTACTATCAATACTGCCAAAAATTAATCAGAATCATTGGGTTAATTTTGTCTTAGTAGAGAGAAACATATAAAATAATTTGTTTTTGTTGTTTTGGTTTACATAAAAAAATAAATAACAAGTATATACAGCAGTAAGTTCGGCCGGGCCGAATCTTAAATACCCACCACCATGCACCAAATATTAGGGTTTCTTTTGAAATTTCAGGAGGGCTTGAGGACTTGAGGACACTTCCCGAAGATAAATTTAAAGATTTCACCTATGAGGAATATATCAGATTCTGGATTTATAAGAACCATTTTTGTTTGGGTTTTAGAGGAATCATTAACATCTCTTGTAAGTGTGCAAGAAAATTATAAAATAACGTCTTGATTTGAAATCTTAAATCTGTAGATTTTCACCCGAGAAGTAAAATCTGGAAATTTTACATTGAGTTTCAAGCAATTTTGATGATCAGTGCGTCTTCTATACCCTCAAGAAGTGAAGTCGGTCTATATGGAGGCATTACCAAATGGACCGATAAAAACTTAATCCGATACACGTTTTTGTGAGCCTAAAATACGAGAATATTTACAATTTCAGGCAAATCGGATAAAAACTACGGTTTCTAGAAACCCAAGGAGTTAAATCGGGAGATCGTTCATATGGGGGCTATACTAAAATATGGACCGATACTCACCGTTTTCGGCACACCTCTTTATGGCCCGAAAATACCTCTAGATTTCCAATTTCAGGCAAATTGGATAAAAACTTCGATTTCTAGAAGCCCAAGAAGTAAAATCGGGATATCGGTCTATATGGGGACTATACCAAAACATGGACCGATACTCTCCATTTGTGGCACACCCCTTTATGGTCCCAAAATACCTATAAATTTCCAATTTCAGGCAAATTGTATATAAACTACGGATTCTATAAACCCAAGATATAAAATCGGGAGATCGGTCTGTATTGGGGCTATACCAAACCATGGAACGATACGGACCATTTTCGGCACACCTTTTTATGGTCCTCAAGTACCTCTAGATTTTCAATTTCAGGCAAATTGGATAAAAACTACGGTTTCTATAAGCCCAAGACCCCAAATCGGGAGGTCGTTTTATATGGGGACCATACCAAAACATGGACCGATACTCACAATTTTTGGCACACGTATTTGTGGTCCTACAATACCTCTAGATTTCCAATTTCAGGTAAATTGGATAAAAACTGTGGTTTCTATAAGCCCAAGAAGTAAAATCGGGAGATCGGTCTATATGGGGGCTATACCAAAACATGGACCGATACTCACCATTTTTGGCACACCTCTTTATGGTCAAAAAATACCTCTAGATTTCAAATTTCAGGCAAATTGGATAAAAACTACGATTTCTATAAACCCAAGACCCCAAATCGGAAGATCGGTTTATATGGGGACTATATCAAAACCTGGACCGATATAGCCCATCTTCGTACTTGACCTGCCTGCAGACAAAAGACGAGTTTGTGCAAATTTTCAGCACGATTGCTTCATTATTGAAGACTGTAGCGTGATTACAACAGACAGACAGCCAGACAGACAGACAGACAGACAGACAGACAGATGGACAGACGGACATCGTTATATCGTCTTATTCCCTGATCTAGAATATATATACTTTATATAGTCGGAAATCGATATTTCGATGTGTTACAAACGGAATGACAAACTTATTATACCCCCGTCACCATTCTATGGTGGTGGGTGTAAAAATTATGATACCTATTTGAGAAAAAGTTCTCTTTTTTCGAAATATTGTTCTACTATATAAATGTAGTGCCATGTAGTAAAAGTTATTTTCTCCGACATACATACATAGTTGTAAATTCTATCCTAGAATCTAATGGGATCTTATTTTTCCAACAGCCAATCTTCAACATGGATTCCGGCTTTGCTTGCCATTTCAGCCTACATAAATAGATAACTCAATCAGCCCAAGCCGTGTCACAGGACAATCCTCGTGGCGTTTCACCTATTGAATGCATTCAATACGGTCAACCATGACAGACTATTCGAGGACATCGAGAACACGTCCCTACCGGCAGGAACCAAGCTTTGGGTTACGAATTATATGTGCGGGCACCAGCCGTATGTAGAATTTATAGTGAAACAGGGGTGATAACTATTCAACCTCTACATAACCTCTACTCCACCTCCTACTGATGGCGCCGAAATTGTATCATATACGGACGACTGTCAGCAGGGCCTATTGTTGATGACATCTGCGACCATTTAAACGTCTACATTGGCAGTGTAACTACACTGCTAGAAATGTGAGGATATACAAAAATGTGAGGATATCCAAATCATTACCCACACTTCACTACATACACGCAAAGAAAAAAAAAACGTTTGGAAAACGTGTACCGAAAACGTTTTTCTTTTGTTAGAGTTTTTTGAATTGCTTCGAAAAGTACACCAAAAAAATTCGTTTGTTACAAAATTTTTATTTTTTGAGGACTTAAGGACACTTCCCGAAGATAAATTTTCGATAAAAAAAAGTTATTTTTGAACCAACAACACAGTCCATTTCGTTTATATCAAACACTGTTCTTTTCTGACTTTAGGTCTTTAATAAGACATATTTTACAGTTCATATCTGGAATATATGTAAAAAAAAAACTGTGGTCGAAGCAGGGATCGAACCCACAACCCTTGGCATGCAAGTCGGACGTAGCAACCACTGCTCCACGGTGCCCAACTAAATGTATTTTTCTGCTCAATAAACTTTGTTTAATCGGCTCGTGGGCGCCGCAAGCTATGCTATATAAATAAATATAACTTATATGGGTAATTGTCTATTGATGACAATAACGGCTACATAGCTCAGTGGATAGTATGTTGGCTTACAAATTGCATGGTCCGCGGTTCGATTCTCCGTCCAGGCGAAAGGTAAAAAAAAATTTAAAATTTATAAAATCGTATAATTTCTTCTACATTGTTTGTATTACAGAAACAGGTGCTAAGAACTAAAAAAACTTCGTGGAAGTGAGAAAGATGTGAGGGAAAATGCAATTAGCCAGAAAAAACATTTTTTATGTTAGTCTTTATGAAATTGTTTTTACATCCTGGAAAAGAATAAACGTTTATCACAAAAAGTATATACTTTTCTTCCAAATACACTTCTTTTCAACGAACTTTGTTTGTCTAAAATTTCGTTTGGGAGGAAAGAATTATTTTTTTTCGTGTAGTTAGGTTAAAGTTGCAGCCCGATTTCAGGTTTTAGGCTCACTTAGACTATTCAGTCCATTGTGATACCACACTAACTAAAAGTACCTATTTCATACGGGCACTTCTAGTTTTAACAGCTGAACCTTCTCGATTATTTTCTTCTGTTGAACCAACCAAATTGCCCATGCCACTGCAATTTTTGACAAGCTCCGCGGTAGAACCAAAGTTCTCAAGCCACTTGCCGGCACCCAAGGGTTGCGGACAAAGAAACCTGTGTGCGGGCCGGCCTGTGGTAAATTAGGCAGTGTCAGTGTGGACTCCTCAGACAAGTGATAAGCACTTGCTAGATCGCTTAGAACTGCAATAGGATGTCTCCGCAGCACACACCTCGCCATTATGTTGAGACAAAGATCTTTCCAGTGCGTAGACACAATTACGTGTTGTCAAAGCAGTATTTCCTGCACAGAAAAGAAGTAAACTGGATAAACAATCAACACCCATGAATGTATAGGTTGATACTAGAGGTGCGAGATCCAACGCTACAAATGAGAGCCTCTAGATTAGGCAGCATACCAGGCAGGTCTGAACAGGATACTGTAGCTGAAGAGGAGAAAAGCTACAAGGTTAATCCTGTTCGCGGAGTCCGACCACCGCCTATAGCACTTGGAGAAACCTCCCACGACGGGATAGGGTAATTTTGGTCCAACTAAGATCAGACAAGTGCAGCCGCCTCAATTTCTACCTATAAGTGATTGATACACGCAAAAAAATAATTCTTTCCTCCCAAACGAAATGTTAGACAAACAAAGTTCGTTTCTCATTTGCTTTTCGCTGTAAGGAAGTGTATTTGGGAGAAAAGTATATACTTTTAGTGATAAACGTTTATTCTTTTCCAGGATGTAAAAACAATTTCATAAGGACAAACTCAAAAAAAATTGAATTTCCCTCTAATTGCATTTTCCCTCACATCTTTCTCACATCCACGATGTTTTTTAGTTCTTAACACCTTTTCCTATAATACCAACAATGTAGAAGAAATTATACGATTTTATAAATTTTTAATTTTTTTTTTACCTTTCGCCTGGACGGAGAATCGAACCGCGGACCATGCACTTTGTAAGCCAACACACTAACCACTGAGCTATGTACCTGTTATGGTCATCAATAGATAAATATCCATATAAGTTATATTTATATAGCATAGCTTGCGGTGCCCACGAACCGAATAAACAAAGTTTATTTAACAGAAACAAACATTTAGTTTGGCACCGTGGTGCAGTGGTTGCTACGTCCGACTTGCATGCCAAGGGTCGTGGGTTCGATCCCTGCTTCGACCAAAGTTTTTTTTTGTTTTTTTTTTACATATATTCCAGATATGTTCGGAAGATTCCGAAAAAAATGTTCAACATTACATTGTAGTATATTAAATTTTGAACTGTAAAATGTGTCTTATTAAAGACCTAAAGTCAGAAAAGAACAGTGTTTGATATAAACGAAATGGACTGCGTTGTTGTTCAAAACTAACTTTTTTATTGAACAAATAAAAATTTTGTAACAAACGAATTTTTTTGGTGATAAAAGTTTAAAATTTTCGAAGCAATTCAAAAAACTCTAACAAAAGAAAAACGTTTTCGGTACACGTTTTCCAAACGTTTTTTTTTCTTTGCGTGTAGCAGCGTAGCTGACGTGTGTCCCAACTGCAGCCAAGGGCCACATGACACACGTCACCTTTTGCCCAGCTAAACATACCCAGCTCAAATAATGAATAATTGTAAAGCTCGAATAAAGATTAATTGTACATTAAAAAGTAAGAAAAAATAATAAAACTTAAGAATATTTTCTGACACTGAGGAAAAGTTTAACTACAATGATTTAATTTCAGAAATAAAATAAAGCTAAATTGAAATTTTGGTTGAATTGCTTGAGGATAGGGCATAACAGGTTTGCTGATAAGTCCCCGGTCTGACACATAGATGGCGTCGCTAGTATTAAATGCATATGATTTTTATATAGTACCAACCTTCAAATGATTCGTGTCAAAATTTGACGTCTGTAAGTCAATTAGTTTGTGAGATAGAGCGTCTTTTGTGAAGCAACTTTTGTTATTGTGAAAAAATGAAAAAAAAAGGAATTTCGTGTTTTGATAAAATACTGTTTTCTGAAGGGAAAAAATACGGTGGAAGCAAAAACTCGGCTTGATAATGAGTTTCCGGACTCTGCCCCAGGGAAATCAACAATAATTGATTGGTATGCAAAATTCAAGCGTGGTGAAATGGGCACGGTGGACGGTGAACGCAGTGGACGGCCGAAAGAGGTGGTTACCGACGAAAACATCAAATAAATCCACAAATTGATTTTGAATGACCGTAAAATGAAGATGATCGAGATAGCAGAGGCCTTAAAGATATCAAAGGAACGTGTTGGTCATATCATTCATCAATATTTGGATATGCGGAAGCTCTGTGCAAAATGGGTGCCGCGCGAGCTCACATTTAACTAAAAACAACAACGTGTTGATGATTCTGAGCGGTGTTTGCAGCTGTTAACTCGTAATCAGCGTTGCCAATTTAGCTTTTTTCCCGCTAGATTTGGCTTTTTTGAAGACGTTTAGCGGGAAAAAAATGCATTTAGCTTTTAGCTTTTTTTCTGGCTTTTTTTCATGACCCTTTTAGCTATTTTTGGCATGTTTCTATTGAAATATGGATAAAACAGCGTTTTTATCTAAGCCTTGCTGCAAGAATAAGGGTTTCCACAAAATTGTAAAGCTCAGTTGAAACATTAATAATGATTCCAGCCATTATGCGGGCATTTTTGTAGCAAATACACCTTGTTGTAAAGTTTTTTTCATCATATTCATAAAAGTTATCATTTGACTCGTTTATCTTTTTTATGTTATTATAATATTCTAAAGTTATTACGATATTACTAAATTAAAATAGTAGATGTGAATTGCTATGTGCACTGAAAAAATATTGTCGTGAGGCCAAAGATTACATCTCCTTAAAATACGAACGCGAATTTTGGTTATAATAGTATTTGTGAATTTCTCTTATATAAACTGTTTTCCTTGTCCAAAAGACGATAAAGTCGTTTTGTCCTTCTTCTTTTCATGAAAGAAGGAAGAATTAATGAAATAGTCTTTGTATGTGAGGAGTTTTTACTTCTTGACCACAAACTAAAATAGCGTTCAAAAATAGAAAATGTTTTTCAACACTTTATTTTAAAAACGTATACATACAATAATTTCTACTTGAAGTCGAGTCTGAATTTGGAAATTTAAGTTGACGCTAGCACGTTTTTAAAACACTTTGCTAGCTCATGAAGAAAAGAAAAAATTTGTGATAGTAATCAAAATGTATCGAATACGCAAACAGAACTAATATGCCTTAGATATTGTTACAGTCTCACAGAAGTGGAATTAAAATGAATTAAAATGAAAATAATATGCATTTTAAGTGAAATAAAGCCTTTAAGTTTGTTAAATTTCAATCAAAAATGTGACTTTTGATACAAAAAAATTTAGCTTTTTTTCTAGCTATTTTTTTAGCATTTTTTAGCTATTTTTTTGGGCAAATCTAGCGGTTTTTGGTGAAACAATTCTGGCAACGCTGCTCGTAATACATCCGAGTTTTTCCGTCGATATGTGACAATGGATGAAAGATGGCTCCATCACTACACTCGTGAGTCCAATCGACTGTCGGCTGAGTGGACAGCGACCGGTGAACCGTCTCCGAAGCGTGGAAAGACTCAAAAGTCCGCTGACAAAGTAAAGGCCTCTGTTTTTTGGGATGCGCATGGAATAATTTTTATCGATTATCTTGAGAAGGGAAAAACCATCAACAGTGACTATTATATGGCGTTATTGGAGCGTTTGAAGGTCGAAATCGCGGCAAAACGGTCCCACATGAAGAAGAAAAAAGTGTTGTTCCACCAAGATAACGCACCGAGCCACAAGTCATTGAGAACGATGGCAAAAATTCATGCATTGGGCTTCGAATTGCTTCCCCACCCACCGTATTCTCCAGATCTGGCCCCAGCGACTTTTTCTTGGTTTTCAGACCTCAATAGGATGCTCGCAGTGAAAAAAAATTGGCTGCAATGAAGAGGTGTTCGCCGAAACGGAGGCCTATTTTGAGCCAAAACCTAAGGAGTACTACCAAAATTGGAAGGTCATTATAATCGTTGTATCGCTCTTGAAGGGAACTATGTTGAATAATAAAAACGAATTTTGACAAAAGAAATGTGTCTTTCTTTGTTAGACCGGGAACTTATCAGCCAACCTGTTAATTGCTGATTCTCCTGAGCACCAGACTCATGCAGTAGTCGTTGTCTTCAGCCCGAATTTCTTTCTCAACTCCCCTATCAAGAAGCCAATGGATATCAGGAGTGGAACCGCAACGGCGAAATAGTGCAATTTCCAAGACTTGCCCAGAAAAACTTAATTGGAAATGGAAAAAAATGAGAAATGTTTGTGATAAAAACGTTCATTTTTTTATTGCTTGGCTAATATATGAAATTTCGTCTTAAGACTTTGGCAACTCTATAATTTGTATCCTTCATTGCATAAACTATCACTGTCAGCACATTATTTCTATGTATTCACACATATTGTTGTTACATTTTCAATTCTCATTAGTTGCAAAAATTCACACATTTACATAAGTATTGTGAACAGACAGATGTATCTAGAAATTTACATGGAGAACCACATGCTGACGAATTTAATCTCGCAGTATCGTACTTCTGTGGTTTTATGGTGGTGCTAATGTTTACCTAAAGATATGTATCACTTTTTTTGCAGCTATATTCATTGTACTTGTTCATTGTTCAAATGTAACATGATATCATTATTGTTTTCTTTGAATGTAAATTACTTTTGTATCCATTAACATTTGAGTAAGTACGAATAACAATTACATTAGCAAAGATGTGAACACATTAGCTGAAATAGATTAGAAGATACAATAGCTAGGATCCTTACATACATATATCCATGAATATTTGAAAATATTTTTTTAAAAATATATACACATTGACAATGAACATCCCTAAAGGAACCATAGGATATCAATGAATGTAAAACGTAAACCGATTCAATGATATTATAACAGAGTCCGAATGAATTGTCACGCAGTCTACAGTGTGGGTGATATGTATTGGAATTTGGGTGGAATTTTGGATTTTCTAGAGATGATTACGAATTAAGCTCCTTTTCGCTCTAGGACGCATAGTTTAGGAGATGTGAGTAAAAGAAGTTTTAATATATAATACATATATTTGTGTGGAATTTTGGATTTTGGGGTAATCACGAATTAAGGACCTTTTAGCACTAGGACCACAGTTGAACCTGCTGTAGAATTCAACCGGACATCATAGATTTTTTATGTTTTGGTAGATTTTGCAAAATATTCCTCTCCAACTAAGAGGTACTTAACTTTTTTATAGAAATAAAATTGTGTAAAAATTTTGAAAAAATTTTTTATAGAAACGCAATTTTGAAAAAAAATTCTATAGAAATAAAATTTTGACAAAATTTTCTATAGAAATAAAATTTTGACTAAAATTTTCTATAGAAATAAAATTTTGAAAAAATTTTCTATATCAATGAAATTTTGAAAAAAAAAATCTATTGCAATGAAATTTTGACAAAATTTTCTATTAAAATAAATGTTGACAAAATTTTCTATAGAAATAAAATTTTGACAAAATTTTCCATAGAAATAAAATTTTGACAAAATTTTCTATAGAAATAAAATTTTGAGAAAAAAATTTATAGAAATAAAATTTTGACAAAATTTTTTATAGAAATAAAATTTTAACAAAATTTTCTATAGGATTAAAATTTTGACAACATATTCCATAGAAATAAAATTATGACAAATTTTCTATAGAAATAAAATGTTGACAAAATTTTCTATAGAAATAAAATGTTGAAAAAATTTTCTATAGAAATAAAATTTTGACAAAATTTTCTATAAAAATAAAATGTTGACAAAATTTTCTATAGAAATAAAATTTTGACAAAATTTTCTATAAAAATAAAATTTTGACAAAATTTTCAATAGAAATAAAATTTTGACAACATATTCATTTTTTCATTTTATTGGACATATTTGTAGTATGAAGCCAACGTGGCCAAATAATATATATTACAATAAACAACAATATCTGAGTTTTTGGATATATCTAAATAGCTAGAATAAAGCTAAAGGAAATAAAAAACAAAAAACCTTACAATACTAAACTTGATTCAAGGCTCCCCAGCCATTAAAAAAACATAGAAATAAAATTTTGACAAAATTTTTTATAGAAATAAAATTTTGACAAAACATTTTCTATAAAAATAAGATTTTGACAAAATTTTCTATAGAAATAAAATTTAAACAAGTATATACGACCATAAGTTCGGCCAGGCCGAATCTTATATACCCTCCACCATGAATTGCGTAGAAACTTCTACGAAAGACTGTCATCCAAAATCGAATTAATTGGGTTGTGGTATCTTAAAACCTCTTAACATCGTTTTCTAAGTTGTGAGTTAGTCCATACGTGGTATATATTAGACAAAAAAGGTATGTATAGGTAAGTCTACAAATAATTACGAATCGATATGGACTTTTGCACTGTACGTAGAGAGCCAGAATTAAAATATGGGGGTCGCTTATATGTGAGCTATATACAATTATGAACTTGAATATTTCGATGTGTTACAAACGGAATGACAAAGTTAATATACCCCCATCCTATGGTGGAGGGTATAAAAAAAATCTATAGGAATAAAATGTTGGCAAATTTTTCTGTATAAATGAAATGTTGACAAAATTTTCTATAGAAATAAAATTTTGACAAAATTTTCTATAGAAATAAAATTTTGACAACATTTTCTATAGAAATAAAATTTTGACAAACTTTTCTATACAAATAAAATTTTGACAAAATTTTCTATAGAAATAAAATTTTGAAAAAATTTTCTATACAAAAAAAAATGTTTGAGAAAATTTTCTATAGGAAAAATGTTGACAAAATTTTCTATAGAAATAAAATTTTGACAAACTTTTCTATAGAAATAAAATTTTGACAAAATTTTCTCAAGGTACAAAATTTACTCTAGGAATAAAATTTTGACAACATTTTTTGGAGGAATAAAATTTTGACAAAATGTCCTATAGAAATAACATTTTTACAAAATTTTCTACAGAAATAAAATTTGGAGAAAATTTTGTATAGCAATAAAATTATGCCAAATTTTCTATAGAAATAAGATGTTGACAAAATTTTCTATAGAAATAAAATTTTGACAAATTTTTCTATACAAATAAAACTTTGAGAAAATTTTCTATAGAAATAAAATGTTGACATAATTTTCTATAGAAATAAAATTTTCACAAAATTTTCCATAGAAATAACGTGTTGACAAAATTTTCAATAGAAATAAAATTTTGACAAAATTTTCTATAGAAATAAAATTGTGAAAAAAATTTCTATACAAGTAAAATTTTACAAAATTTTCTATAGAAATAAAATTTTGACAAAATTTTCTATAGAAGTAAAATTTTGACAAATTTTCTATAGAAATAAAATTTTGACAAAATTTTCTATAGAAATAAAATTTTGACAACATATTCTATAGAAATAAAATTTTGACACAATATTCCATAGAAATAAAATTTTGACAAATTTTCTATAGAAATAAAATATTGACAAAATTTTCTATAGAAATAAAATTTTGACAAAATTTACTATAGAAATAAAATTTTGACAAAATTTTCCATAGAAATAAAATTTTGACAAAATTTTCCATAGGAATAAAATTTTGACAAAATTTTCTATAGAAATAAAATTTTGACAAAATTTTCTATAGAAATAAAATTTTGACAAACTTATCTATAGAAAAAAATATTGACAAAATTTTCTATAGAAAAAAAAATTGACAAAATTTTCTATAGAAATAAAATTTTGAAAAAATTTTCTATAGAAATAAAATTTTGACAATATTTTCTATCGAAATAAAATTTTGACAAAATTTTCTATACAAATAAAATTTTGATAAAATTTTCTAAAGAAATAAAATTTTGACAAAATTTTCTATATAAATAAAATTTTGACAAAATTTTCTATAGAAATAAAATGTTGACAAAATTTTCTATAGAAATAAAATTTTGACGAAATTTTCTATAGAAATAAAATTTTGACAAAATGTTCTATAGAAATAAAATTTTGACAAAATATTCCATGGAAATAAAATTTTGACAAATTTTCTATAGAAATAAAATTTTGACAAAATTTTCTATAGAAATAAAATTTTGACAAAATTTTCTATAGAAATAAAATGTTGACAAAATTTTCTATAGAAATAAAATGTTGACAAAATTTTCTGTAGAAATAAAATGTAGACAAAATTTTCTATAAAAATAAAATTTTGACAAAATTTTCTATACAAATAAATTTTGACAAAATTTTCTATAGAAATAAAATTTTTAAAAAATATTGTGTAGAAATAAATGTTGACAAAATTTTCTATAGGAATAAATTTGTTATAGAAATAAAATATTGACATAAAATTTTCGAATTTTTGTGGTGCTTAGATTGCTATCATCTGTACACCGCTCGTTTTATTGTTTATAAGCTTACAAAAGCATTTTGATCAATTGCATTCAGTATGATGGAGTTCAAGCATGTGATGTAGTGTGATTGCTTTAGGTCGTAGGTCTTTGATGTAACATAAGGTAAATTTTATGTAAAATTAAAGAAAACATTTTTAATTTAAAGAAGTCGTATTTAAATTAACTGACGTATACACGCAGAGTAGAGCAAAATGCTATTGTTTCATGGGGAGAAATGATTGGCGAAATCAGATATATACTGTCCAAGAAAATAATATGGTTACGACAAACGTGTTCACCGTCCAAAAATAACATCTAGGAGGTTATCATATTCCTTCTCTGGGTGTAGAATCGTTATCTTTGGTTTAATGTTTTTTTGGAAATAAGAAAACATTTTTTACTTTGAAGTATCTATTATAAAGAGCTCGATCAAAGCAGAGTTCTTAGACGAAGCCTCTATTTGGCCGATTATTTCCCTAAGAATTGTAATTAAAGAAGTTTGGAGTGTTTTAGTTATATTAGCATATTTTATTGAGCAAATGCAAACATAACAACATATAGTCATCATTTCAGTCAATGTCTTACAACACGCACAGAA
The DNA here is from genome assembly GCF_050003625.1 of Haematobia irritans. Taxonomy (NCBI): domain Eukaryota; kingdom Metazoa; phylum Arthropoda; class Insecta; order Diptera; family Muscidae; genus Haematobia; species Haematobia irritans. The sequence continues at coordinate 103,421,509 of NC_134399.1, read as the reverse complement.
AAAATATGTTTACACATGTTTGCCGCATCCATTTAATGCTTATATAGAGTAGGAAATTGTCGCGAAAACCATGTATTTTGTCTTTGTAAAAATAGTTTTCGACCGAAGAAAAATGTATGCTGGCAATAAGCATTTAAATGGTTCTCAAATGCCGCAAACATGTTCTATTATTTAAATGATAGAATTTGAGACCATTATATGGTCGGGAAAATCATGTACCTGACCATTCAATTGTTTTTACTTTTTTGCAGAGAGAAAAGTATTTTTATAGGTTACGTATAGACATGTCTAGAACCATTACATGGCCATAAAGAACATGTACATTGTTTTCGTGACAATTTAATTTTTTGGCAGCGAAAAGAATTTTATAAAAACATTGAGCAGGTACACACGATTTTTTCTTAGAATGGACGGAGAATACGGAATTACTGTCTTTTGTGTTAATTTATTTACTCAGAAGTGGCACGTGGGTTTATGTGAACACAAACAAGGAAAGTGTAATTGAAAAAATGTACCTGTTTTTTGTTCTGCATTTTGATATATGGTATAATTTATTTTTATTTGCAGTTACATGATGTATGCATTGGTATATTTGATGGGCACCAAGTAAATTTGGAATAATTACTTATTATTGAAATTGAACCAAAATAGAATGTGTAAAAATATGTGAGTTTGCTTGCGTGACATAGTAAATACAAATAAACAATGAATTAGTTTATAAATAAATAAAAACAAATAAATAAAATTAATTTTGTGTTTTCTTTTTTCAAGTGGCGTCCTTTTTTTCGACGACGAAAAAGGTTTTTTCATAAAGATAAAAACATTTTACGTTGTGACATTTTACGTTGTAACATTTTACTGGAAGAAAAACATTTTTGACGAATACCATAACATTTTAGATCGTGTCCATTGTCTTTTAATGGAAACAAAATTCTTTTTATCAATATAATAACATTTTAGATGAGGACAATTTTATTTTTCTTAGAACCATGTTCACTAAGCCAACATGGTTGCAGGTGAAAATGTTACATGGTTGCCGCAAAAATAGTTCCTATCATATTATTTTGCGCTTCGAGTATGATTGTGACAATCATGTTTCTTCTCTGCGTGCATGTCTTACAATATTCTATCAGTAGTATTCAAAATTCAGTATTCAAAATTCAGTAGTTATATATTATAACGACTAAAAGGAGTTTTTGTACATTTTTCGATCGTCTTTCAGAATGAAGTCATGCTTTTACTATATGGACTTTGGCATACTTGTTTTATTCGTATTGGGTGTTTTGACTGGGACAATTTCAGCGCTTCGACCTCTTTCGATAAACGAGAATTTTATTTTTATTGATCCCTACAAATGTTTTTAATTTAAGCATGGTTCAGTATCAATACCAAAATCCTTAAGTTCAAAATCTTTGGATTCAAGTTGCTTTTGTGTAGGAAGCATTTCTCATCAAATCCGCATAAATTCGATATGGTATCTTTTTCTAAAAAATTCTTATATTAAACTATAATACTATCTATTCTGGATCTAACCGTCTCCTACTATTAATTATAATACAATTTGAATTCATACAAGTACATAATGAAGGGGTTCAATATTGGTTCAAATTATATTTTAATAGATACTTTAACATTACATTTCGCCTCAATTCATAATAAGGCCACAAAACTTCCATTTCTGAATTGGAGCACTGGTATTCAAATTGAATCCATATTTTGAATTAATTATTCATTTATGAATGTCATATAAATGGAAATGTGCAGGCAATCCTAACAAAATGGTTAAAATATGTATAGTATAGTTTGCAATTGACTTGTAATTGTAATTGATCAATCGAGTAAAATATTCATAACAAAAACAGTTCATTATTTTCTGTATAAAGGGTTGTCCTTTGCGGACGGAAAGGAAAAATCCCATTGGACAAGTTACGTTAGTAAAACAATTTGAATCGCTTGAATAAAAGTGTTTGTCATACCAAAAATCATTGCCAGCGAATAACTTAACAAGGGACAACAACAATCATTGATGTACTTAGCAAATGGTCACAAAAAGGCGTTTCTCCAAACAATTCCGAGTGTAAGTGCACAACGAGGAGGCAAAAAAAACCTATAGCTAACTACTCAGGACCTTTGTAATTGTCCTAACAAGAATATGAACGAATGAAATGCCTTGATAAGAAAACACGAGCATATTATCCATATAATTGGATGAATCGTTAACGAAGAGGGTGGCTCTTTTATATTTCGATTAGACGGTGGTAAATCTATTTATGAAATATGAAAATACATTGCTACATTCTTATATATTGCGTGTTTTCCCTTCTCCAGCCATTGGTATATAAGTCGAGTATATATGAAAAAATAATTGATTGGAAATAATAAACGAATACACTTATGGTATTTAGCCATGTTTTTAGGTTTCCATTCCAAATCAATATCGACGTCGAATGTTCTAAGGTTTGTTGTATCAATCAGATACTGACGATTTATCCCTATTTTTAGAATTTGACATGCCACTATTTTGGGGGAGAAAAAAAAAATAATTAACACAAAATTGAAATCAAAATGGAATTGAATATACTTGTGATTGGTTAACTAATTACAGAGTAATTATTATAAAAGCCATAAATATAATTACATCAAAATGACAATAACAAAATTGTATACGAAGAGAATGAGTGATTGATTGATTTATTTATTATTCGCTGTTGGTAAGAGTATATAGATTTAAATTGCCGTATATTATGAAAACAATATTTTCGATAATTTATGTAAATTCTTATTTGTTTAAAATTTACTCAAAGAAACTTTAGATGAAAAAATAATACCTGTCCCAATTAATTATTTTTTTTTAAGTAATTTAGTAAATTACTTTAATTGTCACAAGTCTAAACATCCACGCCGATTTATAATCAATAAAGCTACAAATTTTATAAGGAGAGATGAATACACGATATTAGCGATGAATAAGAGACAATGAATATACCCTAAAAAAAAGTGAACCCTATATTTCACTAAAGGCGATTTTATTATATTTTAGTTCATGGAATTCCCAGGAAAAAAATCTTGGAAATTTTTCTAAAGCTCGACTGTAAAAGCACTTCCAGAAATGTTCTCCCAACGATGTTCTTTATTTTAATTTCACAGGAAGATCTTTTAAAACATTTTTTATAAATGGCTGTTCTCATATTTTTATACCCTAGGTTAAAGGTTAAAGTGGCAGCCCGATTAAGATTCAGGCTCACTTAGACTATTCAGTCCATTGTGATATTTATTATACCCCACTCAGAATCACCTCCTGAGTCGATCTAGCGCTTGGTGTCCGTCCGTCCGTGCGTCTGTCCATGTATTTGTTGTTCGCAGGATTCCGGTCGCAATTATTAACCGATTTTTATGAAATTTGGTACAGAGTGTTTTTTTTGGGCACAAGGACGAGCTATTGAATTTGGAAGAAATCGGATCAAATTTAGATATAGCTGCCATATAACAGGTTGGCTAATAAGTCCCCGGTCTAACAAAGAAAAACACACTTTTTTGTCAAAATTTTATTTTTCAATATAGGCCCCTTCAAGAGCAACGATTATGACTACCTTCCAATTTTTTGATTCCATTTTGGTAGTACTCCTTCGGTTTTGCCTCAAAATAGGCCTCAGTTTCGGCGATCACCTCTTCATTGCATCCTTTTGAGGTCTGAGAACAAGAAAAAGTCGCTGGGGGCCTGTTATATGTATCGCCCGATTTCTACAAATCGGGTCACGTTGCGCTTTATTACTCACCGATCGTCTTTAAATTTGGCACAAAGTAATATTTTTCATCATTCTTCAAGTCTGCAAAATTTCATCGAAATCGGTTCAGAATTAGATGTAGCTCCCATATATATGTATCGCCCGATTTTGCCAAATTTGGCCATCAAACCTTTATTTATGAACCGATCTTTCTCAAACTTGGCTTACTATAATCTTTTGTAATACTAGCATTATGTGCTCCCATATATATGTATCGTCCGATCTTCCCCAATTTGGCCATGAAATCCTTATTTATCAACCGATCTTACAAAAATCTAGCACAAAGTAACCTTCTGTGGTATCAACCAAACCTACAAAATATCATCCAAATCGCTTCAGATTTAGACATAGCTCCCATATATATGTATCGCCCGTTTTTCAAAAATGTACCCTAATAAATTTATTTCTGACCATAATAGTCTTATTTTTTGACCAATCTTACTCAAATTTAGCACAAGGTAACCTTCAGTGATATCAACTAAACCTGCAAAATATCATCCAAATCGATTCAGATTTAGATATAGCTCCCACATATACGAGGGCGATTCGGAAACTTCTTAGCCTAGCACAAAAGGCGCGGTATAAACCGAAAAAGTTAAGTGTTTTGGAAACTTCCATCTCTGTTATGAACACATGTTAAATTTTGTTTCTATCTGGCATTTGTTTCTATCGGTTAATCTCACTCAAACTTACCACAATGTAACCTTCTCTGGTATCAATCAAACCTGCAAAATATCATTCAAATCCATTCACATTTAGATATAGCTCCCATATATATGCACAGATCGATTTCCTAAATTTGTCCATAATTTTCTTATTTATTGACAAATGTTATTCAAATTTCAAATTTAGATGTATTAGCCGATCGAACTTAGACTTACATATAGCTCTTACATAAATATATTGCCAGATTTTCGCAAATTTGGCTACATTATCCACACTAATTGAGCGATTTCCTATTTATACCCTTCACCACTACTGTGGTACAGGGTATAATAAGTTTGTGCATTTGTATGTAACGCCAAGAAGGAAAAGTGTGAGACCCATCGTTTAGTACACCGATCGCCTTAGAATTAAATTCTGAGTCGATTTAGCGATGTCCGTCTGTCTGTCTGTCCGTCTGTCTGTCTGTCTGTTGATGTATTTTTGTGTGCAAAGTACAGCTCGCAGTTTTAGTCCGATTGTCCTAAAATTTGGTATAGGGTCCTGTTTCGGCTCAAAGACGATCCCTATTGATTTTGGAAAAAATCGGTTCAGATTTAGATATAGCTGCCATATATATTTTTCACCGATCTGGTCATAATTGGCGTGTATATCAACCGATCTTCCTCAAATTCCGTACATCCGAATATTTTATGATCTTCCTCAAATTCCGTACATCCGAATATTTTATGAGTCTCGAAAAACTTGCAAAATATCAGCCAAATCGGTTCAGATTTAGATATAGCTCCCATATATAGCTTTCGCCCGATTTACACTCATTTGCCCACAGAGGCCAATTTTTTGCTCCGATTTAGTTGAAATTTTGCACAGGGAGTAGAATTAGCATTGTACCTATGCGTGTCAAATTTGGTTGAAATCGGTTCAGATTTAGATATAGCTCCCATATATAGCTTTCGCCCGATTTACACTCATATGACCACAGAGGCCAATTTTTTGCTCCGATTTAGTTGAAATTTTGCACAGGGAGTAGAATTAGCATTGTAGCTATGCGTGCCAAATTTGGTTGAAATCGGTTCAGATTTAGATATAGCTCCCATATATAGCTTTCGCCCGATTTACACTCATATGACCACAGAGGCCAATTTTTTGCTCCGATTTAGTTGAAATTTTGCACAGGGAGTAGAATTAGCATTGTAGCTATGCGTGCCAAATTTGGTTGAAATCGGTTCAGATTTAGATATAGCTCCCATATATAGCTTTCGCCCGATTTACACTCATATGACCATAGAGGCCAATTTGTAACTCCGATTTAGTTGAAATTTTGCACAAGGGGTTGAATTAGCATTGTTGATATGCGTGCCAAATTTGGTTGAAATCGGTTCAGATTTAGATATAGCTCCCATATATATGTTTTTCTGATTTCGACAAAAATGGTCAAAATACCAACATTTTCCATGTAAAATCGCCACTGTTTAGTCAAAAAGTTGTAAAAATGACTCTATTTTTCCTTAACTTCTAATGCATATATATCGAGCGATAAATCATAAATAAACTTTTGCGAAGTTTTCTTAAAATTGCTCCAGATTTAAATGTTTCCCATATTTTTTTACTAACATTGTGTTCCACCCTAGTGCATTAGCCGACTTAAATTTTGAGTCTATAGATTTTGTAGAAGTCTATCAAATTCTGTCCAGATCGAGTGATATTTAAATGTATGTATTTGGGACAAACCTTTATATATAGCCCCAACACATTTGACGTATGTGATATGGTATCGACAATTTAGATCTACAAAGTGGTGCAGGGTATAATATAGTCGGCCCCGCCCGACTTTAGACTTTCCTTACTGGTTTTTTAATAATAAACTCAATATTAGTGGCCTACTAACACTGTAGGTAGGAGCCACAGTGGTGCAATGGTTAGCATACCCGCCTTGCATAATGTGGAACGGCGTTCGGACTCGACTTTAAAAAGGAGGTCCCTTTTCATTGAGCTTAACAGAGAATCGGACATCACTCAGTGATAAGAGAGAAGTTCACCACTGTGGTATCACAATGGACTGAATAGTCTAATGAGCCAGATATATCGGGCTGCCACTATACCTAACCCAACTCTGTAGGTGTAAAACCAAGTATAGCTCCTAATATCAGGTATATCTGTTCAGATTGTGATAAAATTGCAATAAACATGTGCTCCTTAATTTTCATAAATAAGGAAATGCGGTTCATCTCCCAAACCTATACCAATGATACCCCCAAATGCTTATGATTACTAATTAAATGGGGGTGGTTTAGGGTATGATATAGTCGGCCCCGCCCGACTTTCTACTTTACTCACTAGTTAATGGGTAATTTTGACTTTTTTGTTTCAAATAGGTTAAAAACAGAGTACGAATTGAAAATGCTAAAGTCGAAAACAATGCTAAATCCATTCTAGAAAAATTGAGGTTTTTGAAAATATTTGAGGTCAAACATTTCAGACAAGCTTTAGTATGCATTAAAAATCATAAAAAATTATAAAAATTATTTATTTGGCAAAATATTACACAATTTTTTAATTCATACCCAAAACACTGAATTCGGATCACTTCAGATCAGTGATGAAAATTCAGTGCATCACCTGTTGAAATGATGAACATACGTCCTATGACAGCTATGTTAAATTCATCGCTTCTGCGCCAATTTTGCACCACTTCCGGAACCAAAAAGAATTTTTCTACTACTTTTAGCGACGCTTTTTATACCCTCCACCATAGGATGGGGGGTATATTAAGTTTGTTATTCCGTTTGTAACACATCGAAATATTGCTCTAAGACCCCACAAAGTATATATATCCTGGGTCGTGGTGAAATTCTGAGTCGATCTGAGCATGTCCGTCCGTCCGTCTGTTGAAATCACGCTAACTTCCGAACGAAACAAGCTATCGACTTGAAACTTAGCACAAGTAGTTGTTATTGATGTAGGTCGGATGGTATTGCAAATGGGCCATATCGGTCCATTTTTACGTATAGCCCCCATAGAAACGGACCCCAAATTTGGCTTGCGAGGCCTCTAAGAGAAGCAAATTTCATCCGATCCGGCTGAAATTTGGTACATGGTGTTAGTATATGGTCTCCAATGACCATGCAAAAATTGGTCCATATCGGTCCATAATTATATATAGCCCTCATATAAACCGATCCCCCGATTTGGCTTGCAGAGCCTCTAAGAGAAGCAAATTTAATCCGATCCGGGTGAAATTCGGTACATGGTGTTAGTATATGGTATCTAACAACCATGCAAAAATTGGTTCACATCGGTCCATAATTATATATAGCCCCCATATAAACCGATCACCAGATTTGACCTCCTGAGCCTCTTGGAAGACCAAAATTCATCTGATTCAGTTGAAATTTGGTACGTGATGTTAATATATGGCCTCAAACTGCCATGCAAAAATTGGTCGATATCGGTCCATAATTATATATAGGCCCCATATAAACCGATCCCGAGATTTTACCTCCGGAGCACCTTGGAAGAGCAAAATTCTTCCCATTCGGTTGAAATTTGGTACGTGATGTTAGTATATGGTATCCAACAACCATGCAGGAAATGGTTCCTATCAGTCCATAATTATATATAGCTCCCATATAAACCGATCGCCAGATTTGTTCTCCGGTGCCTTTTGGAGAAGCAAAATTCATCCGATCTGGTTGAAATTTGGTACGTGGTGGTGGTATATGATATTTAACAACCATGCCAAAAGTGGTCCATATCAGTCCATAATCATTTATAGCCGCCATATAAACCGATCCCGAGATTTGGTTTTGGAGCCTCTTGGAGGAGCAAATTTCATCCGAGTGAGTTGAAATTTGTGGATGACAGTCTTTCGTAGAAGTTTCTACGCAATCCATGGTGGAGGGTACATAAGATTTTGACCTTCCTTTAAGGATGTTGCTATTGATTCCGAGCCAAAGATGCGGCCTCTTTAAAATAAAAACATTTTTTAGCGAGCTATCTGGCTTTAAATCTAGGACCAATAAAATTAAAATTAGGATACAGATCTCATTTATCAAATTTTCATTCTCTTTTCGCGGTTTAAGAATAAAGGTACTCACGTACAAACAAATGTCAGTTTAAAAATCTAAATTATAACAGATACTTCAAAGTAAAAAACGTTTTCTTAATTCCACAAAAAAATTTAAACCAAAGACGCTAAATCCTCCAAATAAGTCTTAGCCTATATTTGAAGCGTTTTTATCTTAAATCTAAAGTTTCAATACTTCAGTTAATTTAAGGACAATTTCTTTTTAATTTAAGAAAAAATAGTCTTAGTTCAAAGACATGCGAATTTAACAGAGGGACGCAAATTTGCAAAATTTGTGTCCAACATTTAATGAAAAAGATTTTTGAAGCAAGGGTTATAAAGCCACCGTGGTGCAATTGTTAGCATTGTTACACAAGGTCGTGGGTTCGATTCTTACTACGACCGAACACCAAAAAGTTTTTCAGCGGTGGATTATCCCACCTCAGTAATGCTGGTGACATTTCTGAGGGTTTCAAAGCTTCTCAAAGTGGTTTCACTGGAATGTGGAACGCCGTTCGGACTCGGCTATAAAAAGGAGGTCCCTTGTCATTGAGCTTAACATGGAATCGGGCAGCACTCAGTGATAAGAGAGAAGTTCACCACTGTGGTATCACAATGGACTGAATAGTCTAAGTGAGCCTGATACATTGGGCTGCCACATAACCTAACCTAACCTAAGGGTTATAAGCTTTATTTTAATTAACATGTCATTATTTTAAAGATTTCTAGATACGTAGTCTCTCATTTGAAACTCACAAAGTCTCTATTTTTGGTCTATTGGAGGTACTCGGAAAAGAACGTACTAATATGTACTACAAAATTGCTCACCAAATTTGGTTCATCATTTCGCAAAATAACCCAGCCACAATAGCGTCGCCAAAAAAGTAATGAAAATGTTCTTTTTGGATCCGAAAGTGGTGCAAAATTGACGCAGAAGCGATGAATTTAACTAACATGGGATTGTCATAGGACGGAAGTCCTCCATTTCAACAGTCGTTGCACTGAATTTGCATCACTTCTTTAGGTGCGATCCGAATTCAATGTTTTGGATGTAAATTAAAAAATTCTGTGATATTTTGTCAAATAAATAATTTTTATAATTTTTAATGGATTCTAATGCTTCTCGGAAACGTTTGACCTTAAATATTTTCAAAAATTCACAATTTTTTTCAGATTGGATTTAGCATTTTTTTCGACAAAATTTACATAATTTGTACCATTTTATGAATTCCTACTCTGTTTTTAACCTATTTGAAATAAAAAAGTTAAAATTATCCATTAAAAGTATGAAAAAATCAAGTTATAAAAAATTGAATTAAAAGAACTTCCTGGGTAGTTAAATAAAGAACATCATTGGGAGTGCATCTTCTGGAAGTGCTTTTTAAGTTGTGCCTTTGGAAGAACTTCCAAAATTTTTTGCTGGGAACTTATGACTTATATTTTCTGCAGAAAAATTTTTTTATGTGAAGCTTCGATTTACCATGTTTCTCAAGTTCTGATTTACACAGAAAAAAGTAAACTACATTATGAGAGAAATGAACTATCTCGTGCGATTTTGAACTAAATTGTATTCCAAATTTTGAAATTAATTAATTACCGAAAATTTTTTGGATTTTTAACTACCATTTACGAAATGCATCTTTCTCGAAAAGCAAAAATGAACTAAAAATAAAGGGGAAATCTTAGGCGCCAAATCATTCCCATTTTAACCACGTTGTAGTTCATTCTTACTATTTTTGAGAAGTGTACAAAAAACTTCTTCGGTTTTAGTTAGAATTGAACTAATTTGTATGTCATTGAAATTTTACTGCATAAAATCTTTGAGACATACTTGGAATAAAGAAAACATCGTTGAGCTGGGAACATTTTCTTACAAAATTAGCGAGCAATCCTTTACAGATATATACAATTTTTCAAAGTGTAATCAAAAAACAAATTCTAATTATTTTTGAGACCTCCTCGTTTCACATCCCTAGAAACCGTGAAACGCATCACGATATTTTATGAAACCCTTATTTGAAATGTTTATTTATTCCATTGCAATTATTGAAGAAAACTCTCAATATATTTCATTAAATCATTCAGTAAAAACAACCCACTTTATCTTTGACATACCATCCCGCCGACCCATTCTGGCAATCCATCGTTTCTTGTGTCCAGCACCATGCCGCTACACGGTGTTATAAATACACGCAATCAAAATAAAGTATAACTTTTAATAAAAGATTATACAAAAAGTGTAAGTATATCGGGTGAGTTTTTAAAACTTCGGTTTGTCATTTGGTGGGAGTAGGCTACAAATGTCATGAGATGAGATAATTTGGAAATGTATCAGCAATTGCTATGGGGTGGTTATGGTTAACCCTTTCGTTGGCTTGAAAAACTCCAATCATAACTGGACTTTTCTGTTTGTCCTGCCTGTTATGATGAAATTGTAATTCGCGACTGAATGGATTTCGACATGGAACTTATAATTGGAAAAATAATGTTTTTCTGTGTTTTTCTCTTCTTTATTTTTCAACATTATCAGGTTGAACAAAAAAATGGTACATAATTACAAAATTAATGTCCTTTCGAGTAGGGATGATGATGACTACCAACCAAGTTGTTGGTTAATTTAAAAATAAGGCTTTTTTTGTTGGCATATAAGAGTTCAACTGAATTTCCGTTTGATGTCGGTGGTTTTTGTGAGTAAATAAAAAAGTGAATTAAAGTTTTTAATTGGAAAACGAATAATCTGAGTATCATTATTCCAAACGAAAACTTTCCTGATTTGTAAATGACCATAACGTAGATTTGTATTTATTTGACTGCCTTTATTTCAATCACAGAAACTTAATTGTGTGCCTTTTTTGTAACCAATTTCATTTTTTGGAAATTCTCAATGTAATGCTAGTACTGATAGACGTTATTTGTAAAGATGTTTACTCATCATTTAAGAAAGGTTTCTATTGAGGAACATAACATGACTCCTGATCATTGTCAATTTTTATACCCTGAACCACTCTGTGTAAAAGGGTATTATAAGTTACCCAGCAAGCCAAATCTGGTGGTCCGTTTATACGGGGGCTATAGTAGATCTGATGAAATTTGCTCCTTCTAGAGTCTCCGCAAGCCAAATCTTGGGGTCGGTTTATATGGGGGCTATACGTAAATGTGGTCCGATATGGCCCATTTGCAATACCATCCGACCTATATCAATAACAACTACTTGTGCCAAGTTTCAAGCCGATAGCTTGTTTCGTTCGGAGGTAAGCGTGATTTCAACAGACGGACATGCTTAGATCGACTCAGAATTTCACCACGACCCAGAATATATACTTTATGGAGTCTTAGAGCAATATTTTGATGTGTTACAAACGGAATGACAAAGTTACTATACCCCCATCCTATGGTGGAGGGTATAAAAATGTACGTGCATGTATTCTGCATTTTGCTATATAGTATCATTTAATTTTATTTGCAGTTACATGATGTTTGCGTTTGTACATTTGACGGGTACGACGTAAATATGGAATGATTATTTATGTTATTGTTGAAATTGAACCAAAATAGAGTGTGTAAAAATATGTGATGTTGGCTTACACGACATTATAAATACAAATAAACAATGAATTAATTTATAAATAAATAAAAATAAATAAATAATGTTAATTTTGTGTTTTCTTTTCTCAAGTGGGGTACTTTTTTTGACGACGAAAAAAGTTTTTTAGGTTGTGACCCTGTTCTTTTAACTGAGAGAAAAACATTTTTGACGAATACCATAACATTTTAGATTGTGACCATGTCTTTTGATTCAAACAAATTTTTTTTTTATCAATATAATAATATTTTAAATGAGGACAATTTTATTTTTCTTAGAACTATGTTCACTGAGCCAACATGGATGCAGGTGAAAGTGTTACATGGTCGCCGCAAAAATAGCTCCTATCATATTATTTTGCTCTTCGAATATGATTGTGGCAATCATGTTTCTTCTCTGCGTGTATCGACTTGAAACTTGACACAAGTAGTTGTTAGTCGGACCACATTTACGTATAGCCCCCATATAAACCGACCCCAAGATTTGGCTTGCGGAGACTCTAGAAGGAGCAAATTTCATCAGATCTAGTTGAAATTTGTTACGCGGTGTTAGTATATGACCTTTAAAATTGGTCCATATTGGTCCATTATTACACCCAGAGAAGGAATATGATCACCTCAAACATGTTTTAAGAGCAAAATGTTATTTTTGGGTGGTGACCATGTAACATGGTTTTCGTAACCATGTTATTTTCTCGGAAATCATGTATCTGATTTCGGCAAACAGGCTATATTTGACGAGAAAATAACATTTTAGTGACAAACATGTTACATGGTCACCATACAAAAATAACATTTTGCTCTTGAAACATGTTTGAGGTGATCATATTCCTTCTCTGCGTGTATATATAGCCCTTCATATAAACCTGTCCCAAGATTTTGCTTGCGGATCTTCTTGGAGGAGCAAATTTCATCCTATTCTCCGGAGCCTCTTGGAGGAACAAATTTCGTCCGATACGGTTAAAATTTTGTACGTTATATTACGAGGGCGGTTCGGAAACTTCTTAGCCAGTCAATGAAGAGAATAGTTAGTTTTTCAAACATATTTTTATTTTTATACCCTCTACCATAGGATGGGGGTATATGTCATTCCGTTTGTAACACATCGAAATATTGCTCTAAGACCACATAAAGTATATATATTATGGGTCGTGGTGAAATTCTAAGTCGATCTGAGCATGTCCGTCCGTCCGTCTGTTGAAATCACGCTAACTTCCGAACGAAACAAGCTATCGATTTGAAACTTGGCACAAGTAGTTGTGGGCCATATCGGTCCACTTTTACGTATAGCCCCCATATAAACGGATCCCCAAATTTGACTTGCAGACCCTCTAAGAGAAGCAAATTTCATACGATCCGGCTAAAATTTGGTACATGGTGTTAGTATATGGTCTCTAACAACCATGCAAAAATTGGTCCGCATCGGTCCATAATTATATATAGCCCACATATAAACCGATCCCCCGATTTGGCTTTCGGAGCCTCTAAGAGAAGCAAATTTCATCCAATGCGGCTGAAATTTGGTACATGGTGTAAGTATACGGTCTCTAATGGCCATGCAAAAATTGGTCGAATTCGGTCCTTAATTATATATAGCCCCCATATAAACCGATCCCCAGATTTGACCTCCGGTGCCCCTTCGAAGAGCAAAATTCATCCGGTTCAGTTGAAATTTGGTACGTGATGTTAGTATATGGTATCCAACAACCATGCAGGAATTGGTTCATATCAGTCCATAATTATATATAGCACCCATATAAACCGATCCCCAGATTTGACCTTCGGTGCCTTTTGGAGAAGCGAAATTCATCCGATCTGGTTGAAATTTTGTACGTGGTGGTAGTATATGATATTAAACAACCATGCCAAAAGTGGTTCATATCAGTCCATAATCATATATAGCCCCCATTTAACCGATCCCGAGATTTGGTTTTTGAGCCTCTTGGAGGAGCAAATTTCACCCGAGTCTGTTGAAATTTTGTACATTGTGCTAGTATATGGCCGTTAACAACTATGCCTAACTAGGTCCATATCGGTCTATAGTTATATATAGCCCTCAGATAAATCGATCCCCAATCACACAAAAATTAGTCCATATCAATAATTGTATGTAGCCCCCATATAAGCGACCCCCATATTTCAATTCTGGCTCTCTACGTACCGTGCAAAAGTCCATATCGATTCGTAATTATTTGTAGACTTACCTACACATTAGAGGTGTGCACGTGAGTAATATTTTGCTCACGCACACTCACGTCGGAGAAATCTTATTCACGCACACTCACGCACGATATTTGTTGGTAGGATTCACGCTCACGCACGCTCACGAAAAGAAAATTTGTACTCACGCACACTCACGCACACTCACGCACGAAAATCTTTTAAATGTCGTGACTCACGAAAAATATCGTGAATCACGAAAAATGTCGTGACTCACGAAAAAACCTCGTGACTCACGAATAATTTTATGAGTAATTTACCTATAGAACCTGATTGAAAACATGAGTATGATTAAAATCGAGAGCGTTATAAAACTCTTTACACCCAGGGTGTCACTAAAATTATAAATGAATTCAACTCGTAAGCATTTTATGTTCGTACGCGGGATTATTTTCGTGAGTGTGTTTTTCCGAAATTCGTTACTCAAGCACACTCACGAAGATATTATTTTCGTGACCCACGCTCACGCACGACATTTGATTGGTCAATCACGCTCACGCACATTCACGCCGTTGCCGTCAGCGTGAATCACGACTCACGCGTGAGTCACGAACATTTTCGTGAGTCACGACAATTTCGTGTCACGTGCACACCTCTACTACACATACCTTTTTTGTCTAATATATACCACGTATGGACTAACTCACAATTTAGAAAACGATTTAAGATACCACAACCCAAGTAATTCGATTGTGGATGACACTCTTTCGTAGAAGTTTCTACTCAATCCATGGTGGAGGGTACATAAGATTCGGCCTGGCCGAACTTACGGTCGTTTATATTTGTTCAATATAATCTCCTGAAACTTCAATACACTTAGTCCAACGCTTTTCTAGCAATTCTATCCCTTCATTAAAATAGTTTTCCTCAAGGTCCTCAAAATAGTGGTTTACAACTGTAATTGCATCTTCATTTGAGGTAAAACGCTTGTCAGCAAGGAATTGTTTTAGATTTGGGAACAAGTAAAAGTCACTGGGAGCTAAATCAGGAGAATAAGGTGGGTGGTCAAGCAACTCGTACTTTAATTCGTTAATTGTTAAAACACTCTTGTGCGCTGGTGCGTTGTCTTAATGAAAAATTATTTTTTTGTGTTGTAAGCCAGGACGTTTTGCTCGAATTTGTACATTTTTTTGATCCAAAAGGTAGCAATAGTACTCCGAATTTATTGTTTTACCCTTTTTCAGATAGTCAATTGAATTGTTTTTGCCCTCTTTGGGGCACTTCCATTGTTTGGATTGTTCTTTTGTCCCTGGAGGATAGTGGTGGATCCATGTCTCATCAACAGTAATGACGCTTACAATCCATTTTATTTCGCTTAAGACGATCCAAACAAGCTTGAGAAATGTTCATTCTTATGCGTTTTTGATTGACTGTTAACAAATGCGGCCCCCATCTTGCAGAAATCTTTTTCAATTGTAGTTCTTCATGCAAAATTAAATGGACTCGATTATTTGAGATGCCCATGATAAAGGGTGATACGGTCAAAACTTGGTCAATATAAACTTGACGTATTTCTTTCAATTTTGCATTTAAAAAACCTGAACACCCCTCATTTTAAAGGTGTGTGTGTGTAGGATGTTGCTCCTATTTTGATTTTGGAATTCACTCTTCAGTTGTCAAAATGCCGTCCAAGCAAGAAGAGCAGCGTATCAAAATTTTGCTCGCGCATCGCGAAAATCCGAGCTACTCGCACGCAAAGATGGCAAAATCGCTAAAAGTTGCCAAATCAACCGTTACAAATGTAATTAAAATGTTTGGGGAACGTTTGTCGACAGCCAGGAAGTTTGGATCGGGGGGAAATCGAAAACCGAAAGCCGCTGAGAGTTGCCGGTAGTTTCAAGCGAAACCCTAACCTCTCTCTCCGAGATGCCGCAAATAAACTGGGTGTATCGTCTACAACCGTGCATCGAGCCAAAAAACGAGCCGGACTATCGACTTACAAGAAGGTAGTGACTCCAAATCGCGATGATAAACAAAATACGACGGCCAAAGCGCGATCCCGGAGGCTGTACACGACGATGCTGACGAAGTTTGACTGCGTGGTAATGGACGATGAAACCTACGTCAAAGCCGACTACAAGCAGCTTCCGGGACAGGAGTTTTATACGGCAAAAGGAAGGGGAAAGGTAGCAGATATTTTCAAGCACATAAAACTGTCAAAGTTCGCAAAGAAATATCTGGCTTGGCAAGCCATCTGTACCTGCGGAGGTCAGATTTGACCTCCGGAGCTTCTTGGAAGAGCAAATTTCTTGGAGGCGTAAATTTCATCCGATTCGGCAGAAATTTGATACGTGGTGTTAAATAGTATATGGTCGCTAACAACCATACCATTCAGTTCTTGACCGGTAATCTTAATCTGCCTTTTTGCCTAATATATACCCCGTGCGAACAATTTAGAAGACGATGTTAAGGAGTTTTATGATACCTTGCCATCGACAACCCAAGTAATTCGATCCTTCTTTTTGGAAATTTTCCTATTGAACGAATTTTTTCTATCTATACCTTGTGAATTAAAATCTGACGAAAATTCTTCAAGGCTCTGACTCACCTATTTCCAAATAGTCAGACCTGATTTTATTGTTATTGATGATATGTTTCAAGATTTATTATCGCAATAAATTTCAACCAATTCATTGGCGGAAAAAAAGAAACAACAGGAAATCAAATTACATCAAAAAAAAAGAAAATACGGAAACGGAAGGTACACACATAATACCAAATTATTTTAACAAATACACTCTCACAAATATGTAAGCAGCAAGAAAACATGAGTGTAGCACACATGTACTTAAGAGCTCCCCACACACAAAAAAAAATGTTTTGATTTCAATCACGAAAATCGCGGATTCAATCATTTTTTTAATTGAAATGTCTTCAATCACGAAAATGATAGTATCAATCACCCATTTTGATTGAAAACCAACACGATTTTCAATTAAAAATTTAATTGACTTTTGTCACGGAATCAATTAATTGTGTGATTGAATCAATTAAAAACGTGATTAATTTTTAACATAAAATTCAATCACAGTTTTAATTGAATCAATTAAAATTTTAATTAATTTCGCGACAAAAATCAATCAACTATTTGATTCATTCAATTAAATAATTAATTGAAATTGGTTATAAATTTCGATCAAAAAATTTATATATTGCGACCCCAAAACCGTATTTAGTTTTATTTGAAATAAAAGAAAATATGTGTTTCTTATAATATTTAATATTTTATTATTTTTTTAATTATGCAAAAGACAAATAAATTTGGTTCTTTTCATTTGTGTTTTGTTCTAACATAACTTACAAATACAATTACTATCAATAACAACTATAGGGTGAAAAAATAAATTATATAAATCATTAGCTTCCTTATAATAATAACCATGTTAGCATGTTCCTTCTAATATGTAGATGCGCCTAGATTTCCAATAAATCAGCAGACTGTAAGCTAAATTAGTTTTTCTGAATGTAAACAGAATAATTCGAATTTAATTTTGTTCAATTAAAAGTTAATTTTGTTAAATATTACCTGCATAGAATATCAAGTTCAATTCTTAGTTCCAGGTTGCAGATTTATAATCTTCTTTTGCAGTTGTAGTCTTTAAGCATATAAAGGTGTATTAAGGAGCTCGGTAATTTAATTTTAGTAACAATTCCTTTCCAAAATTTCCGCACATTGAAATCGTCTATTAAAATTTGAACCAATCAAAGACAAACAAGTATATACGGCCGTAAGTTCGGCCAGGCCGAAGCTTATGTACCCCCCATCATGGATTGCGTAGAAACTTCTTCTAAACACTGCCATCCACAATCGAATTACTTAAGTTGCGGTAACGCTTGCCGATGGCATCCTAAAACCTCCTAACACCATCTTCTAAATTGGATGACAAAATTTTCTATAGAAAGAAGATTTTGACAAAAATTTCTACAGAAATAAAATTTTAACAAAATTTTCTATAGAAATAAACTTTTGACAAAATTTTCTATAGAAATAAAATCGTGGTAGATTATTTTTGGCTCGAGTGGCAACCATGATTATGAACCGAATAAAATTTGAACAAAATTTTCTATAGAAATAAAATTTTGACAAAATTTTCTATAGAAATAAAATTTTGACAAAATTTTCTATACACACAAAAAAAAATGTTTTGATTTCAATCACGAAAATCGCGGATTCAATCATTTTTTTAATTGAAATGTCTTCAATCACGAAAATGATAGTATCAATCACCCATTTTGATTGAAAACCAACACGATTTTCAATTAAAAATTTAATTGACTTTTGTCACGGAATCAATTAATTGTGTGATTGAATCAATTAAAAACGTGATTAATTTTTAACATAAAATTCAATCACAGTTTTAATTGAATCAATTAAAATTTTAATTAATTTCGCGACAAAAATCAATCAACTATTTGATTCATTCAATTAAATAATTAATTGAAATTGGTTATAAATTTCGATCAAAAAATTTATATATTGCGACCCCAAAACCGTATTTAGTTTTATTTGAAATAAAAGAAAATATGTGTTTCTTATAATATTTAATATTTTATTATTTTTTTAATTATGCAAAAGACAAATAAATTTGGTTCTTTTCATTTGTGTTTTGTTCTAACATAACTTACAAATACAATTACTATCAATAACAACTATAGGGTGAAAAAATAAATTATATAAATCATTAGCTTCCTTATAATAATAACCATGTTAGCATGTTCCTTCTAATATGTAGATGCGCCTAGATTTCCAATAAATCAGCAGACTGTAAGCTAAATTAGTTTTTCTGAATGTAAACAGAATAATTCGAATTTAATTTTGTTCAATTAAAAGTTAATTTTGTTAAATATTACCTGCATAGAATATCAAGTTCAATTCTTAGTTCCAGGTTGCAGATTTATAATCTTCTTTTGCAGTTGTAGTCTTTAAGCATATAAAGGTGTATTAAGGAGCTCGGTAATTTAATTTTAGTAACAATTCCTTTCCAAAATTTCCGCACATTGAAATCGTCTATTAAAATTTGAACCAATCAAAGACAAACAAGTATATACGGCCGTAAGTTCGGCCAGGCCGAAGCTTATGTACCCCCCATCATGGATTGCGTAGAAACTTCTTCTAAACACTGCCATCCACAATCGAATTACTTAAGTTGCGGTAACGCTTGCCGATGGCATCCTAAAACCTCCTAACACCATCTTCTAAATTGGATGACAAAATTTTCTATAGAAAGAAGATTTTGACAAAAATTTCTACAGAAATAAAATTTTAACAAAATTTTCTATAGAAATAAACTTTTGACAAAATTTTCTATAGAAATAAAATCGTGGTAGATTATTTTTGGCTCGAGTGGCAACCATGATTATGAACCGAATAAAATTTGAACAAAATTTTCTATAGAAATAAAATTTTGACAAAATTTTCTATAGAAATAAAATTTTGACAAAATTTTCTATAGAAAAAAATTTTGGTAGATTATTTTTGGCTCTAGTGGCAACCATGATTATGGACCGATAT
Organism: Haematobia irritans; assembly: GCF_050003625.1. Taxonomy (NCBI): domain Eukaryota; kingdom Metazoa; phylum Arthropoda; class Insecta; order Diptera; family Muscidae; genus Haematobia; species Haematobia irritans. The sequence goes on along the minus strand of NC_134399.1, from coordinate 103,401,681 downwards.
GGACCAATTTTTGTGTGATTGGACCAATTTTGGTATGGTTGTTAGCGACCATATACTAACACCACGTTCCTAATTTGAACCGGATCGGATGAATTTTGCTCCTCCAAGAGGCTCCGGAGGTCAAATCTGGAGAACGCTTTATATGGGGGCTATATATAATTATGGACCGATATGGACCAATTCTGGCACGGTTGTTAAAGATCATATACTAACACCATGTTCCAAATTACAACCGCTTCTCTTGGAGACTTCGCAAGCCAAATCTGGGGATCGTTTTATATGGGGGCTATATATAATTATGGACCGATGTGGACCAATTTTTGCATGGTTGTTAGAGACCATATACCAATATCATGTACCAAATTTCAGGCGGATCGGATGAAATTTGCTTCTCTTTGAGGCTCCGCAACCCAAATCTGGGGATCGGTTTATATGGGCGCTTTATATAATTATGGACCGATGTGGACCAATTTTTGCATGGTTGTTAGAGACCATATACTAATACCATGTACCAAATTTCAGCCGGATCGGATGCAATTTGCTTCTCTTTGAGGCTTTGCAAGCCAAATCTGGAGATCGGTTTATATGGGGGCTATATATAATTATGGACCGATGTGGACCACTTTTTGCATGGTTGTTAGAGACCATATACCAACACCATATACCAAATTTCAGCCGGATCGGATGAAATATGCTTCTGTTATAGGCTCTACAAGCCAAATCTGGGGATCGGTTTATATGGGGGCTATATATAATTAAGGACCGATATGGACCAATTTTTGCATGGTTGTTAGAGACCATATACCAACATCGTGTACCAAATTTCAGCCGGATCGGATGAAATTTGCTTCTCTTAGAGCAATCGCAAGCCAAATTTGGGGGTCCGTTTATATGGGGGCTATACGTAAAAGTGGACCGATATGGACCACTTTTCGCATGGTTGTTAGAGACCATATACCAACACCATGTACCAAACTTCAGCCTGATCGGATGAAATTTGCTTCTTTTAGAGCAATCTCAAGCCAAATTTGGGGGTCCGTTAATATGGGGGCTATACGTAAAAGTGGACCGATATGGACCAATTTTTGCATGGTTGTTAGAGACCATATACCAACACCATATACCAAATTTCAGCCGGATCGGATGAAATATGCTTCTGTTAGAGGCTCTACAAGCCAAATCTGAGGGTCCCTTTATATGGGGGCTATACGTAAAAGTGGACCGATATGGCCCATTTTCAATACCATCCGACCTACATCGATAACAACTACTTGTGCCAAGTTTCAAGTCGATAGCTTGTTTCGTTCGGAAGTTAGCGTGATTTCAACAGACGGACGGACGGACGGACGGACGGACGGACGGACGGACGGACGGACGGACGGACATGCTTAGATCGACTCAGAATTTCACCACGACCCAGAATATATATACTTTATGGGGTCTTAGAGCAATATTTCGATGTGTTACAAACGGAATGACAAAGTTAATACACTGTTAGAAAAATATGTTTTTCATATGTTTCGATATAAACAAAATGTGTTTCGGGCACAATTTTTAAACACAATATATTTAAGTGCAAACATGTAATGTTCCCAAACTAACATTAAATGTTTGGAACACATATGTTAATATGTTAGAATATATTATGTTTGGGGCATACATGTCTCATAAAAATTATATGTGTGAATGTAAACATATATAATTTTACAAATTTCGAGTAAACATATATATGTTGTGATATTTTATTCAGAGAGCGACAAATAGAGATAGAAACCGGGAGGGTTGACGATAGATATCAAATTAACACAGCGAGAAAATCAAAAGAGAGCAATTTCTGTGAAACCGCTTATATGTTGTTTCGGAAACTGCTTTATGATAAGGCCAAAAATTTTATATGCTTAAGTCTAAATATTATTTAATTTGAATATTAGAATGAGTATTCGGAATAAAGAGAATAGAGATTCAGAATAGACATTTGAAAAAAAACCATGTGTTTTCGTCTTGAAAGCAGCATTTTACGTATGTGTGGACATGTGTTTTGTTTATCATTTTGGCGTTATGGGTACACTATTTTTCTTGGTTCGTTAAAAGAAACCGGAACGTACGAGGAGTAAGTCAAAATATTCAGGCAAAGAAAATTAAAAAAAAACCAGTAAGGAAAGTCTAAAGTCGGGCGGGGCCGACTATATTATACCCTGCACCACTTTGTAGATCTAAATTTTCGATACCATATCACATCCGTCAAATGTGTTGGGGCTATATATAAAGGTTTGTCCCAAATACATACATTTAAATATCACTCGATCTGGACAGAATTTGATAGACTTCTACAAAATCTATAGGCTCAAAATTTAAGTCGGCTAATGCACTAGGGTGGAACACAATGTTAGTAAAAAAATATGGGAAACATTTAAATCTGGAGCAATTTTAAGAAAACTTCGCAAAAGTTTATTTATGATTTATCGCTCGATATATATGCATTAGAAGTTTAGGAAAATTAGAGTCATTTTTACAACTTTTCGACTAAGCAGTGGCGATTTTACAAGGAAAATGTTGGTATTTTGACCATTTTTGTCGAAATCAGAAAAACATATATATGGGAGCTATATCTAAATCTGAACCGATTTCAACCAAATTTGGCACGCATAGCTACAATGTTAATTCTACTCCCTGTGTAAAATTTCAACTAAATCGGAGTTAAAAATTGGCCTCTACGGTCATATGAGTGTAAATCGGGCGAAAGCTATATATGGGAGATATATCTAAATCTGAACCGATTTCAACCAAATTTGGCACGCATAGCTACAATGCTAATTATACTCCCTTTGCAAAATTTCAACTAAATCGGAGTTAAAAATTGGCCTCTACGGTCATATGAGTGTAAATCGGGCGAAAGCTATATATGGGAGCTATATCTAAATCTGAACCGATTTCAACCAAATTTGGCACGCATAGCTACAATGCTAATTCTACTCCCTGTGCAAAATCTCAACTAAATCGGAGCAAAAACTTGGCCTCTGTGGGCAAATGAGTGTAAATCGGCCGAAAGCTATATATGGGAGCTATATCTAAATCTGAACCGATTTGGCTGATATTTTTCAAGTTTTTCGAGACTCATAAAATATTCGGATGTACGGAATTTGAGGAAGATCGGTTGATATACACGCCAATTATGACCAGATCGGTGAAAAATATATATGGCAGCTATATCTAAATCTGAACCGATTTTTTTCCAAAATCAATAGGGATCGTCTTTGAGCCGAAACACGACCCTATACCAAATTTTAGGACAATCGGACTAAAACTGCGAGCTGTACTTTGCACACAAAAATACATCAACAGACAGACAGACTGACGGACAGACAGACAGACAGACGGACATCGCTAAATCGACTCAGAATTTAATTCTAAGACGATCGGTATACTAAACGATGGGTCTCAGACTTTTCCTTCTTGGCGTTACATACAAATGCACAAACTTATTATACCCTGTACCACAGTAGTGGTGAAGGGTATAAAAAAACGGTGGAAAATATACACAAATTACAAAGAGATATTCATAAAAATAACGAAAGGGCATTATACTCTTTTTAGAGTTGGGACCGTAAAATGAAAAAAGGAGGAAATAGTGAAAAAATAAAAAGTAAAATGTATAAGAACAAAGTTTAGTTCCTCTTTATTAATAAGTAGTCCAAGAGGAGTTGACGGACACCTTCAAATATAAAAGCGGGCATTAAGTTCGAGTTTTGCAGCTAAAACATTTGAAAAAGTTTATTTTCTTTAGAATGAATTATTAAAGAAAAGTAAAAGGCAAAACAGGGTCAAAGGGTCATTTTAGAGCGATAATGCCAACTTAATACCGGCCTTAAAGTTAAAAATAAATTAAGTACAAAACATGATAAGTTTTAAATGAATTTAAAATGGTGTTAATTGCTATTAAAAAACTGTTCACGCCTAAATAAATTTATGTGTATATTATAAAATTATTTATGTATGTTTATACTCGACTCGTTCTTCTCTTGTTAGAGTTTTTGAATTCCTTCCAAGGTTAGGTTAGGTTATGTGGCAGCCCGATGTATCAGGCTCACTTAGACTATTCAGTCCATTGTGATACCACAGTGGTGAACTTCTCTCTTATCACTGAGTGCTGCCCGATTCCATGTTAAGCTCAATGACAAGGGACCTCCTTTTTATAGCCGAGTCCGAACGGCGTTCCACATTCCAGTGAAACCACTTAGAGAAGCTTTGAAACCCTCAGAAATGTCACCAGCATTACTGAGGTGGGATAATCCACCGCTGAAAAACTTTTTGGTGTTCGGTCGTAGCAGGAATCGAACCCACGACCTTGTGTATGCAAGGCGGGCATGCTAACAATGGTTATTCCTTCCAAAATTTCAAACTTTTATACCAAAAACAGTTTTTTATTACAAAATTGTTATTTTTGCAATAAAAAATAATATTTTATCCAAAAGGTCAGTCCATTTTGTTTATATCAATCACTGTTTCTGACTTAAATTTGTAATAACCCACATTTCGAAGTTTCATTATAAAAATTTAATATAGTGTAAATAGTAATGTGTAAATTAAAAAAAACAATTGGTGTTTGGTCGGAGCAGGGATTGAACCCACGACCCTTTGCATGTACGGCAGACATGCTAACCACTGCTCCACGTTGCCAACACATGTGTGTTTCTGTTAAATAATGTTATGTTTGCATGGGCTCGTGGGCGCTGCAAACTATGCTATATAAATGTAACTTATAACGATAATTGTCTACTGGTGACTATAACAGCTACGTAGCTCAGTGGTAGTGTGTTGGCTTACAAAATGTATGGTCCTCGGTTCGATTCTCCGTCCAGGCGAAAGGTAAAATTTAAAAAATTATAAAATTGAATAATTTCTTCAACATTATTTGTATTACAGAAAAAGGTGCCAAGAACTAAAAAATTTCGTGGAAGTGAAAATTATGTTAGGGAATGAGCACAATCTTCTTTGGGGAAAATTCTTCTAAGCATATTATATTTTTGGGCTCAAAATGCTTCCAAACATATAATATGTTCACATTAAACAAACATATTAATGTTTCGGCAGTATCCAATAATATATATGCTTCCTGCAAACTATGTTTGGAACATATGTTAGAGAGGCGATTTTTTTTGAGGGTGTATACCCCCATCCTATGATGGAGGGTATAAAAATAATGGGAAAGCAATGTACTATTTGGTATTATATTGATGATAATTTGCAAATTCTGGAAATAGTTAAAAATATAAATGGAAAATACATATTTTTATTATTTTCGGATATTTTTCATATTTTTAAATCCAAAAGAAAGAACTTTTTTACCATTACATAATTCAGCTCATTAGTTTATATATCAGATATACTGCTCTCTACTTGGGTTCAAACTGAAAAAGGCAGGTAAAACAAAAATGCAATTTAATGCCAATGCCACTTCGCAACTTCAAGGTGAATCTTCCAACAAACCCATACCGCTTTTGGTTTTAAGAAAACTAGGAGTGAAAAAAATTTATAATTTTAAAAGATCAATACGGTACCCACTTTTTTATTGCAAACATATTCTTATATATTTGATAAAATGGTGGAGTTGATGGGATTGATTGGTCAATTTCACGAAATAAAATTGGTCACTAAAAGAAATGAAAAAAATATATATTCCATTGAAGCCGTTTAATGTAAACAGGCTTCAATGGAAAACGGTATTCACATTTCATAATTTCTTACCTTCAATAAACGTAGATTGTTTTCATTTTTACAATACCACAAAACACAAACACAGGTAATTTCAAAGGCGTTCTCTCATATATTTTTTTCAAACCTTTACCACGTGGCCATTTGTTGTTGCACACTTTATTTATTTCAACCCTTTGCTATGATTTGTTGTTGCGTTCAAAATATTTATGTACACATTTTCAATGCAGCAGACAGAATGTCGCCAATCATGTTTTTCAATTTACGCGAAAAACAAAAACCCAACCGTTCGTTACAAGTTACTTCTACAGACTGATCTCTCCATCATACAATGTTGAATAAATACCCATTCTCTTGTTCTCTTTTCGCTCTTTCCATTGCTCAAAATTATTCAATTTCAATCACAAAAGTGATTGGATCAATCACATGTGTAATTGGAAACGGAAAAAATTTCAATCACGTTTGTAATTGAAAATTATTTCCGAATTGATTAACAAATTGATTGAATCAATTAATATTTTAATTGGAAACGTAACAAATATCAATCATTTTTTTAATTGGGTTTTATTCGGATTTGATTAAATAATTAATTGAATCAATTAACATATTAATTGAATCCGTTTCCAAATTCAATTAAGTGTTTAATTGAAAAAATTTTGGTCATAATTTTTTGTGTGTAGAAAAAAATTTTGGTAGATTATTTTTGGCTCTAGTGGCAACCATGATTATGGACCGATATGGACCAATTTTTGTGTGATTGGACCAATTTTGGTATGGTTGTTAGCGACCATATACTAACACCACGTTCCTAATTTGAACCGGATCGGATGAATTTTGCTCCTCCAAGAGGCTCCGGAGGTCAAATCTGGAGAACGCTTTATATGGGGGCTATATATAATTATGGACCGATATGGACCAATTCTGGCACGGTTGTTAAAGATCATATACTAACACCATGTTCCAAATTACAACCGCTTCTCTTGGAGACTTCGCAAGCCAAATCTGGGGATCGTTTTATATGGGGGCTATATATAATTATGGACCGATGTGGACCAATTTTTGCATGGTTGTTAGAGACCATATACCAATATCATGTACCAAATTTCAGGCGGATCGGATGAAATTTGCTTCTCTTTGAGGCTCCGCAACCCAAATCTGGGGATCGGTTTATATGGGCGCTTTATATAATTATGGACCGATGTGGACCAATTTTTGCATGGTTGTTAGAGACCATATACTAATACCATGTACCAAATTTCAGCCGGATCGGATGCAATTTGCTTCTCTTTGAGGCTTTGCAAGCCAAATCTGGAGATCGGTTTATATGGGGGCTATATATAATTATGGACCGATGTGGACCACTTTTTGCATGGTTGTTAGAGACCATATACCAACACCATATACCAAATTTCAGCCGGATCGGATGAAATATGCTTCTGTTATAGGCTCTACAAGCCAAATCTGGGGATCGGTTTATATGGGGGCTATATATAATTAAGGACCGATATGGACCAATTTTTGCATGGTTGTTAGAGACCATATACCAACATCGTGTACCAAATTTCAGCCGGATCGGATGAAATTTGCTTCTCTTAGAGCAATCGCAAGCCAAATTTGGGGGTCCGTTTATATGGGGGCTATACGTAAAAGTGGACCGATATGGACCACTTTTCGCATGGTTGTTAGAGACCATATACCAACACCATGTACCAAACTTCAGCCTGATCGGATGAAATTTGCTTCTTTTAGAGCAATCTCAAGCCAAATTTGGGGGTCCGTTAATATGGGGGCTATACGTAAAAGTGGACCGATATGGACCAATTTTTGCATGGTTGTTAGAGACCATATACCAACACCATATACCAAATTTCAGCCGGATCGGATGAAATATGCTTCTGTTAGAGGCTCTACAAGCCAAATCTGAGGGTCCCTTTATATGGGGGCTATACGTAAAAGTGGACCGATATGGCCCATTTTCAATACCATCCGACCTACATCGATAACAACTACTTGTGCCAAGTTTCAAGTCGATAGCTTGTTTCGTTCGGAAGTTAGCGTGATTTCAACAGACGGACGGACGGACGGACGGACGGACGGACGGACGGACGGACGGACATGCTTAGATCGACTCAGAATTTCACCACGACCCAGAATATATATACTTTATGGGGTCTTAGAGCAATATTTCGATGTGTTACAAACGGAATGACAAAGTTAATACACTGTTAGAAAAATATGTTTTTCATATGTTTCGATATAAACAAAATGTGTTTCGGGCACAATTTTTAAACACAATATATTTAAGTGCAAACATGTAATGTTCCCAAACTAACATTAAATGTTTGGAACACATATGTTAATATGTTAGAATATATTATGTTTGGGGCATACATGTCTCATAAAAATTATATGTGTGAATGTAAACATATATAATTTTACAAATTTCGAGTAAACATATATATGTTGTGATATTTTATTCAGAGAGCGACAAATAGAGATAGAAACCGGGAGGGTTGACGATAGATATCAAATTAACACAGCGAGAAAATCAAAAGAGAGCAATTTCTGTGAAACCGCTTATATGTTGTTTCGGAAACTGCTTTATGATAAGGCCAAAAATTTTATATGCTTAAGTCTAAATATTATTTAATTTGAATATTAGAATGAGTATTCGGAATAAAGAGAATAGAGATTCAGAATAGACATTTGAAAAAAAACCATGTGTTTTCGTCTTGAAAGCAGCATTTTACGTATGTGTGGACATGTGTTTTGTTTATCATTTTGGCGTTATGGGTACACTATTTTTCTTGGTTCGTTAAAAGAAACCGGAACGTACGAGGAGTAAGTCAAAATATTCAGGCAAAGAAAATTAAAAAAAAACCAGTAAGGAAAGTCTAAAGTCGGGCGGGGCCGACTATATTATACCCTGCACCACTTTGTAGATCTAAATTTTCGATACCATATCACATCCGTCAAATGTGTTGGGGCTATATATAAAGGTTTGTCCCAAATACATACATTTAAATATCACTCGATCTGGACAGAATTTGATAGACTTCTACAAAATCTATAGGCTCAAAATTTAAGTCGGCTAATGCACTAGGGTGGAACACAATGTTAGTAAAAAAATATGGGAAACATTTAAATCTGGAGCAATTTTAAGAAAACTTCGCAAAAGTTTATTTATGATTTATCGCTCGATATATATGCATTAGAAGTTTAGGAAAATTAGAGTCATTTTTACAACTTTTCGACTAAGCAGTGGCGATTTTACAAGGAAAATGTTGGTATTTTGACCATTTTTGTCGAAATCAGAAAAACATATATATGGGAGCTATATCTAAATCTGAACCGATTTCAACCAAATTTGGCACGCATAGCTACAATGTTAATTCTACTCCCTGTGTAAAATTTCAACTAAATCGGAGTTAAAAATTGGCCTCTACGGTCATATGAGTGTAAATCGGGCGAAAGCTATATATGGGAGATATATCTAAATCTGAACCGATTTCAACCAAATTTGGCACGCATAGCTACAATGCTAATTATACTCCCTTTGCAAAATTTCAACTAAATCGGAGTTAAAAATTGGCCTCTACGGTCATATGAGTGTAAATCGGGCGAAAGCTATATATGGGAGCTATATCTAAATCTGAACCGATTTCAACCAAATTTGGCACGCATAGCTACAATGCTAATTCTACTCCCTGTGCAAAATCTCAACTAAATCGGAGCAAAAACTTGGCCTCTGTGGGCAAATGAGTGTAAATCGGCCGAAAGCTATATATGGGAGCTATATCTAAATCTGAACCGATTTGGCTGATATTTTTCAAGTTTTTCGAGACTCATAAAATATTCGGATGTACGGAATTTGAGGAAGATCGGTTGATATACACGCCAATTATGACCAGATCGGTGAAAAATATATATGGCAGCTATATCTAAATCTGAACCGATTTTTTTCCAAAATCAATAGGGATCGTCTTTGAGCCGAAACACGACCCTATACCAAATTTTAGGACAATCGGACTAAAACTGCGAGCTGTACTTTGCACACAAAAATACATCAACAGACAGACAGACTGACGGACAGACAGACAGACAGACGGACATCGCTAAATCGACTCAGAATTTAATTCTAAGACGATCGGTATACTAAACGATGGGTCTCAGACTTTTCCTTCTTGGCGTTACATACAAATGCACAAACTTATTATACCCTGTACCACAGTAGTGGTGAAGGGTATAAAAAAACGGTGGAAAATATACACAAATTACAAAGAGATATTCATAAAAATAACGAAAGGGCATTATACTCTTTTTAGAGTTGGGACCGTAAAATGAAAAAAGGAGGAAATAGTGAAAAAATAAAAAGTAAAATGTATAAGAACAAAGTTTAGTTCCTCTTTATTAATAAGTAGTCCAAGAGGAGTTGACGGACACCTTCAAATATAAAAGCGGGCATTAAGTTCGAGTTTTGCAGCTAAAACATTTGAAAAAGTTTATTTTCTTTAGAATGAATTATTAAAGAAAAGTAAAAGGCAAAACAGGGTCAAAGGGTCATTTTAGAGCGATAATGCCAACTTAATACCGGCCTTAAAGTTAAAAATAAATTAAGTACAAAACATGATAAGTTTTAAATGAATTTAAAATGGTGTTAATTGCTATTAAAAAACTGTTCACGCCTAAATAAATTTATGTGTATATTATAAAATTATTTATGTATGTTTATACTCGACTCGTTCTTCTCTTGTTAGAGTTTTTGAATTCCTTCCAAGGTTAGGTTAGGTTATGTGGCAGCCCGATGTATCAGGCTCACTTAGACTATTCAGTCCATTGTGATACCACAGTGGTGAACTTCTCTCTTATCACTGAGTGCTGCCCGATTCCATGTTAAGCTCAATGACAAGGGACCTCCTTTTTATAGCCGAGTCCGAACGGCGTTCCACATTCCAGTGAAACCACTTAGAGAAGCTTTGAAACCCTCAGAAATGTCACCAGCATTACTGAGGTGGGATAATCCACCGCTGAAAAACTTTTTGGTGTTCGGTCGTAGCAGGAATCGAACCCACGACCTTGTGTATGCAAGGCGGGCATGCTAACAATGGTTATTCCTTCCAAAATTTCAAACTTTTATACCAAAAACAGTTTTTTATTACAAAATTGTTATTTTTGCAATAAAAAATAATATTTTATCCAAAAGGTCAGTCCATTTTGTTTATATCAATCACTGTTTCTGACTTAAATTTGTAATAACCCACATTTCGAAGTTTCATTATAAAAATTTAATATAGTGTAAATAGTAATGTGTAAATTAAAAAAAACAATTGGTGTTTGGTCGGAGCAGGGATTGAACCCACGACCCTTTGCATGTACGGCAGACATGCTAACCACTGCTCCACGTTGCCAACACATGTGTGTTTCTGTTAAATAATGTTATGTTTGCATGGGCTCGTGGGCGCTGCAAACTATGCTATATAAATGTAACTTATAACGATAATTGTCTACTGGTGACTATAACAGCTACGTAGCTCAGTGGTAGTGTGTTGGCTTACAAAATGTATGGTCCTCGGTTCGATTCTCCGTCCAGGCGAAAGGTAAAATTTAAAAAATTATAAAATTGAATAATTTCTTCAACATTATTTGTATTACAGAAAAAGGTGCCAAGAACTAAAAAATTTCGTGGAAGTGAAAATTATGTTAGGGAATGAGCACAATCTTCTTTGGGGAAAATTCTTCTAAGCATATTATATTTTTGGGCTCAAAATGCTTCCAAACATATAATATGTTCACATTAAACAAACATATTAATGTTTCGGCAGTATCCAATAATATATATGCTTCCTGCAAACTATGTTTGGAACATATGTTAGAGAGGCGATTTTTTTTGAGGGTGTATACCCCCATCCTATGATGGAGGGTATAAAAATAATGGGAAAGCAATGTACTATTTGGTATTATATTGATGATAATTTGCAAATTCTGGAAATAGTTAAAAATATAAATGGAAAATACATATTTTTATTATTTTCGGATATTTTTCATATTTTTAAATCCAAAAGAAAGAACTTTTTTACCATTACATAATTCAGCTCATTAGTTTATATATCAGATATACTGCTCTCTACTTGGGTTCAAACTGAAAAAGGCAGGTAAAACAAAAATGCAATTTAATGCCAATGCCACTTCGCAACTTCAAGGTGAATCTTCCAACAAACCCATACCGCTTTTGGTTTTAAGAAAACTAGGAGTGAAAAAAATTTATAATTTTAAAAGATCAATACGGTACCCACTTTTTTATTGCAAACATATTCTTATATATTTGATAAAATGGTGGAGTTGATGGGATTGATTGGTCAATTTCACGAAATAAAATTGGTCACTAAAAGAAATGAAAAAAATATATATTCCATTGAAGCCGTTTAATGTAAACAGGCTTCAATGGAAAACGGTATTCACATTTCATAATTTCTTACCTTCAATAAACGTAGATTGTTTTCATTTTTACAATACCACAAAACACAAACACAGGTAATTTCAAAGGCGTTCTCTCATATATTTTTTTCAAACCTTTACCACGTGGCCATTTGTTGTTGCACACTTTATTTATTTCAACCCTTTGCTATGATTTGTTGTTGCGTTCAAAATATTTATGTACACATTTTCAATGCAGCAGACAGAATGTCGCCAATCATGTTTTTCAATTTACGCGAAAAACAAAAACCCAACCGTTCGTTACAAGTTACTTCTACAGACTGATCTCTCCATCATACAATGTTGAATAAATACCCATTCTCTTGTTCTCTTTTCGCTCTTTCCATTGCTCAAAATTATTCAATTTCAATCACAAAAGTGATTGGATCAATCACATGTGTAATTGGAAACGGAAAAAATTTCAATCACGTTTGTAATTGAAAATTATTTCCGAATTGATTAACAAATTGATTGAATCAATTAATATTTTAATTGGAAACGTAACAAATATCAATCATTTTTTTAATTGGGTTTTATTCGGATTTGATTAAATAATTAATTGAATCAATTAACATATTAATTGAATCCGTTTCCAAATTCAATTAAGTGTTTAATTGAAAAAATTTTGGTCATAATTTTTTGTGTGTAGAAAAAAATTTTGGTAGATTATTTTTGGCTCTAGTGGCAACCATGATTATGGACCGATATGGACCAATTTTTGTGTGATTGGACCAATTTTGGTATGGTTGTTAGCGACCATATACTAACACCACGTTCCTAATTTGAACCGGATCGGATGAATTTTGCTCCTCCAAGAGGCTCCGGAGGTCAAATCTGGAGAACGCTTTATATGGGGGCTATATATAATTATGGACCGATATGGACCAATTCTGGCACGGTTGTTAAAGATCATATACTAACACCATGTTCCAAATTACAACCGCTTCTCTTGGAGACTTCGCAAGCCAAATCTGGGGATCGTTTTATATGGGGGCTATATATAATTATGGACCGATGTGGACCAATTTTTGCATGGTTGTTAGAGACCATATACCAATATCATGTACCAAATTTCAGGCGGATCGGATGAAATTTGCTTCTCTTTGAGGCTCCGCAACCCAAATCTGGGGATCGGTTTATATGGGCGCTTTATATAATTATGGACCGATGTGGACCAATTTTTGCATGGTTGTTAGAGACCATATACTAATACCATGTACCAAATTTCAGCCGGATCGGATGCAATTTGCTTCTCTTTGAGGCTTTGCAAGCCAAATCTGGAGATCGGTTTATATGGGGGCTATATATAATTATGGACCGATGTGGACCACTTTTTGCATGGTTGTTAGAGACCATATACCAACACCATATACCAAATTTCAGCCGGATCGGATGAAATATGCTTCTGTTATAGGCTCTACAAGCCAAATCTGGGGATCGGTTTATATGGGGGCTATATATAATTAAGGACCGATATGGACCAATTTTTGCATGGTTGTTAGAGACCATATACCAACATCGTGTACCAAATTTCAGCCGGATCGGATGAAATTTGCTTCTCTTAGAGCAATCGCAAGCCAAATTTGGGGGTCCGTTTATATGGGGGCTATACGTAAAAGTGGACCGATATGGACCACTTTTCGCATGGTTGTTAGAGACCATATACCAACACCATGTACCAAACTTCAGCCTGATCGGATGAAATTTGCTTCTTTTAGAGCAATCTCAAGCCAAATTTGGGGGTCCGTTAATATGGGGGCTATACGTAAAAGTGGACCGATATGGACCAATTTTTGCATGGTTGTTAGAGACCATATACCAACACCATATACCAAATTTCAGCCGGATCGGATGAAATATGCTTCTGTTAGAGGCTCTACAAGCCAAATCTGAGGGTCCCTTTATATGGGGGCTATACGTAAAAGTGGACCGATATGGCCCATTTTCAATACCATCCGACCTACATCGATAACAACTACTTGTGCCAAGTTTCAAGTCGATAGCTTGTTTCGTTCGGAAGTTAGCGTGATTTCAACAGACGGACGGACGGACGGACGGACGGACGGACGGACGGACGGACATGCTTAGATCGACTCAGAATTTCACCACGACCCAGAATATATATACTTTATGGGGTCTTAGAGCAATATTTCGATGTGTTACAAACGGAATGACAAAGTTAATACACTGTTAGAAAAATATGTTTTTCATATGTTTCGATATAAACAAAATGTGTTTCGGGCACAATTTTTAAACACAATATATTTAAGTGCAAACATGTAATGTTCCCAAACTAACATTAAATGTTTGGAACACATATGTTAATATGTTAGAATATATTATGTTTGGGGCATACATGTCTCATAAAAATTATATGTGTGAATGTAAACATATATAATTTTACAAATTTCGAGTAAACATATATATGTTGTGATATTTTATTCAGAGAGCGACAAATAGAGATAGAAACCGGGAGGGTTGACGATAGATATCAAATTAACACAGCGAGAAAATCAAAAGAGAGCAATTTCTGTGAAACCGCTTATATGTTGTTTCGGAAACTGCTTTATGATAAGGCCAAAAATTTTATATGCTTAAGTCTAAATATTATTTAATTTGAATATTAGAATGAGTATTCGGAATAAAGAGAATAGAGATTCAGAATAGACATTTGAAAAAAAACCATGTGTTTTCGTCTTGAAAGCAGCATTTTACGTATGTGTGGACATGTGTTTTGTTTATCATTTTGGCGTTATGGGTACACTATTTTTCTTGGTTCGTTAAAAGAAACCGGAACGTACGAGGAGTAAGTCAAAATATTCAGGCAAAGAAAATTAAAAAAAAACCAGTAAGGAAAGTCTAAAGTCGGGCGGGGCCGACTATATTATACCCTGCACCACTTTGTAGATCTAAATTTTCGATACCATATCACATCCGTCAAATGTGTTGGGGCTATATATAAAGGTTTGTCCCAAATACATACATTTAAATATCACTCGATCTGGACAGAATTTGATAGACTTCTACAAAATCTATAGGCTCAAAATTTAAGTCGGCTAATGCACTAGGGTGGAACACAATGTTAGTAAAAAAATATGGGAAACATTTAAATCTGGAGCAATTTTAAGAAAACTTCGCAAAAGTTTATTTATGATTTATCGCTCGATATATATGCATTAGAAGTTTAGGAAAATTAGAGTCATTTTTACAACTTTTCGACTAAGCAGTGGCGATTTTACAAGGAAAATGTTGGTATTTTGACCATTTTTGTCGAAATCAGAAAAACATATATATGGGAGCTATATCTAAATCTGAACCGATTTCAACCAAATTTGGCACGCATAGCTACAATGTTAATTCTACTCCCTGTGTAAAATTTCAACTAAATCGGAGTTAAAAATTGGCCTCTACGGTCATATGAGTGTAAATCGGGCGAAAGCTATATATGGGAGATATATCTAAATCTGAACCGATTTCAACCAAATTTGGCACGCATAGCTACAATGCTAATTATACTCCCTTTGCAAAATTTCAACTAAATCGGAGTTAAAAATTGGCCTCTACGGTCATATGAGTGTAAATCGGGCGAAAGCTATATATGGGAGCTATATCTAAATCTGAACCGATTTCAACCAAATTTGGCACGCATAGCTACAATGCTAATTCTACTCCCTGTGCAAAATCTCAACTAAATCGGAGCAAAAACTTGGCCTCTGTGGGCAAATGAGTGTAAATCGGCCGAAAGCTATATATGGGAGCTATATCTAAATCTGAACCGATTTGGCTGATATTTTTCAAGTTTTTCGAGACTCATAAAATATTCGGATGTACGGAATTTGAGGAAGATCGGTTGATATACACGCCAATTATGACCAGATCGGTGAAAAATATATATGGCAGCTATATCTAAATCTGAACCGATTTTTTTCCAAAATCAATAGGGATCGTCTTTGAGCCGAAACACGACCCTATACCAAATTTTAGGACAATCGGACTAAAACTGCGAGCTGTACTTTGCACACAAAAATACATCAACAGACAGACAGACTGACGGACAGACAGACAGACAGACGGACATCGCTAAATCGACTCAGAATTTAATTCTAAGACGATCGGTATACTAAACGATGGGTCTCAGACTTTTCCTTCTTGGCGTTACATACAAATGCACAAACTTATTATACCCTGTACCACAGTAGTGGTGAAGGGTATAAAAAAACGGTGGAAAATATACACAAATTACAAAGAGATATTCATAAAAATAACGAAAGGGCATTATACTCTTTTTAGAGTTGGGACCGTAAAATGAAAAAAGGAGGAAATAGTGAAAAAATAAAAAGTAAAATGTATAAGAACAAAGTTTAGTTCCTCTTTATTAATAAGTAGTCCAAGAGGAGTTGACGGACACCTTCAAATATAAAAGCGGGCATTAAGTTCGAGTTTTGCAGCTAAAACATTTGAAAAAGTTTATTTTCTTTAGAATGAATTATTAAAGAAAAGTAAAAGGCAAAACAGGGTCAAAGGGTCATTTTAGAGCGATAATGCCAACTTAATACCGGCCTTAAAGTTAAAAATAAATTAAGTACAAAACATGATAAGTTTTAAATGAATTTAAAATGGTGTTAATTGCTATTAAAAAACTGTTCACGCCTAAATAAATTTATGTGTATATTATAAAATTATTTATGTATGTTTATACTCGACTCGTTCTTCTCTTGTTAGAGTTTTTGAATTCCTTCCAAGGTTAGGTTAGGTTATGTGGCAGCCCGATGTATCAGGCTCACTTAGACTATTCAGTCCATTGTGATACCACAGTGGTGAACTTCTCTCTTATCACTGAGTGCTGCCCGATTCCATGTTAAGCTCAATGACAAGGGACCTCCTTTTTATAGCCGAGTCCGAACGGCGTTCCACATTCCAGTGAAACCACTTAGAGAAGCTTTGAAACCCTCAGAAATGTCACCAGCATTACTGAGGTGGGATAATCCACCGCTGAAAAACTTTTTGGTGTTCGGTCGTAGCAGGAATCGAACCCACGACCTTGTGTATGCAAGGCGGGCATGCTAACAATGGTTATTCCTTCCAAAATTTCAAACTTTTATACCAAAAACAGTTTTTTATTACAAAATTGTTATTTTTGCAATAAAAAATAATATTTTATCCAAAAGGTCAGTCCATTTTGTTTATATCAATCACTGTTTCTGACTTAAATTTGTAATAACCCACATTTCGAAGTTTCATTATAAAAATTTAATATAGTGTAAATAGTAATGTGTAAATTAAAAAAAACAATTGGTGTTTGGTCGGAGCAGGGATTGAACCCACGACCCTTTGCATGTACGGCAGACATGCTAACCACTGCTCCACGTTGCCAACACATGTGTGTTTCTGTTAAATAATGTTATGTTTGCATGGGCTCGTGGGCGCTGCAAACTATGCTATATAAATGTAACTTATAACGATAATTGTCTACTGGTGACTATAACAGCTACGTAGCTCAGTGGTAGTGTGTTGGCTTACAAAATGTATGGTCCTCGGTTCGATTCTCCGTCCAGGCGAAAGGTAAAATTTAAAAAATTATAAAATTGAATAATTTCTTCAACATTATTTGTATTACAGAAAAAGGTGCCAAGAACTAAAAAATTTCGTGGAAGTGAAAATTATGTTAGGGAATGAGCACAATCTTCTTTGGGGAAAATTCTTCTAAGCATATTATATTTTTGGGCTCAAAATGCTTCCAAACATATAATATGTTCACATTAAACAAACATATTAATGTTTCGGCAGTATCCAATAATATATATGCTTCCTGCAAACTATGTTTGGAACATATGTTAGAGAGGCGATTTTTTTTGAGGGTGTATACCCCCATCCTATGATGGAGGGTATAAAAATAATGGGAAAGCAATGTACTATTTGGTATTATATTGATGATAATTTGCAAATTCTGGAAATAGTTAAAAATATAAATGGAAAATACATATTTTTATTATTTTCGGATATTTTTCATATTTTTAAATCCAAAAGAAAGAACTTTTTTACCATTACATAATTCAGCTCATTAGTTTATATATCAGATATACTGCTCTCTACTTGGGTTCAAACTGAAAAAGGCAGGTAAAACA
Organism: Haematobia irritans; assembly: GCF_050003625.1. Classification (NCBI taxonomy): domain Eukaryota; kingdom Metazoa; phylum Arthropoda; class Insecta; order Diptera; family Muscidae; genus Haematobia; species Haematobia irritans. The sequence continues at coordinate 103,383,370 of NC_134399.1, read as the reverse complement.
AAAATGCAATTTAATGCCAATGCCACTTCGCAACTTCAAGGTGAATCTTCCAACAAACCCATACCGCTTTTGGTTTTAAGAAAACTAGGAGTGAAAAAAATTTATAATTTTAAAAGATCAATACGGTACCCACTTTTTTATTGCAAACATATTCTTATATATTTGATAAAATGGTGGAGTTGATGGGATTGATTGGTCAATTTCACGAAATAAAATTGGTCACTAAAAGAAATGAAAAAAATATATATTCCATTGAAGCCGTTTAATGTAAACAGGCTTCAATGGAAAACGGTATTCACATTTCATAATTTCTTACCTTCAATAAACGTAGATTGTTTTCATTTTTACAATACCACAAAACACAAACACAGGTAATTTCAAAGGCGTTCTCTCATATATTTTTTTCAAACCTTTACCACGTGGCCATTTGTTGTTGCACACTTTATTTATTTCAACCCTTTGCTATGATTTGTTGTTGCGTTCAAAATATTTATGTACACATTTTCAATGCAGCAGACAGAATGTCGCCAATCATGTTTTTCAATTTACGCGAAAAACAAAAACCCAACCGTTCGTTACAAGTTACTTCTACAGACTGATCTCTCCATCATACAATGTTGAATAAATACCCATTCTCTTGTTCTCTTTTCGCTCTTTCCATTGCTCAAAATTATTCAATTTCAATCACAAAAGTGATTGGATCAATCACATGTGTAATTGGAAACGGAAAAAATTTCAATCACGTTTGTAATTGAAAATTATTTCCGAATTGATTAACAAATTGATTGAATCAATTAATATTTTAATTGGAAACGTAACAAATATCAATCATTTTTTTAATTGGGTTTTATTCGGATTTGATTAAATAATTAATTGAATCAATTAACATATTAATTGAATCCGTTTCCAAATTCAATTAAGTGTTTAATTGAAAAAATTTTGGTCATAATTTTTTGTGTGCAAGAACAAAGGTTAAAAGTGTAGCAGGGACATAATAAAACCAATACTGAAGAACATGAAACAAACAAGACGAAAAGAGAAATATAAATGTAATAAAAATAAAAAAGAAAACAATTGCAAAATTCTTGACAAAACAATAAGAATAGCCTGCAAACAAAAAAAAAACAAATACAACTTAAGAAGCACTTGGAGAAGGTTGAACCGAGAAATGAACAAATTACTCCAAGTATTGTCTAAAGGGAAACAAAAGTCAAGAACATTGAAGGTTAACACAACTAAGTGCTCAGTCCAAAATGAGCAAAACAAAAAAGAAAAACTGCAAGTTTAACTGCTTTTTAAGATGTTTTAGAGCGAAGCGAAAACAGAGGAAACTACAACGATGTTGAAGTATGACCAATCAAAAATCCATTACAATTGTTTCGCTCTGCTGAAACTAAACAAAAACAGGATAAATGTGTGTTCTTACGTACATACGTATTCCCCCATCTAGATCCTTTTCCCTTGTCAATACTTTCTACCTCGCTCATACCACTGAATAAGCAGTGAAGAGATACTTTTCCGTAAAGGAAATCAAAGCACAGCAAAACATCCTGTGAACATCGTTATAAAAGCATCCGTCCTAGAGAGTATAGGGAAACAACAGCATAGAAACTAATGCTACAAATAAACATAGCAAAATGCTCAAGCGAATAAACTTTTGCAATGTCCGTACAAAGGAAACTGCAAAATGCACAATAATTGAATCAGTTTTCAAACATGAAGTATATTATTTCTTCCATCTTATTTTTTGCCATCCTTCATGGGATGGGGGTGATGTATAATTAGTTTATGATTCCATTTGTTACACCACAGCAAAAAATAGTTATAGCAATGCAGAATCGAGCAGAACTTCTTGATAAGAGAGAAATTCGCCTGTGGTACAACAATTGACTTAATATTATAGTTACCATATATGATGATTTATCGTCATTGATGGTTTGACAATTAAAGTACCTGAATTGTGTTTTTTGCCTGTAAAATGAAAATCCAATATGCAGTCATACAAGACCCAAACACCCCATTCTCTTATAAAGCCATATTTGTGGAACAACTTCCATTTTTTTAGTGTACACTCAAAAATCTTCTAAGATAGATTTAAATAATAAAAAGTTATTTTGTTTTTAAACTTACCTTTGCAAGCTTTCTCATGCATTTCCTTATCGTCAATTACTAACTCTTGAAATTTGTGTTGCAAATTTGATGCGGCCTCTTGAATTGTATTGGCTTCATCGTCGGCTTCATTTAATGCTTTTAAATAGACATCCATATCACCTTGCGAAATTCTGAAATAGGAAGCTTCGATTAGTTATTGCTCTCTAATAAATTGTGAATATTGAAATCTAATAAATATTCATATCAGTAAAATGAATTTATAAAATATACTCACCTAATACGTTTATTTTCCAAATAGCGGACGAATTGTACTTCACTGGGAGTTAAAAACAGGACTGCACGGCCATTGCGCCCAGCACGAGCCGTACGACCAACACGATGTACAAAATCAGCAGTTTTCTGAGGCGGTGAATACTGAACAACCAAATCGATTTCGGGAACATCAATGCCACGACCTACTACATCCTACAAAGGTAAATTGTTAAATTAATATCGCAAAGAAATACAGTCACTGTTCAAGTAAAGTTTAGAACACTTTAAATTTATTATTAAACGCGTAAAGAAAAGAAATTTTCATTTCCGACCTCATTTCATATTTCTGGACATAAAATATGTGTTCGAATCCAATATGCAGTCATACGCTTTGTAGCACACAGAAAAAAATTAAAATAAAAATTAACAAGTATATACGGCCGTAAGTTCGGCCAGGCCGAATCTTATGTACCCTCCACCATGGATTGCATAGAAACTTCTTCGAAAGACTGTCATCCACAATCGAATTACTTGGGTTGTGGTATCTTAAAACTTCTTAACATCGTTTTCTAAATTGTGAGTTAGTCCATACGTGGTAGAGAGCCAGAATTGAAATATGGGAGTCGCTTATATGGGGGCTATATACAATTATGAAGTTGATATGGACCAATTTTTGTGTGATTGGGGATCGATTTATCTGAGGGCTATACGAGTATATAACTATAGACCGATATGGTCTATAGTTACATACCAAATTTCAACTGACTCGGCTGAAATTTGCTCCTCCAAGAGGCTCCAAAACCAAATCTCGGGATAGGTTTATATGGGGGCTTTATATGATTATAGACTGATATGGACCACTTTTGGCATGGCTGTTAAATATCATATACTACCACCACGTACCAAATTTCAACCAGATCGGATGAATTTTGCTTCTCCAAAAGGCACTGAAATGGGCACTGAAATGAAAAGGCAATGAACCAATTACTGCATGGTTGTTGGATACCATATACTGACATCACGTACCAAATTTCAACCGAATCGGATGAATTTTGATAGAAATAAAATTTTGACAAAATTTTCTATAGAAATAAAATTTTGACAAAAATTTGTATAAGAATAAAATTGTGACAAAATTTTCTATAGAAATAAAATGTTGAAATATTTTCTATAGAACTAACATTTTGACAAAACTTCCTATAGAAATAATAGTTTGAAAAAAACTTTTATAGAAATAAAATTTTGAAAAATATTTTCTATAGAAATAACATTTTGACAAAATTTTCTATAGAAATAACATTTTGACAAAATTTTCTATAGAAATAAAAATTTGTCAACATTTTCTATAGAAATAAAATTTTGACAAAATTTGCTATAGAAATAAAGTTTTGACAAAATTTTCTATAGAAATAAAATTTTGACAAAATTTTCTATAGAAATAACATGTTGACAAAATTTCCTATAGAAATATTAGTTTGAAAAAATTTTCCATAGAAATAAAAATTTGAAAAAAATTTTCTATAGAAATAAAATTTTGACAAAATTTTCTATAGAAATAAATTTTTCTATAGAAATTTTGACAAAATTTTCTATAGAAATAAAATTTTGTCAACATTTTCTATAGAAATAAAATTTTGACAAAATTTTCTATAGAAATAAAATTTTGACTAAATTTTCTATAGAAATAAAATTTTTACTAAATTTTCTATAGAAATAAAATTTTGACAAAATTTTCTATAGAAATAAAACTTTATCAAAAAAAGAAATAAAATTTTTACAAAATTTTCGATAGAAATAAAATTTTGACAAAATTTTCGATAGAAATAAAATTTTGACAAAATTTTCGATAGAAATAAAATTTTGACAAAATTTTCGATAGAAATAAAATTTTGACAAAATTTTCGATAGAAATAAAATTCTGACAAAATTTTCGATAGAAATAAAATTTTGACAAAATTTTCGATAGAAATAAAATTTTGACAAAATTTTTGGATAAAAATATAATTTTGACAAAATTTTCGATAGAAATAAAATTTTGACAAAATTTTCGATAGAAATAAAATTTTGATAAAATTTTCTATAGAAATAAAATTTTTACTAAATTTTCTATAGAAATAAAATTTTGACAAAATTTTCGATAGAAATAAAATTTTGATAAAATTTTCTATAGAAATAAAATTTTGACAAAATTTTTTATAGAAATAACATGTTGACAAAATTTCCTATAGAAATATTAGTTTGAAAAAATTTTCCATAGAAATAAAAATTTGAAAAAAATTTTCTATAGAAATAAAATTTTGACAAAATTTTCTATAGAAATAAAATTTTCTATAGAAATTTTGACAAAATTTTCTATAGAAATAAAATTTTGTCAACATTTTCTATAGAAATAAAATTTTGACAAAATTTTCTATAGAAATAAAATTTTGACTAAATTTTCTATAGAAATAAAATTTTTACTAAATTTTCTATAGAAATAAAATGTTGACAAAATTTTCTATAGAAATAAAACTTTATCAAAAAAAGAAATAAAATTTTGACAAAATTTTCGATAGAAATAAAATTTTGACAAAATTTTCGACAGAAATAAAATTTTGTCAAAATTTTTGGATAAAAATATAATTTTGACAAAATTTTCGATAGAAATAAAATTTTGACAAAATTTTCGATAGAAATAAAATTTTGATAAAATTTTCTATAGAAATAAAATTTTTACTAAATTTTCTAAGAAATAAAATTTTGACAACATTTTCTATAGAAATAAAATTTTGACAAAATTTTCTATAGAAATACAATTTTGACAAAAATTTGCGTAAGAATAAAATTGTGACAAAATTTTCTATAGAAATAAAATTTTGATAAAATTTTCTATAGAAATAAAATTTTGACAAAATTTTCTATAGAAATAAAACTTTTAACAAAAATTTGTGTAAGAATAAAATTGTGACAAAATTTTCTTTAGAAATAATATTTTGACAAAATTTTCGATAGAAATAAATTTTTTACTAGATTTTCTATAGAAATAAAATTTTGACAAAATTTTCTATAAAAATAAAAGTTTTAACAAACATTTGTGTAAGAATAAAATTGTGACAAAATTTCCTATAGAAATAATATTTTCAAAAAAATTTTCTATAGAAATAACATTTTGACAAAATTTCCTGTAGAAATAATATTTTGAAAAAATTTTCCATAGAAACAAAATTTTGACAAAATTTTCTATATAAATAACATTTTGCCAACATTTTGTATAGGAATAAAATTTTGACAAAATTTTCTTTAGAAATAAAAATGTTGACAAAATTTTCCATAGAAATATTTTTTTTTTATTATTATTGGTTTGTTCTTCAATCATATTTGTTATTGTGATCTCAGCTGAAAACCATTGCGTTGACTAAACTACAAAATGTTCTACAGAAATAACATTTTGACAAAATTGTCTATAGAAATAACATTTTGACAAGTTTCTAAAGGAATAAAACTTTAACAAATATTTGTGTAAGAATAAAATTGTGACAAAAATTTCCATAGAAATACAAAATTTGGCAAAATTTTCGCCAAGTTTTTTTTTTTTTGAAATTGATTCTTATTGACTTTTGATAATAACCAAAATCGACTAAACGGAGTCGAACAACGTAATAGAAATGTTGACTTCAAATTGAACAGGGTATGTAATGTAGATCCTAATGTTAATTGTGACAAGTCATGAAAGAATTCTCAACAATCGCAAATGGCGAAAGTTTTCATTAGTTTTGTTTTTAAAACTTAGGAAGTCGGCTTTTGAAATTTAGAGAAAATAAAAATATCGTCATTTTAATTCTGAATGCAATCTTTAACATAGATCGGTCTACAAGTTAACATATAGAATCCGTAATTTTGCAACAATTTATACGTGAGTAGACGATCGATGGGGTTTAATCCCTGGACTTTTTGAAGATTCAAGAATATCTTTAGGATAATAAATTTTGGTTTATATCGGATAATAAAGCCCAATTAATGGGTGGTAGCGGTTAGCGTTATTATTAACAATTGCAATAGAAGTTATCCCAATTCAATCCACAATCAAATAGAATTGATAAGTTCATTTGGTGACTCTATAAAAAGATACTAATTAGATTCCATAAATACATACCGTTGCCAAGAGTACCCCTGATTTACATTCTCGAAATCCTTTAAAGACACCTTGTCTTTCTGTCTGAGACATAGAACCATGTAATCTAAACAAAGAAATTTTGATAAAAAAAAGCCTAAACCATAACTTTTATACATACCGGAAAAACCTGAGACCTTTCAACAATGGTTCTTCATCATCATCTGATTCCTCTTTGGCCACTTCATCATCATCCTCATCAAGAACTTTCTGAGTCAGTTGCTCATTCAATAGATCATGGTGAAAATTAACCATTTCCATGGTACTCATAAAGATCAATGCTTTAAATTTTTCCTTCCCTCGATATTCATGGGCCAATAGACCGGAAAGAGTAACTAAACGCAATTTTGGTGTTACCACCACATAGGTGAGTTTTAGATTTTCCGGTATCGTCAGAATACCAGTAGAATCTTCACCATCCAATATTTCTGCAGTGGCAGCTTCAATGCTTTCCTTGTTATAGCCATCTACTGTGGTAATAGCCTTTTCAGGATCTTCATCACTGTTATCGATAAATACAGGTTCGTTTAATGTCAGACCGGCTAATTTTTGTACAGCTGCTGTTAAAGTTGCCGACAAGAGTAATCTTTGCAAAGGTTCAAGAGGTTCTTCTTTGGCACTATCGGTACGTTGCTTATCAATACCCTCAACAATTTGTTTGACATCCCTTTCATAGCCCATTTCCAAAAGACGATCAGCTTCATCAAGAATTAAAAATTTGGCTTTGTTCATTTTTAAAGATTCAGTATGCAATAGATGATCCACTAAGCGACCTGGTGTCCCGACTAAAATATTGATGCCTTTGCGTAATCTGGCTTTTTCAGCTTTACGCCTTTCACCGCCCATTAAAACGCCTGGAACAAGCCATGTAAAAGGTTTTACTAGCTTTAGAAATAGTTCGTATGTCTGTATGGCCAATTCACGAGTGGGGACAATCACTACCGCCATAATTCCACATTCTCGGGTAAGTTTTGGTCGTATTGCTTGAAGTTTCTCCACAACGGGCAGAGCATAGGCCAACGTTTTGCCAGATCCAGTTTGAGAACGTACTAAAAGATCTTTGCCTAAATGAAAAGTAAATTGATGTTTAGTAAACACAAATAAAAAACTATATTTCAATCACAAAAATTACAGATTCAATCTTTTTTTAATTGATTAATTGTCTTCAGTCACAAAAATGATAGTATCAGTCATCCATTTTGCTTAAAATCCACCACAATTTTCAATTAAAACTGTAATTGACTTTTGTCACGAAATTAATTAATTGTTTTAATTGGTTCAATACTATTCAAAACTTTTCAATTTCAATTACAAAGTTGATTAGATCAATTAAATGTTTTATTGGGAAGGAAATTTGAAAATTGTTTCCGAAATGATTAACAATTTAATTGAATCATTTACTTTCTTAATTGAAAATGTAACAAATATCAATATTTTTTAGTTGTTTTTTGTTCGGATTTCATTAAATAAATTATTGAATTAATTAAATTGTTATCAATTTAGTATTTAATTGATAATTATTTCTTTGATAATTTTTGTATGTCTAGTTCCTCACCTTCCATTGCCTTGGGTACCGTTTTCTTTTGTACCGTCGTTAATTGTGTTATGCCCAAGACATCTGCTAAATTTTTTACTGTGTGTGCATGCAAATCCAAAGAGTCCACTTTAATATCATCGAAAATTTTCTCTGTAATAGGGCGTACCAAACGTTGTCCCAGTTCGACTTTCTCTGGTTGATCTTTGAATAGACCAATTTTCCGAACACTCGAATCTCCGGGACGTTTAACACGAAACGCATTAGCTTTACGCGCTTGAGGATCTACATGACCCAATTCAGGTTCTTCCACTGGTTTGTCAGTACCATTTTCTGCTCTCTGTCTTTGTGCCTCTTCCCTTTCTCTTTGGACAAATAGATCAGCTGCTCGGGGTTTTTGATTGGGATTCTGGGAATATTTCCTTATGCCCGATTTGATTTCTTTTTCGGTTAGAACACGTTTTTTCAACATTCCATCGCCTTGGCGCTCGGCTCGCTTAAGTTGAAGACGTTCTTGTCGTGTGAGTTTAGATTTTGCTTGCTGATGGGGTTTAGATGGAACGCTGGTGGTACAGATATTCAACATTAAATCACCGGTTAATTCTTTTGGCTTTGATACTTTAGCATATGATTCCAGGTCCGAGTCATCATTGTCTTCCCTCGGTGGTGCTGCAACATAGTTCTTTTTCGGTGGTGTAAGTGGTGATTTTTCCAATGAGGCTTTGCGCTTTAATGCCACTGCGGGTTTGCTTTGTTCAAGAACATTGGAATCTGCTTTACGGCGTATGGCAATCGATTTGGGTGTCAATGCCTGTTGCTTGGTCTCATTTGTAGAATTTGTTGTAGGTCGCTTTCGTGCCACTATTGCTTTGACCTTTTGTGTTCCTCCTCCAAATTCAAATTTGAATCCATCATTGTTGGATGACTTTTTTGATTTTTTTATGTTTACAGGCAAAATATCCTGCAATTGAATTTGTATTTAGTCTCAAACATTATAATGGCTAGCAGTTTTTATCCATACCTCTGGTTTTGAACGCATTGGCTGCTTTGCCGTGGTTATATTTAATTCTATAGTCATTGTGTAGTATTTCCTATGTGTTTTCTATAATTTTATATATTTGGTTTTATTACAAAAAGGTTTTTAATCAATTTTAAGAAACTATATTCTCAATAAAAACGTGCTGTTGTTGTTTTTGTCTTCAATTTCCATGTGTTATTGGTTGTTTTGTTTTGGTACGACGAATAATACAGAGGCCATGGTTTAATTTAACGCCGTTGAAAAACACAAATGTGGCTTAAAAGCGCTCCAGTCGCACAACTTATACCCCCCAACACGTCTTTGTATGTAAATATAACCATAGCGATAAGGCCGGTACTATGTTCATTCTTGCGAAAAATTTTTATGGAAACCATTATTTCGCACATAGAAAGCGGCGTTTTTTTAGGTAGCTTGGAGCGCTATTTTACAGGGAGCGATATTGAATTAAGTTGGTGGTTGTTGCTTGTTTTTACAAAATAACATTTTATTTTTCCTTGGGCAATTGATGTGCTATTCCTTTGATCCTTTGTATAGTTTCGGAACAAAAATATGGTCCGTGTTTGATTTATAAACACGCACAAATAGTTTTTAATAAATAAATTATTTCTTAATTCACATTGCAAATGGCGCCGTGCTATAAACGTCAGTTTTTCAACACGAAAAAACAAAGTATCACAAATGGAAAAAATTTCCCAAATTTTTCGCATTTTTTGGTTTTGTATGGAGTTTCAACGCGAAAACCGAACAGAGTACCGGCCTATAGACGGTAGGCGAACATTTATTTACGTGTATTTCTTATGGGAAGCCCAAAATCCGTGACGGCTAGCGGCGTGTCGCTAAATTAAAACTTATTCTAACTCCTTGGCGAAAACTGGTATAATGTTGCCATCGCTTATCAATTTTTTTAACTCACCACTAGGAATTGCTGTTGCCTGGACACGTGTAGATTATTTTTTCTTGAAATAATTCAACAACTAACAAGCCATTGTATGTTTTTATTCAACTTCATTGTTTAATATTGTCAAAGCATGCTGTATTGACAACAAAAACGCTAGGAAACGTGAAAAAGGGAATTATTCGCCGTCAAGCTTATTGTATTTGCCGTTGCGGCCAAAATGTTTCGCCTACCGCCTATCGCTATGGTTATATTTACACACTTATGCGCTTTACAGACTATCAGTTATTCCGGACGGAATGTCGGTGTTTGTAAGGAATCTTGCAGTGTGTCGGATCGATGCGACTTGTCGGCGATGACTAAATAATCGGTAAATGTGTTATCGATCCCATAAACATGCAGCAGTATCGATTATGACTTCGGACTTAACTTATATTGTGCACATCATATGGGATATGTTCGACACGAGCACTGTCGTCCGGAATAACTAATAGTCTGTAAAGCGTATTACTAAAGACAATCATCGGCCCTTGGGTGTCGATGATCTTCGTCCGGCCAGACGTATTCGTGATGCGGTAAGGGGGACAATGGAAAGCTTTTGAGTTAGGATTATTTTGAACTATTTGAAATAACCCTACAGCGAAGCGTTACTAACTACAAGTGCTGTTAAATATTAAATTAATCCAAACATGGACAAACCGAAGATTTGGAGGTGGCCCCAGAATTGCAGCCTCTTTTGCACACAGTGATGATTACGAGATCTTTGAAGCGGGTAATGCGATTTACAGACTATCAGTTATTCCGGACGGAATGTCGGTGTTTGTAAAGAATCTTACAATTTATCGGATCGATACTTGTCGGCGATGACTAAATAATCGGTAAATATGTTGTTGATCCCATAAACATGCAGCAGTATCGATTATGCCTTCGGACTTAACTTATAATGTGCACAACATATGGGATATGTTCGACACGAGCACTGTCGTCCGGAATAACTGATAATCTGTAAAGCGCATAATGAGGATGATGGTAAGTAACAAATTTCACGTTTTAACCCTTATATTATGTTGGGGTCATTTGATGACCAATATGGTATTTTTCATCAGCGTATTTCTTACTGCTGGAATATAAATAAAAGTTCTTACTAGTCAGTGCGTGAATTGTTGATATGTACTAAATTCTTGCTGAGTAGTAAGAACTTTTAATTATACTCCAACAGTAAGAAATACGCTGATCAAAAATACCATATGGGTCATCTAATGACCCCAAACATAATATAAGGGTTAAAAGATTCCGAGCGCGGCTTTATGAAGGAATTGAAAATTGTCGATGGACATATATAGTCTATGGGCATATATGGAATGATTTTTCATAATGCTATGGTCACACTGGGTCACAAATAAATATTTGACAGAAATCGAAAAAGAATCCGTCGCCACAGCCAAACCAGCAAACATTTGTAGGTCGGTAGGATTACTTTCCAAAAACCATATCCAGATTTTTGGAAAATGGTTCGGGAAAAATGTCTGACACCCATTTTGGTCAAGTATTTGCCTAGTGTGACCACAACTTAAACCAATAGTTTTTAGAAAGTGAATTTTTAACTCGAAACTGAACATAGTACCCACCAAAAAAAAAAGCGTCGCCAAAAAAGTGGTGAAAATGTTCTTTTTGGAACCGGAAGTAGTGCAAATTTGGCACAGAAGCGACGAACAGATGAAAACTTTACGAATATTTTTCAAAAGAATTCTGAATATATGTGGCCTATGTTTTTAAACAAAGTCCATAGATTCCTCCTCCTTTTGAAAAGCCTGGAAGGGTACCATAAAAAAGCCTTATGCAAAACCATAAAGGAGAGACTTGTAAAAAAAAAAAAACAAATTGTTTAAACATAAACAAGCAATGGATTTCATTTTTACAAGATTGTATGCAAACAAATGCTAGTGTTTATATTAATTTATGCTTTTAATTTAGATAGTTTATTTAGACGTTTGGAAACACTTTGGAAAATTTAATTGTAGAAATATTACATCTACAACACAATAACCAGCATCAGTGCAAAGTGAAACCTCTCAAAAGTGAAAACCCACGGTCACCTACATTTTGTCCACATTTGGAAGGTGTCCAGTTATGAGAGGTTATTTGTAAAGGTGGGTATTAACTCAAACTTAATACTCACCTTAATGGTTGATATAGTAAACGTCCCCAGACAATCGTAGACATTTGGGAGGTATACAAAATGTCAAGCGGATCGAATTAAAAAGAAAAACTCAAATGTGGTGATCGGTTTATACGGGTTTTATGTATTTGGTTTAATGTGCCCGTTTGCAATAATAGACATATTACAATTAAAAAAGTGAACTTACCAAGAGGAAGAATGCAGGTTAATTTTAGAAAATTTTTAACAAAACTGTATTAAAACGCTGGTTGTGGTCACACTAGACAAATATTTGACCAAAAAAATTCTGTAATATCTACAAATTGTAAAAGGAGAGAATTTAACCCATTAACGCCCAAAATGAAACTGCCGGACAAAAATTGATTTTATGGGTTTTTTATTAATTCAGTAACGACTAAATAAAAAGATTTAAATAAAAAAATTGACATTTTTAAATAAAGGGGTGTCCTCAAGTGGGGACTAGGTATGGAAATTTTCAAAATTCGCCATAACCTGGTGGTACGATTTTAATTCATAATATCAATGGAAAATTAGACCGTCCAGAGTTTAAATTGATATTTTAAATTCTGTATTTATAATAACAATTTTAAATTCTGAAATATTAGATTCAAGCAATTTGAGTTTTCTATATCGAAACGAGTTCTTTCGTTCAAAAGCAACTGAGATATGGTCATAAATTCAGCAGTATTGAACATTACCAATAAACACAAGCATTGGAGAAATGCTTATATTCAATACGCTTTCAAAGAATTACCTTGAAATTCAATTTGAGAAATTGTTGAGAAAATCGCGTTCTCAACAAAAAACAGACATTACCCTCAACAGTAGAATTCAACACGTTAGCAACAATTTCTCAATATATTAGCAACAAATTTTCAAACTAATTTCATTTTAATGTTTCAAACCTATTGGAAATTTTCTTGAAGGCAAGCAATTTGCAAGGCCATTTGAATTAATGTTGAATATGGGATTCACTATCAATTTGATATGGTGTTACATGTGAAAAATACTCATCCTTGTGTTTGTTGGGTTTCAATCGAACAATAAAGCTCGTTCGACATAAAGAAAATTGCCGTATATATATGTTGTAATAATAATTCTATTACGGCAAGTAATAATGATAATAAGAAGTCATTTCAAGTTATACACGTAAACAAGACTATTTTTTTATTCATTTTTATTTACCGTAAAGCCAATAAACCAATATTAAACATAGATAATCACTAGAAAAGCATTTAATATGTAGTAATACCGAAATTTCCATTGAAACGCTATAAAGTCGTTGCATTCAATGAAGCCAAGTCCAAGTAATTTTATATTACAAAGACGTATATAACAAGATGTCGCACTTACATATTTGGCAATATCCAATAGATGTCGTCGTTGCATATTGGTCCAATCTTTCACTCATTGGAAAAGTTCATTTCTGATCTTGCACTCAATGGCAGTGTTGCCGTTTTAGGAATTTCTTTACAAAATTGGGCAAACATATTTGTAAAGCGAGATAGCAATTTTATGAAATTTTGTAAAATTGATTTCTGCAAATGACAAAACAAAATTATTAGCACAAACTGCTAACCAATAAGCTAAATGAATATTAAGAATTGTCAAGGAATGCAAAATTTACTACAAAGTATAACTTTCTCTTACATATTGGAGTTTTAATAAACTGCGGTATGATAATGATTTAGTAAGATAAAATTTGCTTTGAAAGGCAAAGGCTGGCTATGTAGGAAATCATTTATAATTCTGCATTCTTTTATCTGTCATTATTATTATCATGTACTGCTTACGTATATTAGTGAACAATCAACGACTTGTGAAGAAAAAGTCATATAATATGAATAAAATCATCTCCAGATTTAAATAACTAAAATATAATTAGTTTCATTGAATTATATCCGAAATTTTTTTGATGTATTTGATTTTCAATTGGCCTTGATTATAAATAAAAAATTAGACAAAACCTTTACCTCATTTTTCTGATGTGTGATTTTTTATATTTACGTATTTATAAATTGTACTACGACAACACTGTTCATTCAAAAGTTCATTTCTTTTGAGCATGTTCGAATCCAGCATTACTCTATGTGTCTCTTTTTCACTTTATATTAGAATTTGAAAAAATATCAACCATCTCCTTTTCGCACACATAATGCTTAGTTTTTTGTTTGTTTCCTTAGCCAATCAAACTGACGCTTAAGCGGACCTTAGACGGTCGGATAAACACTCCGACAGAGGTTCGTCTATTCGTTGTGTGTTCGTTCAAGTTTTGCCCTTACACTGCACGAACAAATGTGATGACAACATGAAAAAATAAGAAGAAACATAAACAAACAATGAAGTTGTACGAAGATTTATGGGTGAAACCATTTTTTACTGAAAAAATGGAAGAAAATAATAAAAAAAAATCCTGGTATATTTGTCAAAACAATGATTCCTGAAGTAATCCACATTTAATATATTACAAATTACTTGATGAATTTAAAATACTTGTCGCCTGGTTTCCCATTGATTGGAAGTGGAATTGTTCCACGTTTTTGCCACAATACTTGTTTAGATTTATATATTTCTTTAATTTTCAACCAGAATTGGCGATCCATCATTAATTTCATTGCAGAAATGCCTGTTTTTAATGTAAAAATAAATTTGTCTTTGATAATGTTTGTCGAACATCCCCTTACACTCAATGATTTGTACCACCCAACCAGAAAAAATCAAAGTTGTTTTGATTTTATGCCACCACGTCCCCGCGACAGCCGAACACGACCTTATACAATCGGATTTGTCGCCGCAACGTGTTGTGTCGCAGGGTTTATCCGACCGTATAAGGTGCCCTTTACACTGATTGTGCGATTATTCTCTTTATTTCGATTATTTCTTTTATTTTCATATTAATTCATCTATTTGGTTAGACATAAGGCTAAACTTGAGTTGTCCTAAAACCCAGAATAATATGTACAAGTCGTGGTGATCCTTAAATGTCTTCCAATAAGGTTTATCCTCCTCATGCTTAAGTTATTGAGGCTGGCGTAAATTGGAATCATGTTCAATGCAATGCATTACATTGTCATTCGCCGTTGAAAAAAAGTCGGTAAAATCATCTAATGTATGTAGTCCTTCTTTACAACTTCATGCTAATCAATGATATTTCCTATAGGAACTCGATAGTATCGCAAACAAAGCTCTTCTGGAAGAGGCACCATTCGGGTGGAAAAATCTGGATATTGCTGCGACAATTGAAAAATGAGTGTCTGAGAAAAATGTGTGAGAGGAAGAAGCAAAACTAAATAAATAAATGGCATCGTGATATATAGATGTATCTTCATTTACAAAATGGTAATTCTAGTAATTCAAATGCCATCATCTGGTTATTTATTTAGATTTTCTGGGTGTGGAAATAAAAACATCGTACAAATTGAAGCCTATGAAAATATAAGTCAAATTATTGTTTTAGTCCAAAGCTGGGTTTCCGCACTTATGGAATAACGTTGCTAATGTAGGATAGACAATCGTTATGGTGGACTACAAAGAGATATGTGGAAATATGGTTCATAGTCGATTTCTTGATATAGCCTCCTTTTCCCTGCCAAAATTTTTTGCATTTGTATGTAACGGCAAGAAGGAAAAGTCAGACCCATCGTTTAGTGAACCGATCGTATTAGAATTAAATTCGAAGTCGATGTAGCGATGTCCATCTGTCTGTCTTCATGTATTATTGTGAAACCCATGTAAAATTGTAGTAATAAATAAAAAAAAGTACCTCTCGCAGTATATGTCTGATCGTGCACACAGAGTTTTACTTTGGCTCAAAGACAGTCACTATTGATTTTGGGAAAAAATCGGTTCAGGGAGCCATCCAAATTATAAAAATTATGAAATACTTTAGTTTTTAAGCTTTTCATATATTCTACATATACCCTGCCAACATTTTTTGAATTTGGGGGCGCTTCTGAGAATCCCCAGTACGTCGAAAACAATCATATACGATATCAAAAACTCGTCGGAAAAGCGCCGTCACTATTGAGAAGTTGTACCACGCCAAGTTACTACAAAAAGGTTTCGCATGAGTGCAATTATTAGGTGCCTTTATAGATCAATTTAGAACGACGCCAATAAGAGGCCCTCCAAACAATCAGAAAAAGCACATTTTAAGATAGTGGTAAAAGAATCATTGTGGTCGAGTAAAACACGTTTGTTTAGATATTTATTAATTTGATTAATCATTTACAAATTCTTAAAAATATAACATTTATACCACTATCACATCACATTTAACATAATTTTTTGCATTAATGATGATGTAGAGTTACAAGTAGCGAGTTACATGTTGCAGCGTCTATCAGCCAGTGTTTTTATTCGATGGAGGCAGCGTGTCTGTAAAATATTTGAAAAACAATCACTTTATTCCATTTGGAAAATCAAAAATTGTTCACCAATATACCTTTCACAATTTTAAGCGTAAAATCTATGTTTTCAGAACTTTATTTTCGTTTTTATTTAAATAAAATATAACAAGCTGGTTGTGCTTGGCGTTTCACAAAAAATAAAATGGCTTTTGTAAAAGTAGTGATGGTAAAATACATGTATGAAGTACATTTTGTACTTTATGATATGCTGCCCCCCATCACAGTAGGATGGTTGTAGTGACATTTACGAGTCTGTGGTAGCGATGAAGATGAAATGGAACTTTGAAATGCTGGCAGGGTAGATTTCTTTCTACAACACATGTATAATAGCCCTGCCAACATTTTTTGAATTTGGGGGCGCTTCTGAGAATCCCCACTACGTCGAAAACAGTCGTATACGATATCCAAAACTCCTCGGAAAAGCGCCGTCACTATTGAGAAGTTGTACCACGCCAAGTTACTACAAAAAAGTATCGCATGAGTGCAATTATTAGGAGCCCTTCTGGATACATTTAGAAGGACGCCAATAAGAGCCCCTTCAAATAATCAGACAAAGGCCATTTTAAGATAGTTGTAAAAGAATCATTGTGGTCAAGTAAAACACGATTGTTTAGATGTTTATTAATTTTATGAAACATTAATAAATTCTCATAAATATAACATATACGACTATCACATCACATTTAACACATTTTTATGCATTAATAAGAGATTGATGTTGAGTTACAAGTTGTAAGTTAAATGTTGTAGCGTCTATCAGCCAGTACTTTTATTCCCAATGGAGGCAGCGTGTCTGGAAAAATATTTGAAAAACTAACACTTTATTCCATTTGGAAAGTCAAAAATTGTTCACCAATTTACTTTTCACAATTTTAAGCGTAATAACTATGTTTTCAGCACTTTTTTCGTTTTTATTGAAATAAATTATAAGCAAGTTGCGCTTGGTGTTTCACAAAATATAAAATGGCAAAATACTATCACAGTTGGCGATTGTTGCAGTGTCACTTACGAGTCTGTGGTAGCGATGAGGATGAAATGGAACATTGAAATGTTGGCAGGGAGGCCTTTGTTGGCTTCCATTGTATTGATGACTGAATAAATAAAATAAATAAATATATATGACAGCTATATCTAAATCTGAACCAAGTTCAATCAAATTAGACATGTATAGCATTCTCTGTGCACAATTTCAAGTAAATCGGCGTGAAATGGACTTGATTTTTTATATGGGTGTTGGTGAAAAAACCAACATATTCCTCTTTATAATTACTGCAACATTTTTAATTTTCTAATAATTTGTTTTAATTTACAAAACTTATTTTTTAAGTTGTTTATTTAATTCAAAATTACCTAATTATGCTACAATATTCAACATGAGTGTAAATCTGTCTGTTTCCACATAACTAACATAATTTCCTTTATTCTTACCTTTGATCGTTTCAAAATACAAACTTAGCTTTTTGCAATCATTTGTTTCTCATATAAATATTTCTGATATCACTAGTGTTGTCATTATCATGTGCTCTCTGAGAGTTAACAGTACAGACAAAGCTTTTGCATACTATATTGTTGCTAGTTTTTGCACTCAGTGTGTGTCGGAACATATAGTACATTTACAACTTTACTCTCTCGGTATATTAAAAACTATTATACAATTTAAGAAACAAATAGCTTCTATGGTACCGATGGTGAGTGAGGGGATAAATGTGTTATATGAGTTGATATGCTGGATAATTTTTATTTTTTGTTGACTCTCACTGTAATAATACTTTGAATCTAGCAGAGAAACATTAGGCTTCTTGAGATTACTTCAGCATTTTTTAAATTCTTCTTTTTTTTTGGATACCGAAGCAGACAGATCACCATCTTTGATAAGTATTGTGCCTTGTATAAGGAAAATAAAACTTGCGGTTCTTTTTTATAACTCTGATCTAATTCTTATTTCTTGATATTGATTTTTTTCTTGTTTGAAATAATTTCCTTTCTTTACGTACAATGGGCAACACGACAAAAATTTTACATTAAACTAATATAGTTTAATTCAATTTTATTAACGAAAAAATAAACGATCAAAAAAATTAATTAAAAACCAATAACAACTGCTATCATACTTAACGAACACTTAGTCCAACTGAACAATATGAAGAAAAAAAATATGACAAAATAAATTAAAGTCCAATTTCATATAGCTATCTTAAGACCACTACGGTACGTCTCTAGTAAATGGGCTTTCTTACAAAAACTACACCGTCACAAAAAAATCGCTTCTGTAACATATACTCCCAAATATATTTTGCTTCAAGCATATACATTTTTGGGTATTGCCCAAACATTTATTTGTTTGATCTCTTCCAATATATAATATATTTGAAAGCATATTGGTCTAAACAATATATGTTTGGGTAGTCTAAGTTCCAAACATTTTGTATTTTTGCATCCAAATTCAATAATGTTGTCTTCCAAAAAACAATATGTTATTATGTGAACATATAATATGTTTGGAAGCATTTTGCACCCAAAAATATTATATGCTTAAAAAATTCTCCCAAACAATATTGTGCTCAAAATTTTATTTATTTATTTATATATTTACAATCATAATGAATTATGAAAATAAACAGGTAATATAGGTGTTAACAACATAGGTTTTCGACCTGAATGCTCAAAATTTTGTTTCTGCCCAATTGTATATTCCCCCACATCTTTCTCACTTCCACGAGATTTTTTAGTTCTTAGCACCTTTTTCTGTAATACAAACATTGTAGAAGAAATTATTCAATTTTATGATTTTTTTTTATTTTAATTTTACCTTTTTCCGGACGGGGATTCGAACAGCGGACCACACAGTTTGTAAGGATCAAAGAAGTAGCTGATCAATTGCCCAAGGAAAAATAAAATGTTAATTTTGTAATAACAAGCAACAACCACCAACTTAATTCAATATCGCTCCCTGTTAAATAGCGCTCCAAGCTACTAAACACATATATGTTTATAGGCTATTTCTAAATTATTATATGTTTGCTTCCAAGCATATTATATTTACAAACATTTTATGTCCCAAACATAATATGTTCTAACATATTAACATATATGTCCCAAACATGTTATGCTAGTTTATGAACATTATATGCTTGCACTCAAAAATATTGTGTTTAAAAATTTGTTTTCCAAACATATAATGTTTATAGCCAAACATCCGTGTAAAAATATAGTTTCCTATTCAAAGTTGTACATCTGTAGAATTTATTTGAAATAAATTCACATTTAAAAGTATTTTTTAATTATATACAAATTTAGTTTTTTTTTCACAATCATTTAAATTTATTTATGTATCATTGTGATATACGTTACGAAAAAGTCAATACAACTTGAAAAAATATGCGTTACGTTTCAACAATGCTATACAACCAGGTTGCACGGACATATTTCCTACATATTTTGTTTAACTAGTTGTCGAAAATCAAGAATACAACCCTTCATTAATATTTCACTCAATTGTATATATTGGAACGAAATAAACCTGGTTCATTCAATTGTGAGCGACATCTGTGTGGCCAAAAATATCCCTACTGGAAAAATGAATTTGCATTATCTTTAAAATGAACGTCTTTGTATATTACAAAGATGTCGCACTTACATTATTGGCAATACCCAATAGATGTCGTCGTTGCATATTGGTCCAATCTTTCACTCATTGGAAAAGTTCATTTCTGAACTTGCAACCAAAATAGCACAGACACATTTTTAAAGTATTTTTGGATGATTTTACCTCACACCTGTTTCAAAGGCAATTTTGTTATTCCCAATTGGCGGTAAAGTTAAACTAACATCATTAATGCTTTGAGACCACTCGAGATAAAATTATCGGAAAATATCAAACATATCATGAAATTGGTTCTACCGTGTTTCCTCAACCTTAATAAATAATCTGGTTTACGTGTACAACCTTAAAGTAAACTGGACTTCTTATTGAAACTTTAATTGGATTAAAGGTTAAAGAGATATACATAATTATATACTTTTTTTTACCGATGTATTTAGATTTTATCGGCTAAATTCAAACTTAGTACCCACCTTTAAATAATAAACTTTTAGATTAGAGTTGTGCACGTGGCACGAAATTGTCGTGACTCACGAGGGTTTTCGTGATTGGTGAGTCACGCTCATGCCAACGCAGTGAGCGTAAAAATATTATTGCGTTGTATAGCATAGTTTTCGGCGCTTATTTTAATATAAATGTTGTGGAGTGTGTCTCCGATATGAGCACCTCTTAAGTGTTGTATTTGGTTGTGATACAGTGTTGCCAGGTTGGGGGTGTTCCCCCCAAATTTAGGGGGTTTTTTACACGTTTAGGGGGATTTTTAGGGGGTAAAAAAATATCTTAGATCTTATAAAGTGGAGCAATTCTCAACAAAACTTGGAACAATTCTGGCATGAATTTTGAAAAAAAAAATAAGGGAAGTCAACCCATCTTCCTAAATAAAAGCAAGTATGCAATAACATTCTTTTTTAAACGCATCTTAGACTATTCAGTCCGTTGTTACCACATTGGTGAACTTCTCTCGTATCACTGCCCGATTCCATGTTAAGCTCAATGTAAAGGGACCTCCTTTTTATAGCCGAGTCCGAACGGCGTTCCACATTGCAGTGCAACCACTTAGAGATGCTTTGAAACCCTCAGAAATGTCACCAGCATTACTGAGGTGGGATAATCCACCGTTGAAAAAGGTTTTGGTGTTCGGTCGAAGCAGGAATCGAACCCGAATTTGTGACAAGTGGAGTAATGATTTTTATTTACTTCAAAAGAAAATTTTTTGCATTAAAAAAATTATTTTGTCTAACATTTTGTTCCTCAGAAAAAATCTTCTTGCAGTTTATATATTTGTGTTAAATTTAATTTTTAAAGTGTATCACTACAGGATTTTTAACGAAATTTTACATACTTAAAATTTTTGGGTGTTTTTGAAAAAAGTCTAGACCAATTTAGGGATTTTTTTCTTAAGATTTGGGGGGAAGAATTAAGAATTACCTGGCAACACTGTTGTGATATTCGATTCCATCTAAGTTATTTTATTGTTTTTTGGTAATAGCGTTACAAAAAGCTTAAAACTAACATATTATCATACATTGGAATGGACCGCTCGTTAGGGGACACCACCAAAATTTTGGAGACTGTGCGTGTCCAATTCTATCGTATTTTGCGCACAAAAACATTATCTTTCATATGTATTTTGCGGTTAAAAATTTTTTTTTCATATTATGTGCAACATTTCTTCGACACAAGATTAGAATGCATCTTTGAATTGACTTTTTAACTCAACTGACTCTTTTGGACTAATTTATATTGTGCATTTTTTTTCGACAATAGTACAGAATGCAACTCTGAAACGGCATTTCCCAACAAACACAAGGGTGAGCATTTTTCATAGGTAACGCATTATCAATTTGATAGTGAATCCCATCTTCAACATTAATTCAAATGGCCTTGCAAATTGCTTGCTTTCAACACATTTTCCACTAAGTTTGAAGCGTTAAAATGAAATTTAATTTGAAAAGTTGTTGCTAATATGTTGAGAAATTGTCGCTAACGTGATGAATTCTACTTTTGAGAGTAATGTCTGTTTTTTGTTAAGAACGCGTTTTTCTCAACAATTTCTCAAATTGAATTCTAATCTAACTCTTTGAAAATATGTTTGAATGCGTATTGAATATAAGCATTTCTCCAATGCTTGTGTTTATTGGGATCACTAATTTTTCTCTGTTGGAATTAAATGAATTTCCCGCTATAACAAAAAGCGACATCTATACAATGAAAATTATCCCTATTGGAAAAATAAATTTGCATCATCTTTAAAATGAAAATCTTTGTATATTACAAAGGTGTGATCATCTTTGTATATTATTATGTATTTTTTGATAGATGGTACATTGTTAAAACAATGTTGACATTATATTTTGTACTGCAGTATTTGTTTCCTATATTTCAACTACATCGATTGCTTTCTCTTTTTCAGCAGACAAAAATTGTTATTTTAACAAACCTTTTTGCTGTTATGAATAGTATTTTTTTTTTGGTGTAGCCAATTTACGCAATATCCCAGCAAACAAAGCGTCGCCAAAAAAGTAATGAAAATGTTCTTTTTGGATCCGGAAGTGGTGCAAAATTGACGCAGAAGCGATGGATTTAACATGGGCTTGTCATAGGACGGAAGTACTCCATTTCAACAGCCGTTGCACTGAATTTGCATCACTTCTTTAGGTGTGATCCGAATTCAATGTTTTGGATGTGAATTAAGAAATTTTGTGATATTTCGCAATTAAATAATTTAAAATTTTTTTTTATGACTTTTAATGCATTCTTACGCTTGCGTGGAACGTTTGGCATCAAATATTTTCAAAAATTCGCAATTTTTTCAGAATGGATTTAGCATTTTTTCCGACAAAAGTTAAAGGATTTGTACCATTTTATGAATTCTTACTCTGTTTTTAACCTATTTGAAACAAAAAAAGTTAAAAATACCCATTAAAAGTATGACAAAACCAAGTTATAAAAAATTGAATTAAAAGAACTTCCTAGGTAGTTAAAATAAAGAGCATCATAGGGAGTGCATCTTCTGGAAGTTCTTTTAAAGTTGTGCCTTTGGAAGAACTTCCATTTTTTTTTGCTGGGATGCATAGGATTTGCATAGTTAAGTAGAAATGAGCACAATAATATGTTTGAATAAGAATTTAGATTTTTTGAGGATGTCAATGTCAATTCTATATTTTTGGTAGTGGTCATGAATGAATCCTCTTTTCACCCCCTGGTGTCTTTGGCAAAAATGCTCAGGGTGGGCTCCTGAGACGATATAGCCATGTCCGTCTGTCCGTCTGTCCTTGAACACATTTTTGTAATCAAAGTCTAGATTTAGATTTTTTGAGGATGTCAATGGAATTCTATATTTTTGGTAGTGATCATGAATGAATCCTCTTTTCACCCCCTGGATACATAGGTAGGCTGATTCCGAAACTGAAGCCAGGCAGAGAGTAGAAATTGTCGCACTAGAAGCCAATGCCGTTGAGAAAATATTTCTACCGAACAAAGTGGACTACTTTTCAGATCAACCACTTTCCCCAAGCAGATATGAACACAATAATTTGTATACCCTGCGCCACACTGTGGAACAGGGTATTATAAGTTAGTGCATATGTTTGCAACACCCAGAAGGAGACGAGATAGACACATGGTGTCTTTGGCAAAAATGCTCAGGGTGGGCTCCTGAGACGATATAGCCATGTCCGTCTGTCCGTCTGTCCTTGAACACATTTTTGTAATCAAAGTCTAGGTCGCAGTTTTAGTCCAATCGACTTCAAATTTGGCACAAGTATGTGTTTTGGCTCAGAATAGATACCTACTGATTTTGGAAGAAATCGGTTCAGATTTAGATATACTCCCATATATATAATTCGCCCGATATGGACTTATATGTCCCCAGAAGCCAGAGTTTTACACTAATTTGCTTAAAATTTTGCACAAGAATAATAATTGGTATTATAGTCAAGTGTGCCAAATTTGGTTAAAATCGGTTCAGATTTATATATAGCTCCCATATATAGCTTTCGCCCGATTTACACTCATATGACCATAGAGGCCAATTTTTTGCTCCCATTTAGTTGAAATTTTGCACAGGGAGTAGAATTAGCATTGTAGCTATGTGTGCCAAATTTGCTTGAAATCGGTTCAGATTTAGATATAGCTCCCATATATATGGTTTTTCTGATTTCGACAAAAATGGTCAAAATATCAACATTTTCCTTGTAAAATCGCCACTGCTTAGTCGAAAAGTTGTAAAAATGACTCTAATTTTCCTAAACTTCTAATACATGTATATCGAGCGATAAATCATAAATAAACTTTTGCGAAGTTTCCTTAAAATTGCTTCAGATTTAAATGTTTCCCATATTTTTTTTACTAACATTGTGTTCCACCCTAGTGCATTAGCCGACTTAAATTTTGAGTCTATAGATTTTGTAAAAGTCTGTCAAATTCTGTCCAACTCGAGTGATATTTAAATGTGTTTAGGACAAACCTTTATATATAGCACCCAACACATTTGACGTATATGATATGGTATCGAAAATTTAGATCTACAAAGTGGTGCAGGGTATAATATAGTCGGCCCCGCCCGACTTTAGACTTTCCTTACTTGTTTTTACTAACATTGTGTTCCACCCTAGTGCTTTAGCCGACTTAAATTTGTAGAAGTCTATCAAATTCTGTCCAGATCGAGTGATATTTAAATGTATGTATTTGGGACACACCTTTATATATAGCCCCAACACATTTGACGGAAGTGATATGGTATCGAAAATTTAGATCTACAAAGTGGTGCAGGGTATAATATAGTCGGCCCCGCCCGACTTTAGACTTTCCTTACTTGTTTTTTATAAATTCTCAGGCTATATGAGGATTTTGCATTTTCGAGGATGATAATTAACTAACTTCGTTTTTATTCAACTTTTGGAAGAATTATAACGGGTTCGTGATTTTTTTTTTGCAATTGATCATGAATAAAAAAATAATGTATTCTTAGGCGCATAGAAATAGAAGATATGATTACATAGGACATTTTCGATTTTTTGTCGTTATTGTTGCAATTTTGGATTTTTTCCAATTTGTAATCTATAAATTAAACAACATTTTTATTCAAGGTAAAATTTTATTTAAAGAATATGCGATTAAATATTGTATTTAAATTTTATGTACTATCAAATTAATTAATAAAATCTAGAAACTTCACACATTTTCTTGTAATTGGTTTAATATTTTGATCCGGATTTAGTAAAGTAAATTTGCTACATTTCTTTTGGGTACTTCTCTAAATGTATACATTAATTTTAAATTACATACGTTATTTATAGTGGTTTTGTGTTTTTTTTCTTATAATTATATTAGTTTTTTTGTTTTTTTAATACAAACAAACAATTATTAAAAAAGGAACATTTTCATTCGCTTTTTCTCCCACATTTACATGACGGTATAATGAAAAATACATATAGCGTAAAATTAGATGGAATTCATTACAAGGTAATGAATTTAAAAAAAAATATTTTTGACTAGGGATACAATAGTAGAAATTCTAATTTTGGTTCAAAAGTGGTTATGTCAATTTCTACACTGAAAGACGAGCTCTCTTTTCTGAGGAACGACTGCCGGACTTATTTTTTCTTAAAAAAAAAAAAAAACTTTATAAGAAATGGGAATTTTCGTTTGTATAAACTATCTTTAAGGAGGAAAATATTTGTTCTTAAAGGTGGGTATTATGTTTTGCAGATACCATGGCCATTTTTTCACGATTACTTTTCTTAATAATCCATTTTAAAGAATATAAACTTTGTGAAACTTAAGCTTAATAAAATTTGCATCAACGAGGTACATATAATTTTATTCCTTTTTATCGATTTGTATTTGATTATAGCGGCTAAACTTGAACTTAGTACCACGGTTGCCACTCGAGCCAAAAGAAGTCTACCAAAGTTTGGAGAAAATTTTACCAAAACCGTACCACACAGAAACATCTTGTTTTGCAACATTTTATTTCAATAGAAAATTTTGTCAACATTTTATTTCTACAGAAAATTTTTTTGAAAATGTTGTCAATATTTTATTTCTATAGAAAATTATGTAAATTTCTTATTTCTATAGAAAATTATGTCAAAATTTTATTTCTATAGAAAATTATGTCAACTTTTTTTTCTATAGAAATTTTTGCCAATTTTTTTTATTTCTATAGGAAATTTTGTAAACATTTTATTTCTATAGAAAATTTTGTCAAAATTTTATTTCTATAGAAAAGATTATGAAAATTTTATTTCTATAGAAAATGTTGTCAAAATTTTATTTCTATAGAACATTTTGTCAAAATTTCATTTCTATGGAAAATTTTGTCAAAGTTTTATTTCTATAGAAAATTTTGTCAAAATTGTATTTCTATAGAATATGTTGTCAAAATTTTATTTCTATAGAACATTTTGTCAAAATTTTATTTCTATAGAAAATTTTATTTCTACAGAAAATTTTGCCAAGATTTTATTTCTATAGAAAATTTTGCCAAAACGTCTTCTATAGAAAATGTTGTCAAAATTTTATTTCTGCAGAAAATTTTGCCAAAATTTTATTTCTATAGAAAATTTTGGCAAAATTTTATTTCTATAGAAAATTTTGTCAAAATTTTATTTCTATAGAAAATTTTATCAAAATTTTATTTCTATAGAAAATTTCGTCAAAATGTTATTTCTATAATAAAATTTGTCAAAATTTTATTTCTGCAGGAAATTTTGCCAAAAATTAGTTTTTATAGAAAATCTTGTCAAAATTTTTTGTTTGTCATTTTTTTATTTCTATAGAAAATTTTGTCAAATTTTTTAATTGAAAATATTGAATTTTTTTTTAAATTTTTGTTTCTATAGCAAATTTTATCAACTTTTTTATTTCAATAGAATTTTTGTCAATTTTTTTTTCTATCGAAAATTTTGTCAAAATTTTATTTCAATAGAAAATTTTATCAAAATGTTATTTCAATAGAAAATTTTGTCAAAATTTTATTTCTGTAGGAAATTTTGTCAAAATTTTATTTCTATAGAAAATTTTGTCAAAATTGTATTTCTATAGGAAATTTTGTCAAAATTTTATTTCTATAGAAAATTTTGTCAATTTTTATATTTCTATAGAAAATTTTGTCAAAATTTTATTTCTATAGAAAATTTAGTCAAAATTTTATTTCTTTAGAAATTTTTTTAAAATTTTATTATTGAAAATTTCGTCAACATTTTTTTCTATAGAAAATTTTGTCAAAATTTTATTTATTTCATTCGTTTTGTTTTGTTATTGTTGGTTTTTGTTCTTTAATCATTGTTGTAGTTTTTTTGATTTCAGCTTAAAACCATACATTGACTAAACTACAAGTGTAGCTTAACCAACAGAGGAAAATAATGTTTGTCAAATTTATTTGGGCAAAACCCTATAGACTGCAAGATGGTTGGATGGACGCACGTTTCGGAATTACCACATTCCTCATCAGCATCCTCTACTTGCAGCAAAACTATCAACCAATTATCAGAATAAATCTGGTTAAGCTACACTTGTAGTTTAGTCTTTAGTGGTTAAGCTACACTTGTAGTTTAGTCAATGTATGGTTTTAAGCTGAAATCAAAACAACAACAACAATGATAAAAATTTTATTTCTATAGAAAATTTTGTCAAAATTTTATTTCTATAGAAAATTTTGTCAAAATTTTATTTCTATAGGAAATTTTGTAAAAATTTTATTTCTATAGAAAATTTTGTAAAATTGTTTATTTCTGTAGAAAATTTTGTCAAAATTTTATTTCTATAGAAAATTGTGTCAAAATTTTATTTCTTTAGAAAATTTCGTACAAATTTTATTTCTATAGAAAATTTTGTCAAAATTTTATTTCTATACAAAATTTTGTCAAAATTGTTATTTCTATAGGAAATTTTGCAAATATTGTCACATTTGTTATTTCTATAGAAAATTTTGTCAAAATTTTATTTCTATAGAAATTTTGTCAAAATTTTATTTCTATAGGAAATTTTGTGAAAATTTTATTTCTATAGAAAATTTTGTAAAATTGTTTATTTCTGCAGAAAATTTTGTCAAAATTTTATTTCTTTAGAAAATTTCGTACAAAAGTTATTTCTTTAGAAAATTTCGTACAAATTTTATTTCTATAGAAAATTTTGTCAAAATTTTATTTCTATAGAAATTTTTGTCAAAATTTTATTTCCATAGGAAATTTTGTCAAAATGTTAATTCTATAGGAAATTTTTGTCAAAATTTTATTTCTATATGAAAATTTTGTCAAAATTTTATTTCTATAGAAAATTTTGTAAAAGTTTTTATTTCTATAGAAAATTTTATCAACATTTTATTTCTATAGGAAATTTTGCAAAGTTTTCTTTCTATAGAAAAGTTTGTCAAATTTTTTATTTCTATAGAAAATGTTGTCAAAAATTTATTTCTATAGGAAATTTTGTCAAAATTTTATTTCTATAGGAAATTTTGTAAAAATTTTTATTTCTATAGAAAATTTCGTCAAAACTCTCTATAGAACATTTTATCAAAATTTTATTTCTATAGAAAATTTTGTCAAAATTTTATTTCTATAGAAAATTTTGTCAAAATTTTATTTCTGTACAAAAATTTTGCAAAGTTTTCTTTCTATAGAAAAGTTTGTCAAATTTTTTTTATTTCTATAGGAAATTTTGTCAAAATTTTATTTCTATAGAAAATTTTGTCTAAATTTTATTTCTTTAGAAAATTTTGTACAAATTTTATTTCTATAGAAAATTTTGTCAAAATTTTATTTCTATACAAATTTTGCCAAATTTGTTATTTCTATAGGAAATTTTGCAAATATTGTCACATTTGTTATTTCTATAGAAAATTTTGCAAAATTTTATTTCTATAGAAATTTTTGTCAAAATTTTATTTCCATAGGAAATTTTGTCAAAATTTTATTTCTATAGAAAATTTTTTATTTCTATAGGAAATTTTGTTAAAATTTTATTTCTATAGGAAATTTTGTTCAAAATTTTATTTCTGTAGGAAATTTTGTCAAAATTTTAATTCTATAGAAAATTTTGAAAATTTTTTTATTTCTATAGAAAATTTTGTCAACATTTTACTTTTATAGGAAATTTTGCAAAGTTTTCTTTCTATAGAAAATTTTGTCAAATTTTGAAAAAATTTTTATTTCTATAGAAAATGTTGTCAAAATTTTATTTCTATAGAAAATATTGTCAAAAAACTCTCAATAGAAAATTTTGTCAAAGTTTTATTTCAGTAGAAAATTTTGTCAAAATTTTATTTCAGTAGAAAATTTTGTCAAAATTTTATTTTTATAGAAAATTTTGTCAAAATTTTATTTCTGTAGAAAATTTTGTCAAAATTTTATTTTTATAGAAAATGTTGTCAAAATTTTATTTCTGTAGAAAATTTTGTCAAAATTTTATTTCTATAGACAATTTTGTCAAAATTTTATTTCAATAGAAAATGTTGTCGAAATTTTATTTCTATAGACAATTTTGTCAAAATTTTATTTCTATAGAAAATTTTGTCAAAATTTTATTTCTATGTTATAGAAAATTTTGTCAAAATTTTATTCCTACAGAAAATTTTGTAAATTTTTTTTCGTTTTTTGTTATTTTGTTTTATTCTTCAATCATTATGTTGTTTGAGTTTAACCAATAGAGGAAAAGTATACAACAATAATAAGATTTTATTTCTGTAGAAAATTTGTGAAGTACCTTTTAATTGGAGAGAAATATTTTTTCAACATCTACCATAACACCAAGAATTCTACCAATCTACCAAACAATAAACAATCTACTATTTTGGTAGAATTCTACCAACTGTGGCAACCGTGCTTAGTAAACACTTTTACGTGCGATTTTTTCTATAACATTCAACATGGATTAACTTAACAACAGTGCAACGATGAACTTAATTCACTTTTTGGCGATGAATCTCCGTCAAGGACCAGTTTTTATCGATGGTATGGTGAATTCTACCTAGGTCGTAGTGCACTCCAATATGAAATTCGTCAAGGCCGTCCAAAATCATTTGTTGTTCCGGAAACATTGATGTTGTGCTCCAACTGATATTGCAAGATCGTTATGTGACTTATCGTGAGATTGAGACAATCTTAAGGTAGGTACTATGTTTGGTTTTTTTTTTTCATCAAAACACTAAATTTAAAGTACAAAATATATATGTTATGAAGCGATTACATTTTTATCAAGTCTTGTGAAATTCCAGATTGAAAAGATCCAAGGCATGGATTCCGAAACATTTTATATTTCTAAATTAATTGATTAAAAAAAGTAACCGTGAAAACAAGCTGGTTTTCAGCTTGAAAACTGAACGTAGTAACTACCTTTAGGCATTAATGGGACCAGCATGCATTCAATGTTGCATGAACAATTGACCTAAAAAAATTTTCGCGTTGGATCCGCACACAATTTTGTCAATCGGTGTCGATTGGTCGTAAAAATGCTCAAAAAAATACGGTACCTTGAAACAGGTCTTGGATCGTGGATTTACGCGTATGATCCCGAGAGTAAACATAAATCAACGGTATGGGAGATTCAAATGAACCAAATCCAACCAAAGTTGCATGCGCACCAAGTACTTCCAAGCAAATGATCCCCTGTTTTTCGATAGAACTGGATATATCGCAATCGTTTCACTAGAAAAAACGCATAAAATTCAATTGTGAGTGGCACATAGCCATCTGTTTGCAAGTTCTCTTCCAAGACATTAAAAAAACCAGCAGCCGAAGACGGATCACTCTTTACCACGACAATGCGAGCTCTCAAACATCAGCTCAAACAACTGAATTTTTGAGCTCTCAAAATATCGATTTGATGGGTCATCTGTCGTATAGTCCTGACTTGTTTTTGTTCTCTAATCCCGAAATAGAAAAGGCAACCCTCGTATTAAAGAAAGGTAACCGTGAAAAATGGTTATTTTATAGCGATAATGCGAACTCCACACCGATTTATTATAACCAATATGGTAAACTGCTGAGTGAATAAAAAAGCTCAAATATCTGCTCGAAATTATTTCATACAAAGAGAATATTAATAAAAACTGTGCTAACGACAAATTTTATTAATATTACAAAGTTTATTTTTTACCGTAGATAACTCGCAGTGTAGCATGAAAAGCCATATTATGGCATTTATGTATATTTTAGGTTTCGGACATCAGACATAGACAGTTATTTCAGTTTTGAAACTGTTATCCATTCAATATGTTCCATATGTGTTATATAACACTTCATATACTGTTTTTTAAAAAAATATTTCCCATATATTTCAATTAAATGTCAATGTTTTTCATTAATGTTAATACATTGTTTCGTTTTTTGTTGGTTTTCAATATAAAATAAATTAATAATTTAAGTGCATTACAAGTACATACATACATACATACAGATAGGACTACAAATAATAAATTATTTGTTTTGAGTACTTAGGTTCATGTGCTTACTTGAGTGGTAACATGATTGTGGGTGGAATATTACAAGTGTGCAAATACTACAATGGTCATATCGATACCTTAATTCCATAATATGCTAAGTCGAAGAAACCTATTATATAGGACAGGATACTAAAAAGAGATATAGTGAAATTTATTAAAAATATTTTTGTAGCATAATTAGTAGTTTAATTAACAGTGAAAAACTTGGCACTCATTTTCTTAATTTGATTAAAAAGTAAATTTAGTCAGTTAATTTGGCTAAATTGCAGTTTATGGGCCCCTCGCCGAATCGGTTGAATTTGATATATGTTATTTTGTTTGATGTACTGATTCTAACAGTACATCGGAAATGCCCGGGTCTTGAGATATTGCCCTCCAAAGGGTCAATAAAGAAAGGAGAAAGTCTTAAACCCCGACCGGTGGCCGGCCACCTTTTTCTCCCTTGAGCCTGCGTTAGCCCACTTTGGCCTCTTTCCATAGGAGCACGTCTTAAACCTCGATCGATGGCCGGCCACCTTTTTCTCCCTTGGGATTGCTTTAGCCCACTTTCGATTCTGTCCATAGGAGACAAACGACCTTATGCCAATTTTGAGGACGATCGGACTTAAACTGCGACATGTACTTTGCACACAAAAGTACATGAACAGACAGACAAACAGACGGACATAGCTAAATCGACTCAGAATTCAATTCGGTACACCCGGAGAAAGAATATGATCACCTCAAACATGTTTTAAGAGCAAAATGTTATTTTTGGGTGGTTACCATGTAAAATGGTTTTCGCAACCATGCTATTTTCTCGGAAATCATGTATCTGATTTCGACAAGCAGGTTATATTTGACGAGAAAATAACATTTTAGTGACAAACATGTTACATGGTCACCACACAAAAATAACATTTTGCTATTGAAACATGTTTGAGGTGATCATATTCCTTCTCTGCGTGTATACTAAACGATGGGTTTCTGACATTTCCTTCTTGGTGTTACATACAAATGCACAATCTTATTATACCCTGTACCACAGTAGTGGTGAAGTGTATAAAAATAGCCAAAATATAAAAAAGTAGATTTAGTAAAAATGTTGTACATATATAACATAGTCATATAACACAAAAATGGAAGAAATTGATTACTTGATGTTTTTGTGTTATATGACATAGATGTTTCGTCGCTATCGCCATCACTTTCTTCTGAAGAGTAGGAAACGGTGATAGCATTTTCTTTATTTTCTACCCTGAATTGGGCTATGTCCATTTCCACATTTTCATTTCTATGGCCGTACAATTGACCAGCAAATTTTAAAAATTCTATGAAGGCATTTTTATTGTTTACCTTGCACCATCGCAGGAATATGAATTTTGAACATAGCCGTTAAAAAATATTTTTCTCCGGCTAAATATTGGCAAGGAACACTTTAACTGTCTCCGTGGTAATAGGCTGGTTGATAAGTCCCCGGTCTAACAAAGAAAAACATATTTTTTTTTGCCAAAATTCGTTTTTATTATTCAACATAGTTCCCTTCAAGAGCGATACAATGATTATAACGACCTTCCAATTTTTTGATACCATGTTGGTAGTACTCCTTCGGTTTTGCCTCAAAATAGGCCTCAGTTTCGGCGATCACCTCTTCATTGCAGCCATATTTTTTCCCGGCGAGCATCGTTTTGAGGTCTGAGAACAAAAAAAAGTCGCTGGGGGAAGCAATTCGAAGTCCAATTCATGAATTTTTGCCATCGTTCTCAATGACTTGTGGCACGGTGCGTTGTCTTGGTGGAACAACACTTTTTTCTTCTTCATATGGGGCCGTTTTGCCGCGATTTCGACCTTCAAACGCTCCAATAACGCCATATAATAGTCACTGTTGATGGTTTTTCCCTTCTCAAGATAATCGACAAAAATTATTCCATGCACATCCCAAAAAACAGAGGCCATTACTTTGCCAGCGGACTTTTGAGTCTTTCCACGCTTCGGAGACGGTTCACCGGTCGCTGTCCACTCAGCCGACTGTCGATTGGACTCAGGAGTGTAGTGATGGAGCCATGTTTCATCCTAGTCACATATCGACGGAAAACTCGGGTGTATTACGAGTTAACAGCTGCAAACACCGCTCAGAATCATCAACACGTTGTTGTTTTTGGTGAGCTCGCGCGGCACCCATTTTGCACAGAGCTTCCGCATATCCAAATATTGATGAATGATATGACCAACACGTTCCTTTGATATCTTTAAGGACTCTGCTATCTCGATCAACTTCATTTTACGGTCATTCAAAATCATTTTGTGGATTTTTTTGATGTTTTCGTCGGTAACCACCCCTTTCGGGCATCCACTGCGTTCGCCGTCCTCCGTGCTCTTTTCACCACGCTTGAATTTTGCATACCAATCAATTATTGTTGATTTCCCTGGGGCAGTGCCCGGAAACTCATTATGAAGCCATGTTTTTGCTTCCTCCATATTTTTTCCCTTCAGAAAACAGTACTTTACCAAAACACGAAATTCCTTTTTTCCCATTTTTTTCACAATAACAAAAGTTGCTTCACAAGAGACGCTCTATCTCATAAACTAATTAACTTACAGACGTCAAAGTTTGACACGAATCATTTGAAGGTTGGTACTATATAAAAATAATATGCATTTAATGCTAGCGACGCCATCTATGTATCATACCGGGGACTTATCAGCCGACCTGTTATTGGTGTGTTGGTCCGTATCAGGGTTCTTAAGCGGTTTCGAATGGTTAATATTGAAATGAATGTAACCTTCCTCCTGCAATGTGTCGTAGGCCTACAATGGAATTAGTTAAAAAATTATATCTAAATAAAAAAGCTTAAATTTACCTTCCTGCAAACGGACATTGTTGTCCCTGGTTTGACATATTTTTTAATTATTGGCAAGAGTGTTGTTTTTGACCGGTTTGGAATGGGAACAATAAAATATTTATTGGATCCCCGTTCCACTTCTCCAAAAACCCACTGGTACTTTCTTTTACCAATTTTAGGTTCGTCGATTTTGCCTTCCCCGCTTATTTGGATTGTGGTTTGGAAGGCAATGGAAATAACAACCTCCCTGTAGAAGTTGTTCCAATCCACTCCACTGTGGTCTCCACATATACTAGCTAGCTATTCATAAAAGCAAATGCTAATATTTGATACACCGACAAGTGCGAATTATTGAAAAATGTTCCTTTTCTAATGGAACATTTATGATCACACTTGTCTGTTTTGGAGTGAGGCTTTTCCACTTTCGACCTGCATCTAAACTTAATAATGTTCATTAATGTTGTCGAAATGAAGTTATATACATACCTCCACACCGTGCAATGGTTAGCATGTCGTGGTATAAAGGTTAGCATGCCCGCCTTGCATACACAAGGTCGTGGGTTCGATTCCTGCTTCGACCGAACACCAAAAAGTTTTTCAGCGGTGGATTATCCCATCTCAGTAATACTGGTGACATTTCTGAGGGTTTAGGTGGCAGCCCGATGTATCAGGCTCACTTAACATAAACTATTCAGTCCATTGTGATACCACACTGGTGAACTTCTCTCTTATCACTGAGTGCTGCCCGATTCCATGTTAAGCTCAATGACAAGGGACCTCCTTTTTATAGCCGAGTCCGAACGACGTTCCACATTACAGGGAAACCACTTAGAGAAGCTTTGAAACCCTCAGAAATGTCACCAGCATTACTGAGGTGGTATAATCCACCGCTGATAAACTTTTTGGTGTTCGGTCGAAGCAGGAAGCGAACCCACGACCTTGTGTATGCAAGGCGGGCATGCTATCCATTGCACCACGGTGGCTCCCTTTGAAGGGCTATATCTCAAAACCCGTAATTAATAACATAATTAATAATTTAATTTCAAGTAATTGCGCGAGGGGCCCATAGACTGCAGTTGCTCCATTAATTTTTTAATTGATTAAGTTTTCAGTGTCAATCAACATTTTAATTGGAAATATGTTTGCTATTTTTTCCGGTGTGCAAACAAATTTCTTTTTTGGTGTAGTTAAAAAAAAGATCAAAGGATAATAAACAAACAGCCAAATTTCGAATTTGTCTGCAAGCTCCGCATAACATGAATTTAAAACAGAGTTAGCATTCATTTTGATTAAGGTATCGATATGTATATAGATGTATAGTGACTGCGAGTTTATGGTATATGTGCACTTGCTAACAATTGACTTTTTATTATACATAATAATAAAAAAACTAACAATTGATCATTGTTTTCATTTCATGTCCTTGTTTATATATATATATATATATATATATTTTAATTTTATTAATAAATTTATTTCCTCGTAATATTCTTGTTAATTGTATCAGAGATTTTTATATGTTGTTTTTACTACAATAAAGTAATGATTTTGAAAAATATGAAAATAATTGAAACAGTTGTGAAATACCTTTTTTTATCCCTATGATAAAAATGACAATGCAATTGTGTAAACATATATGTAAATATGAATATGTGCACAAGTGTAGAACAAGGCAAAATTCTCATGTACCATCCATTTTTATATTATTAATTAATATTTTTGTATAAACAGATATGGGCCTATATCGAAAATGGTTCCTGTAGAAAAAAATCATCAAATCTATTTGTATACCTTAAAGAACATAAGATTCCAAAATTCAGGAAAATCGGATTAAATCGCAAAAATCTTTAATTAAAACTGTAACTAAAAAATAATAATGTCCATGATCTAAAATCAAATGAAATTAGCTTTGGTGCTCTAGCGAATTCACTCTTTTTGAGTGCCTATTTTGTGTAATTTACATTTAGTGCTGTATTCCGATAGACATATTACAGGCATCCAACATGTTTCCAACAATTGTTGCAGTTTTATTATCACTTTTATTGTAGAATACTGTTTATCTAAATAACGAAGTAATATTCGTCTCTGTAGATATCAAAAGTAGGCAATAGTAACAAGTACCCACCCAGCAAAAAAATTTGGAAGTTCTTCTCAAGGCACAACTTTAAAAGAACTTCCAAAAAAGCTCTCCCAAAGATGTTCTTTGTTTTAAATGCACAGGAAGTTACAACACTAAAAATCATAAAAAATTTTTAAAAATTATTTATTTGTCAAAATATCACAAAACTTCTTAATTCACATCCAAAACACTGAATTCACCTCACACTTTAAGAAGTGATGCAAATTCAGTGCAGCGGCTGTTGAAATGGTGGACATCCGTCCTATTATACCCTCCACCATAGGATGGGGGTATATTAACTTTGTCATTCCGTTTGTAACACATCGAAATATTGCTCTAAGACCCCATAAAGTATATATATTCTGGGTCGTGGTGAAATTCTGAGTCGATCTAAGCATGTCCGTCCGTCCGTCCGTCTGTCCGTCCGTCCGTCTGTCCGGCTGTCCGTCCGTCTGTGGAAATCACGCTAACTTCCGAACGAAACAATCTATCGACTTGAAACTTGGCACAAGTAGTTGTTATTGATGTAGGTCGGATGGTATTGAAAATGGGCCATATCGGACCACGTTTACGTATAGCCCCCATATAAACCGATCCCCAAATTTGGCTTGGGGAGTCTCCCGGAGCAGCAAAATTCATCCGATCCGGTTGAAATTTGGTACCTGATGTTAGTATACGGCCTCTAACAACCATGCAAAAATTGGTCCATATCGGTCCATAATTATATATAGCTCCCATATAAACCGATCCCCAGATTTGACCACCGGAGCCTCTTGGAGGAGCAAAATTCATCCGATCCGGTTGAAATTTAGTACGTGGTCTTTGTATACGGTCTCTAACAACCATGCAAAAATTGGTCCATATCGGTCCATAAATATATATAGCCCCCATATAAACCGATCCCCAGATTTGACCTCCGGAGACTTTTGGAGGGGCAAAATTCATCCGATCCGGTTGAAATTTGGTACCTGATGTTAGTATACGGCCTCTAACAACCATGCAAAAATTGGTCCATATCGGTCCATAATTATATATAGCTCCCATATAAACCGATCCCCAGATTTGACCACCGGAGCCTCTTGGAGGAGCAAAATTCATCCGATCCGGTTGAAATTTAGTACGTGGTCTTAGTATACGGTCTCTAACAACCATGCAAAAATTGGTCCATATCGGTCCATAAATATATATAGCCCCCATATAAACCGATCCCCAGATTTGACCACCGGAGCCTCTTGGAGGAGCAAAATTCATCCGATCCGGTTGAAATTTAGTACGTGGTCTTAGTATACGGTTTTTAACAACCATGCAAAAATTGGTCCATATCGGTCCATAATTATATATAGCCCCCATATAAACCGATCCCCAGATTTGACCTCCGGAGCCTCTTGGAGGGGCAAAATTCATCCGATCCGCTTGAAATTTGGTACCTGATGTTAGTTTACGGCCTCCAATAACCATACAAAAATTGGTCCATATCGGTCCATAATTATATATAGCCCCCATATAAACCGATCCCCAGATTTGACCTCCGGAGCCTCTTGGAAGAGCAAAATTCATCCGATCCAGTTGAAATTTGGTACATGGTGTTAGTAAATGGTCTCTAACAACCATGCAAAAATTGGTCCATATCGGTCCATAATTATATATAGTTCCCATATAAACCGTCCCCAGATTTGACGTCCGGAACCTCTTGGAGGAGCAAAAGTCATCCGATACGGTTGAAATTTGGTACATTTTGTCAATATATGGCCTCTAACAGCCATGTAAAAATTGGTCCATATCGGTCTTTAGTTATATATAGCCGATGACTTATTACACAAAAATTGGTCCATATCGCCAAAAACAATCTACCAAAACTTTATTTCCATAGAAAATTTTGTCAAATTTTATTACTATAGAAAGTTTTGTCAAAATTTCATTTCTATAGAAAGTTTTGTCAAAAGTTTATTTCTATACAAATGTTTGTCAAAATTTTATTTCTATAGAAAATTTTGTAATCTACCAAAACTTTATTTCCATAGAAAATTTTGTCAAATTTTATTACTATAGAAAGTTTTGTTAAAATTTCATTTCTATAGAAAGTTTTATCAAAAGTTTATTTCTATAGAAATGTTTATCAAAATTTTATTTCTATAGAACATTTTGTAAAAAATTTATTTCTGTAGAAAATTTTGTCAACATTTTATTTCTATACAAAATTTTGTCAAAATTTCATTTCTATACAAAATTTTGTCAACATTTTATTTCTATAGAAATTTTTGTCAAAATTGTATTGCTATTGAAAATTTTGTCAACATTTTACTTCCATAGAAAATTTTGTCAATATTTTATTTCTATAGAAAATTTTGTCAAGTTTTTATTTCTATAGAAAATGTTGTCAAATTTTTATTTCTATAGAAAATTTTGTCAAAATTTTATTTCTATAGAATATTTTGTCAAGGTTTCATTTCTATAGAAAATTTTGTCAAAATTTTATTTCTATAGAAAATTTTGTCAAACTAGATTATATACGTATTTAATCGGCCTTTTTTTGTTTAATATATACCCCGTATGGGCTAACTTACAATTTAGAAGACAGTGTTAAAAAGTTTTACGATACCTTGCCATCGGCAAGTGTTATCGCAACCCAAGTAATTCGATTGTGGATGACAGCCTTTAGTAGAAGTTCCTACGCAATCCATGGTGGAGGGTACATAAGATTCGGCTTGGCCGAACTTACGGCCGTATATACTTGTTTTTTTGCTGGGTTATTGTAAAAATGTTTCCAACAATTGTTGCAGTTTTGTTATCACGTTTATTGTAGAATACTGTTTATTTAAATAACGAAGTAATATTCGCATCTTGATATCAACAGTAGACAATACACGCAAAGAAAAAAACGTTTGGAAAACGTTTTTCTTTTTTTAGAGTTTTTTGAATTTCTTCGAAAATTTTAAACTTTTGTCACCACAAAAATTTTATGTTTTCAATAAAAAAAAGTTATTTTTGGACCAACAACACAGTCCATTTCGTTTATAACAAGCACTGTTCTTTTCTGACTTTAAGTCTTTAATAAGGCTTTAAGTCTTCACGACAAATTTTCCAATTAAAATTTTAATTGAGTTTTAAAAAATATTCAATTAAAAATTTAATTGAATCAACAAATTTTTTAATTGAAACAAAAATCAATCACAAAAATTAATAGTATCAATTAATTTATTAATTGGATCAATTAATTTTTTAATTGACCATCAATTAATTTTTTAATTGACCATCAATTAATTTTTTAATTGATACTATCATTTCTGTGATTGAAGACATTTCAATTAAAAAATTATTTGGATCAATTAATTTCGTGATTGAATTAGAATTTTTTTTGTGTGTAGCATTGAACATCATTCCGGAATCTTCCAAACAAAAAAATTTTTTGGTGTTTGGTCGAAGCAGTCATCGAACCCTGGACCCTTGGTATGTAAGGCAGACATAGCAAACACTGCTCCACGGTGCCCAACTAAATGTTTGTTTCTGTTAAACAAAATTTGTTTTATCGGCTCGTGGGCGCCGAAAGCTATGCTATATAAATATAACTTATATGGATAATTATCTATTGATGACAATAACAGCTACGTAGCTCAGTGGATAGTGTGCTGGCTTACAAATTGCATAGTCCGCGGTTCTCCGTCCAGGCGAAAGGTAAAATTTAAAATATTTATAAAATCGCATAATTTCTTCTACATTGTTTGTATTACAGAAAAAGGTGATAAGAACTAAAAAACCTTGTGGAAGTGAGAAAGATGTGAGGGAAAGTGCAATTAGCAAAAAAATTGTTTATTGAGTTAGTCTTTATGAAATGGTTTTTATATCCTCGAAAAGAATAAACGTTTATCACAAAACGTATATACTTTTCTTCGAAATAAACTTCCTTAGAGCGAAAAGCAAATGAGAAACGAACTTTGTTTGTCTAAAATTTCGTTTGGGAGGAAAGAATTATTTTTTTGCGTGTAGTAACAAATAAGAAAAGTCGAATGTCGGGCGGACTATATTTACCCTCCAGATCTTCATTTTCCATATGTTTCCGACTAAACTGTTGCGATTATATGGCTAGTTTGGTCAGTTCGAAGTTCCCCCTTGTGCATTTTCTTTAGGATCAAAAACCCAGGATTTATTATCTTCTTCATTTCCTTTTAAAGAATATATTTTTGCGTCAAAAGAAATGTTCGATTGTCTAAAATTTCGTTTCTCAGAAAAGAAAACACTTCTTTCAATGTAGTTAGAATGGTAATTGTGATTCTACTCTCGGAGTGAAATATCTGAATCAAAACCGATTTCTTCCCAAAACAAAAACATACTTCTCCCAAATTTGAAGTCGATTGGATTAAAACTGGGACCTAGACTTTCGTCACAAAAATGTGTTCATAGACAGACGAACATGGCTCGACTCAGGGACCGGTCGTAAACATTATTGCTAAAGACAATATGTATCTTACCCATCTCCTTCTGGGTGTTGCGAACATATGCACTAACATTTAATACCCTATTGCACTGAAAAAATGACCGTAGTTTAAATAACGCTAAATTTAACTTTTTTTTTTGCAAAAAAATAAATAAATTTGTTTGTAGTTAAATTTTATTATTTTTTCAAATTTTCTACTGCCCAATGATATTATCATGTTTTATATGTTTTAAGTATGTCTCAAACATACTTCATGGCCAGGTATGGCCAGGTACCCATATTAGGTGAATATTGTATTGCTCAACCATCACATTGAGAGATTTGCGGCAGTTGATGGCCGTTTTCGAGTTAAGGAATACAGATTCAAAGGATTTTAATGCAGGTTGACTGTTTGAGTATACATGGTATTAATGTCAACATTTGTTGGAACATTAATTCTCGATTAATTGACCACCTCTTTTATTGCTAACAACGCTTTGTGGAAATCTGAAAATGTGGAGCAGCGGTTCAATTTTCGCACTAGGTAGTTCATTTTTCCCTGTTCCCTGGCATGTTGCTGTGGCCAGGTACCCATATTAGGTGAATATTGTATTGCTCAGCCATCTCATTAAGAGATTTGCGGCAGTTGATGGCCGTTTCGAGTTAAGGAATACAGAGTCCAAGGATTTTATTACAGGTTGACTGTTTGACTATACATGGTATTAATGCCAAATGTGGAGCAGTGGTTCAATTTTCGCACTAGGTAGTTCATATGTCCTACACAAAAAAAAATCTTACCTCCCAAACGAAATTTTTGACAAAGAAATATCGTTTACCAATTGCTTTTGCGATAAGGAAGTGTATCTTTATTTGGCCACCGTGGCACAATGTTTAGCATGCCCGCCTTGTATACAAAAGAGTCGTGGATTCAATCCCTGCTTCGACCGAACACCAAAAAGTTTTTCAGCGGTGTATTTTCCCCTCTCGGTAATGCTGGTGACAATTCTGAATGTTTCAAAACCCTAAGAGAAGTTTTACTGCAATATTGGTTTTACTGCAATCTCAAACACCGTTCGGACTCGGCTATAAAAAAGATATCCCTTACACGCAGAAAAGGAATATGATCATCCCAACCATGCTCCAAGGGAGCCACCGTGGTGCAATGGTTAGCATGCCCGCCTTGCATACACAAGGATTCCTGCTTCGTCCGAACACCAAAAAGTTTTTCAGCGGTGGATTATCCCACCTCAGAAATGCTGGTGACATTTCTGATGGTTTTAAAACTTCTCTAAGTGGTTTCACTGCAATGTGGAACGCCGTTCGGACTCGGCTATAAAAAGGAGGTCCCATGTCATTGAACTTAACATGGAATCGGGCAGCACTCAGTGATAAGAGAGAAGCTCACCAATGTGGTATCACAATGGACTGAATAGTCTAAGTGAGTCTGATACATCGGGCTGCCACCTAACCTAACCTAACCATGCTCCAAGAGCAAAATATTACTTTTTCACGGAGAACATGTAGCATGTTTGTCGAAACCATGTTCTTTTCTCGGAGATTATGTATCTGATTTCGGAAAGCATGGAATCGGACAGCACTCGCGGAAAACATGTAGCATGTTTGTCGAAACCATGTTCTTTTCTCGGAGATAATGTATCTGATATCGGAAAGCATGTTATGTTTGATGAGAAAAGAATATTTTTGAGACAAAAATGCTACATGGTCGCTGTGAAACAGTAACATAGTGCTCTTTAAACATGTTTGAGGTAAGCATATACCTTCTCTGGGTGTGTCATTGAGCTAAACATGGAATCGCACAGCATTCAGTGGTAAGAGAGAAGTTCACCTCTATGGTGTAACAATGGACTGAATAGTCTAAGTGAGCCTGAAATATCGAGTTGCCACTATACCTAAACCTAAAACTTTAGTTGGTCACTTTCTTAAAAATAAAACTTTTGGAAACGAAAATAATGTAATTTTACATATATTTGAAAAATATTCGGAAGATTTCGAAAAGATGTTCAACATTACATACTCTACTACCCCCGTAAAAAAATTATATGTGCAACGTGTAAATTTATGTTATAGTCTTACGGCCATTTTCATGTAGCTCCGTTAGGCTTTAACTGCCAGTTAACAGAAAGAAAAATGAAAATATCTTTTCTGAGGTTAACTTTAACTGAAAAATTTTCAGCAGTTAAGTTTATAACTGGCATATGGAATATATACGCAAGATGACAGATATTTTCATATCACGGTTTAAAAGTTCGTTAGCTAACGTAGCACTAACGGAGCTTCATGAAAATGGGGGTTATAAAGAACTTTTATTGAAAACATTTTTTTCTTATTTTATTTGTACGTTACTAAAATACATAAATAAGATTTTATTATTTTATTACTTAACGTTTGCTTTTGTAGAAAATCCATTTTTAGTCATGGAAAATATTTATATGTGCAAAATTATTTTTAGTTATATGTCGAAATAAAATTAAGATAGTTTGATTAACTAATACGATATAGTATTGCCCTTGTTTATTAGAACTTGGTGTTATCGGTGAGGCATAGAACATACCAAGTTTTTCAGAGTTGCCATATCGATTTTCCCATTCCGCCGTAATTTCAGACTTCAGTTTTTTGGGTGTTGTATATTGTTTGGACTTCGCAAATGCCTTAGCGGATAATATGCCCCAGAGATCTTCTATATGATTTAGATCGGGGCTTAGCGCAGTCCAGTAAAGCTATATCACGAGACTTAAAAAAGTTTTTTGTGAGTCGTGCAACATGGATCTTGTTGGAAAGTCCAAACTTCACCATATAACTCATCTGCAAAATCGATTAAATTGTTCTCCAATAAATCGACATATTGTTATCTCTGCGTTCATTTCAGTGGAAAAAACCATATTTTAGATTTTCCTCGTGCTCCAAAAGCTGACCATACCATAAGAGAGTTTGACGAGGGTACCGAGAATGTCGCCAATATTTGTGATGGCCATCAGGACCATCCAAATTGAATTTCTTTTCGTCGCTAAATATAACCGTTTCGGACTCTTCGTCCCAAAACTTGTATTTTTCTGCAAAAGAAATACGAGCATTTTTATGTTGTTGTGTTAACTGTGGTTTAGGAATTTTATTTTCGTATTTTAGTCCTATATCGTACTTGATAGTTCGT
Organism: Haematobia irritans; assembly: GCF_050003625.1. NCBI lineage: Eukaryota > Metazoa > Arthropoda > Insecta > Diptera > Muscidae > Haematobia > Haematobia irritans. Next base: position 103,339,232 of record NC_134399.1, on the reverse strand, counting down.
AATTTGCTATTGAACTTCTAACCTTCATTACAATTTTCATATACATCGAATGGGTGTCTAGCGACAAAATCGCTAATGATAATCATAACATAGAGGGTGATAAACAACGTTAAAAAGTTAAGTACCGTTATTTTTGTCCAAATGAGAAATGAAACAATTTTTGCACATATATTTATTTTACAGAGGTATATTACATTTTTAGTATGAAACTTCAAAATGTGTCTTACAAAAGACTTAAAGTCGGAAATGAACAGTGCTTGATATAAAGGAAATGTAGTGTATTGTGAACAAATTTATTGCAAAAATTTATTTATGACAAAATTCTTTTTTTTTTGGTGCTAAAGGTTTGAAATTTTCGAAGAAATTCAGAATATTGTAACAAAAGGAACACTTTTTTCGCGTGTATAAAACAGTTTTCTTTTTTCTGTATGCACAGTGTGGTACAGAGTATAAAAATGCGAAGACAAATTACAGTATTGCCCACAACAATTTCTACATTAGAAAAAGCCTTCTCCTTTGGCATTTTATTTGCGTAGTCAAAATTTCTTTTATTAAACAGGCATCCTTCAATATTCGTGCCTCTTCTGGTGCACACATATTCATATTCATATCACTTAACCTACAATTACAATTAGTTTTTAATGTCCATAGCAATTAACCCCAGGAACGTGTGCACCATGAACCCATGTAAAAACCGATAAAATCCATTCCATTAGTTTGGTTGATATCATTCTCTACATTCTGATGGTGCAGTTGCTGCTCTTGATGACCATTGCCATCATCATCACCTGGTGGTGGGTCAATTGTGGGTCGCCTAATGTAATATGCATAATGGGGATATTGCTGTGGTAGGTGATGGTGTTGCAGCACAATGTTAGAATCATTATGACGATGATGATGATGATCAGGAGATGGTAATATTGGTTCTGCCTGAGTTGATGGCGGCGAAGCTGCTCCTGCTTCTGCTGGCATTGGCAACAAATTGAATTCATTCAAATATCTAAAATTGTGTCCATTGTGATGATTGGAAATGCGTATATGGTTGTTCACCCGATTGTAATCCATGTTGATGACGACGGATGCGGTGGGAATTGTATGATGATGAATGTTGTTGGGATGTAATCCTCCTTCTCTTCCTCCCGGTTGATTATTACCGGTATTAGTCATTGTGCTTGTCGTTGTTTGTTGGCTTCCTGTAGAGGTGGAGGTGGGAGTATTGGAGTTGGTCGTACTACTGTTTCCATAACAACAGCCCTTCGCCTTAGTGACTTTGATAGCATATTTCTTCTTCGCTGCATTGTTATAGTCTGGTGATGGCTTACCCACAGCTTGTGGTGATATTGCGGCGCCATTGGTGATACAGTTTGAATGACACTTTGAAGTCAGCTATGCTGTTACGTAATATTCCCGTTGACGTTTTTGACATTTTTCGCGGGCAATATAACACAGTGCGATTGTTATCAGTAATGCGATGGTAATCCCCATGCCAATGCTGACCCACATAATCTCTTCGTTGATGCCAACATATGAGCGTCCTGGGTTCATGGAATAAAAAAAAACAAAAAGAAGGAAAATACATAGATTTTTTATTCAGTTAAGATTTGAAAATGACAAAGGAAAGATGCGAAAAAAGGAATGATTTCGAAGAATAGGATAAATCCCAAAAAAGACCCACATTTATTAATAAAAAGCTATTTGACGCCTATGCTCTTAAATTAAATTTTATGCAAAGCAAATGAGAAAGGTCTAAAGGAAATGTGTTAACTATTTGTATTTTATATATACTGGAAAAATTTTACTATATTACTCTGAAAAAAAATATTGACCTAATATGAAAGATTATGTACCTTATAATTTAGGGCATACACTTTACCTAATATTAAGGTTAAATTTCTTTAAATTAATAAAGTTTTTAATAAAAAGAATTTTTATAATCTTTGCTTCATTTTTTTTTCATTAAATTTAGGATATACGAGGGCAGTTCGGAAACTTCTTAACCTAGCACAAAAAGCGCGGTATAAACAGAAAAAAGTTGAGTTCTTTGAAAACTTCCATCTCTGTTATGAACACATGTTAAATTTTGTTTCGATCTGGCAACTCCTTCATATAGAAACAGGTGTTCAAAAAAGACGCATCCGCAATTTTTTTACAATGGAAAAATTAGAAATGCGTGCTGTCATTAAATATTTACATAAAAAAGGTTTATCGGGACAAGAAATTCATAATAATATGAAAGTGCTCCTTCATATGCAACAGCAAAAAATGAATTGCTGAATATAAACGTGATCGTACAAGCATTGAAGATGAACCACGTAGTGGACGTCCAAAAACAGCAACAACAGAAATTGTACCCAAAGTGCATGATATTTATGGTATTAAATGATCGACGAATAAAAGTGCGTGAAATTGCTAATATCATGGGCATCTCAAATGATCGAGTCAATTTAATTTTGCATGAAGAACTATAGATGAAAAAGCTTTCTGCAAGATGGGTGCCGCATTTGTTAAAAGTCGATCAAAAACGCATAAGAATGAACATTTCTCAAACTTGTTGGGATCGTTTTAAGCGAAATAAAATGGATTTTAAGCGTCGTTTCATAACTGTTGATGAGACATGGAATATGACAAAATTTTCTATTGAAATAAAATTTTGACAAAAGTTTCTATAGAAATAAATATTTTACAAAAATTTCTATAGAAATAAAATTTTGGCAAAATTTTCTATGGAAATAAAATTATGACAAAATTTTCTATAGAAATAAAATTTTGACAAAATTTTCTATAGAAATAAAATTTTGACAAAATTTTCTATAGAAGATTTTTTGTTTGGATTTTTTTATAGAAACAAAATGTTGGCAAAAGTTTCTATAGAAATAAAAATTTGGAAAAATTTTCAATAGAAATAAAATGTGGACAAAATTTTTATAGAAATAAAATTTTGACAGGATTTTCTATAGAAATAAAATTTTGTGCAAAATTTTCTATAGAAATAAATTTTGAAAAAATTTTCTATAGAAATAAAATTTTGACAAAATTTTCTATAGAAATAAAATTTTGGCAACATTTTTCTATGGAAATGAAATTATGACAAAATTTTGGCAAAATTTCCTATAGAAATAAAATATTGTACAACATTTTCTATAGAAATAAAATTTTGTGCAAAATTTTTTTATAGAAATAAAATTTTGTGCAAAATTTTTTATAGAAATAAAATTTTGTGCAAAATTTTCTATTGAAATAAATTTTTAAAAAATTTTCTACAGAAGATTTTTTGTTTGGATTTTTTATAGAAATAAATGTTTACAAAATTTTCTATGTAAATAAAATTTTGGCAAAATTTTCTATGGAAAGAAAATTATCACAAAATTTTCTATAGAAATAAAATTTTGACAAAATTTTCGATAGAAATAAAATTTTGACAAAAATTTCTATAGAAATAAAATTTTGACAAAATTCTACGGAAATAAAATTTTGACAGAATATAAATAAAATTTTGTGCAAAATTTTCTATAGATATTAAATTTGAAAAAATCTTCTATAGAAATAAAATTTTGACAAAATTTTCTGGCCCAAAGGCAAAAATTTCTATAGAAATAAAATTTTGGAAAAATTTTCTATAGAAATAAAATTTGAACAAAATTTCTGTAGAAATAAAATTGTGACAGAATTTTCTATAGAAATAAAATTTTGTGCAAAATTTTCTATAGAAATAAATTTTGAAAAAATTTTCTATAGAAATAAAATTTTGACAAAATTTTCTATAGAAATAAACTTTTGGCAAAAATTTCTATGGAAATAAAATTATGACAAAATTTTCTATAGAAATAAAATTATAACAACATTTTTATAGAAATACAATTTTGACAAAATTTTCTATAGAAATAAATGAGAAAGGGCTAAAGTGGAAATGTGTTAACTATACAATACTTTACTTATTTGTATATTATATACACTGGAACATTTGTACAAATTACACTGAAAAAAAAAATATTGATATTGAGAATGTGCAACTTATATTTTAGGGCACACAATTTACCCAATATTAAGGTGAAATTTCTTTTTGATTAATAAAGTCTTCATTAAAAGAATTTTTATAATCTTTGCTTCAAACATTTTTTCATTAAATGCAGAACAAATGTATTAAAATAGGCCGATAGCCTCTAGTTGCTAGTGCCCGTTTAAATAAGTTTATTGTAATTTGTAATTATAATAAATTAAATAATAAATAAATAATGTATTAAAAATGTGCCTCCATTAAAGGGCAAAATTTTCTTTAGAAATAAATTTTGAAAAAATTTTCTGTAGAAATAAAATTTTGACAAAATTTTCTGTAGAAATAGAATTTTGGCCAAATTTCCTATAGAAATAAAATATTGTACAAAATTTTCTATAGAAATAAAATTTTGGCAATATTTTCTATAGAAATAAATTTTGACAAAATTTTCTTTAGAAATAAAATTTTGACAAAATTTTCTACAGAAATAAAATTATGACAAAATTTTCTATAGAAATAAAATTTTGACAACATTTTCTATAGAAGATGTTTTGTTTGGATTTTTTATAGAAATTTTCTATAGAAATAAGATTTTGACAAAATTTTCTACAGAAATAAAATTATGACAAAATTTTCTGGCCCAAAGGTTTTGACATGTCACCAGAGATATGTATTTCTCTACGTATATAAATAATTGAATGGTTCTAAATCTAATAAGAAAAAGTATATTCGGCCGTAAGTTCGGCCATGGTGGATGGTTCTTATGTACCCTTCACCATGGATTGCGTAGAAACTTCTACTAAAGACGGTCATCCACAATTAAATTACTTGGGTTGCGGCCGATGGCAAGGCATCTTAAAACTTCTTAATATTATCTTCTAAATTGTAAGTAAGTCCATGCGGGATATATAGTAGACAAAAGGAAGGTCGATTAAATACGTACATACTCAATTCTTGACCGGTATATATAAATACGTACATATTCAATTCTTGACCGGTATATATAGGGAAGAAATAATTACGAACGGATATGAACTTTTGTGCGCTAATTATAGATCCAGAATTGAAGGGGGTCACTTTATATGGGGGCTATATACAATTATGAACACGAGACTACCAAAAATGACAGAGTTTTTACTAATTGGTAGAATTCTTCATGTTTTGGAAGATTTTGCAAAATATTCCTCTTCTTTTAAATGGGGGCTATACGTAAAAGTGAACCGATATGGCCCATTTGCAATACCATCCGACCTACATCAATAACAACTACTTGTGCCAAGTTTAAAGTCGATAGCTTGTTTCGTTCGGAAGTTATCGTGGTTTCAGCAGACGGGCGGACGGACATGCTTAGATCGACTCAGAATTTCACCACGATCCAGAATATATATACTTTATGGGGTCTTAGAGCAATATTTCGATTAGTTATAAACGGATTGACAAAGTTAATATACCCCCCATCCTATGGTAGAGGGTATATGTTAAAAAGCAAGCTACCTCTACTGGATGAGTCCTGCGTGAAGTAGTTGTCAGGTCTGTTGGTATCGCAAGACACGCAAAGAGATGACTCGTGATATGAGGTGCATGCCCACAATTCGGTCAAGCATCTTATTAAATTGCCGGGTCCAGAAGTGAGAGGTAATTGTTTAAATATGTGGAGATCAATCAGGCATCTCCACATATTTAAACTAAACCGACTCGTTATCTCTGACAGATCGTGGTGGTCTTTCCAGCGGACGAGCTCCAATGCCGTCGTCATTCCCTCATTACTGTCGCCACCGATCAAGGGATTAATTGAATGCTGGACAACGTTGCCACAACGAAATTTTATTTTGGACCCAATTTTTTCCAAAATCGGACCAAAATTCCCTACAGCGGACCAAATTAAAACGTCGACTTTTTTAAAATTTGGTCGAATTTTAAAGACAATTTTAGTTGATATCCAAAGTCGACATTCAATATTACAGAAAATTTACTTAATATTTCGACTTGGAGGTAGTTAAAGACAACAATATGTCACGCATTTGGTTTATATTGGCATTGCCCCATTAAGAATAATCTCCCGATTTTACTAATTGAGATAATACAATAGATTTTCGAATTTTCATCCAATTTGCTTTGCACCCATAACTTTATGCGGGAAATGTGGTTCATATCGGTCCATATTCTTATATGGGTCAATCCTATTATTATACTTCTTGTGCACATTCGAGTATAGGAGTTAAAATTGTCCAAAAAGATATAAAACCTGGCTTAGAACGAAATTTTCATTCGATTTTCTGTGATTGGAATGTTATCTAATCCCACACTAAAAAAAGCATTAACGGTCGGTTCCAAAGGTTTTGTCTTTACACTAATGATTGTGGTATTGATTCTGAGCCAATGAAGCGGAAAATTGAAGTAAAGACAAATTTACGTTACAATTCACTTGTAAATTTGTTTTGCGTATTGATTCTAGGAATTTTATTAAGTATTCCACCTGTTTTCTTCATGTGCTATCAAAGTCCATTAAAAGTGTTTGAACGACTACTTAAATTTCCATATTTAGACTCGGTTACAAGTGAACAGAATGTTTAATATAACGTTTGAAAATTTACTGAGAGCGAAATGCCTCATATTACACCACAAAATAATTTATACGAAGCAGCCGTCTAATCTATACAGCTACATCCGATTTGCAAGATCGAACCGAGGTCTGAAAATAATTCACCCTAGGATTAAATACCTCGTATCTGAAAGATAATTTCTAGTACACAATTACCGTCTTTGGAACGCATTACCACCTCGGATACAAACTATTAGCAATGCTAAAATATTTAAAAACCAAATTTTCACATTTCTATCTTAATATTATTTTGATATATGTCCTTAAATTAATTAATTATTTTTTTATTACATTATTAAAATACTTTGTATTAGAATATTATTTTCTGATATTAATTTTGAATTGATTTATCAAAATTAAGCTGGTACTGTAAATTATAAGATATAAAATCTTGTTGTACTAGCGCCACAGAAAAAGCAATAAATAATTAATTAAAAATAATTAATTTTTTTTTATGTTTCAAGTAAAAAACGACTTTAAAATAAAGTGTTAAAAATATCTCCGACTTTTGGAAAAGGACACAAACTTTATATTAGAGAAATGAGTCTTCTATGCTAAGCAAAATTCGCATTTGTATTTTTAGGACATGAAATCTTCGGCCTCACGCCAATATCTTTTTCAGTGCATAGATACTATTGAATATGTGATAAAAATTTTAAATACTAGAAATAAATTATAGATTTTTCCAAGTTTATGAAAATGGCCCAAAATGGGCTAAATTCCGTTTGATCCTACCATCGGACCAAATTTAAAAATTTGAGATCTTTTGGACAAATTTTGGTCCGATCGGACCAAAATAGCTACGCTGATGCTGGACTTTTCTGAAATCGCACCGGATGGGCCTGGCTCAGGTGTCTTGGAGTGACGTCAATGGCAATCCGCGTCGCAGTATTCTGCACCGTTTGATAAATACGTGTGAATTCCAAAGACACATACCCTCAGTCACCCATTGCTAGACATCATCACCTGGGCCGACTTAGCTTTGAATGTGTATAGTTCAATTAAATTTTCGTTTTCAAGGTATTTATACGACTTTATATCAGTTTTGCACGAAGTTTACCAATATAAACTGTATTTTTGCATGTCAGACCTCTTTCATAAGCAAAACAGCGAAAGACCTTCACCGAAAAGACATAAGTACCTTTTGGCTTAAAGCAGTACTTCTCCGAAGTTCGTTCAGTATAATTTTCCAAAATCGTGAACGGACGGTAAAAAAATACAGCAGAAAAGTTCACGAAAAATCAAAATGGAATGTTCACGGTTTCGTCCACGGGCGTTCACGATTTCATGAACGCTTCCGTTTTTAAGGAAACTCAGCGCTAACAGCCGCTTTAGCATTGTACCACCGAGTTACGATAGTGAATTTTTTATATTTTTTTTTTAGAAATTCGTAACCATTGCGTTTTCAGGTCATGAACGAAGGTTGTTGTTTTTTCGTTGTCAGATTGACACCGTCTGTTTTCCGTTTGACATCACATGTGTGTTTATTCACTTTCATGAACGGATCGTTTTGAAACATGCACGCCGTTCATGGTGAGGGCCCCATGTTAATAATTCTGCATATCTTTTACTGTTAGAGACAAGAAATTAAACATTTTCATTGAAGGTGATCCTGCGATAAAAACTGGGTATCGCATTGTCGGTACAACGTTACTTCGAATTTTCGAATTCACATTTTATACAATTTTATTAAAATTGTATCAAATATCGGTCGGAGAAATTTCATTTGAATATTGAAAAAAAAACAAATATTTATGCCTACACTGAAGCATGTCTATAGCATTGTCTTTATACCAATGATTTTGGTATAGACTTTATAGAAAAGTGTATCGTCTTTTGCACAAAGAAAAAATCTTTATAGAAACGAATTCGTATTTTGAGAACATGATATCTTTGATCTCACGACAATATTGTAATTAATTTACTTAAAGTTGCCGAAAAAATTATTTACTTATTTTTTCATTTCAGCGTTTGCATTACAGTTTGGTTTGAAATTTTCTAAAATTATCCTGCATTTACTTCCTGGAGAGTTCACGTTTTTATACCCTCCACCATAGGATGGGGGGTATATTAACTTTGTCATTCCGTTTGTAACAAATCGAAATATTGCTCTAACACCCCATAAAGTATTCCGGGTCGTGGTGAATTTCTGAGTCGATCTAAGCATGTCCGTCCATCTGTCTGTTGAAATCACGCTAACTTCCGAAGGAAAGCTATCGACTTGAAACTTGGCATAAGTAGTTGTTATTGATGTAGGTCGGATGGTATTGCAAATGGGCCATATCGGACCACTTTTACGTATAGCCCCCATACAAACCGGCCCCTAGATTTAGCTTGCGGAGCTTCCATAATTATATATAGTCCCCATATAAACCGATCCCCAGATATGACCCCCGGAGCCTCTTGGAGGAGCACAATTCATCCGATCCGGTTGAAATTTGGTACGTGGTGTTAGTATATGGTCTCTAACAACCATGCAAAAATTTTCCATATCGGTCTATAGTTATATATGTTATAGCCGATCGCCAATCAACAAAAATTGGTTCATATCGCCAAAAATAATCTACCAAAATTTTATTTCTATAGAAAACTCTGTCAAAATTTTAGTTACTATAGAAAATTTTGTCAAAGTTTGATATCTATAGAAAATTTTGTCAAAATTTTATTTCTATACAAAATTTTGTCAAAATTTTATTTCTATAGAAAATTTTGTCAAAATTTTATTTCTATAGACAATTTTGTCAAAATTTTATATCTATAGAAAATTTTGTCAAAATTTTATATCTATAGGAAATTTTGTCAAACTGAATTATATACGTATTTAATCGGCCTTTTTTTTTTGTTTAATATATATTACAATTAAGAAGACGGTGTTAAGAAGTTTTAAGATACCTTGCCATCGGCAAGTGTTACCGCAACCCAAGTAATTCGATTGTGGATGGCAGTCTTTAGTAGAAGTTTCTACGAAATCCATGGTGGAGAGTACATAAGATTCGGCCTGGCCGAACTTACGGCCGTATATACTTGTTTAGTGTAGATTTTTTTCTGCTTGTAGACTTCATATCACGAACATTTTCTTTTAATGGCCCAAGATTCATTGATTTTCCTGCCACCGCAATGAAGCTGTACAACAAATAGGCCTTTTTTCTTGCATGTTCTAATCAATTACATGTTTCTGTCGAGTTGTTAATTGATAACAAATGTTATTATGGTTTCAGGAAATGAAAACTAAATTGCATTGCCATATAAAAGATGGACGCAGTGCAAAGATCTCTGCATAAGTGTAAATCACACATTGTCCACAATATTATTGTAAAGTATAGTTCACATTATGAAAGTTTGTAAGTTCATTGCGATATTATTAATTACAAAATTTTTTGTAACAATTATTGATCCTTTATAGACTTATTATTTATACTTGTGGTCTTTTGGGTACCACATTCTATTGAAGCATTGGCTAATTGTTTGCTGCATAAAGATGGAGAGGTTATACCTGATCGTAGAAGTTGTTCGAGCTACTATGTGTGTATCAATGGCAAAGGTTTAAAAAGACACTGTGCTCGTGGTCTATATTTCGATGTACATTCGGGAAGTTGTAATTTAGCCTATTTAGTCGATTGTGCGGCCAGCAGATTTGGTAAAGGATTTTTAAAAAATGATCCGCCATGTGAGGAACACACTACACCAAAACCCTGTACAACGACTCCGAAACCGTGCACAACGACTCCGAAACCGTGCATAACAACAACACCGACACCGTGCAAATCGACAACAACAACACCACCTCTATCCGACCCAACAACAACAACACCACCTCTATCCGACCCAACAACAACAACACCATCATCCGGCCCAACAACAACAACAACACCATCATCCGGCCCTACAACAACAACACCATCATCCGGCCCAACAACAACAACACCATCATCCGGCCCAACAACAACAACACCATCATCCGGCCCAACAACAACACCACCATCATCCGGCCCAACAACAACAACACCATCATCCGGCCCAACAACAACAACACCATCCTTCGGCCCAACAACAACACCATCATCCGGCCCAACAACAACACCATCATCCGGCCCAACAACAACACCATCATCCGACCCAACAACAACACCATCATCGACAACAACGACAAAGGCATGCTCGCTTTCTACAACAACACCAAAAACATGTAGTACAACAACACCTAAACCGTGTAAATCGACAACCGGCCCGACAACAACAACAGCAACACCATCATCCGGTCCAACAACAACAACACCATCATCCGGCCCAACAACAACACCATCATTCGGCCCAACAACAACAACATTATCAGGCCCAACAACAACGACACCATCGTTCGGCCCAACAACAACAACACCATCATCCGGCCCAACAACAACACCATCATACGGCCCAACAACAACAACACCATCATCCGACCCAACAACAACACCATCATCCGCCCCAACAACAACATCATCATCCGGCCCAACAACAACAACAACACCATCATCCGACCCAACAACAACAACAACACCGTCATCCGCCCCAACAACAACACCATCATCGACAACAACGACAAAGACATGCTCGCATTCTACAACAACACCAAAAACATGTAGTACAACAACACCTAAACCGTGCAAATCGACAACCGGCCCAACAACAACACCATCATTCGGCCCAACAACAACACCATCATTCGGCCCAACAACAACAACACCATCTTCCGGCCCAACAACAACACCATCCTCCGGCCCAACAACAACAACACCATCATCCGGCTCAACAACAACAACACCATCATCCGATCCAACAACGACACCATCATCCAGCCCAACAACAACACCATCTTCCGGCCCAACAACAACACCATCATCCGGCCCAACAATAACACCATCATCCGGCCCAACAACAACACCATCATCCGGTCCAACAACAACACCATCATCCGGCCCAACAACAACACCATCTTCCGGCCCAACAACAACACCATCATCCGGTCCAACAACAACACCAACAACCACTTGTAGAACAACAACAAAGACATGCTCACATTCTACACCAACCCCAAAACCATGCACGACCACTACTACATGCAGAACAACCACTACATGTTTACCCTCACATATCAGTCATATCGATAATAACGCTCACGGATCCCATTCGGAACTTAAGTATTTAGCCTCTAGTAGAGATTGTGCGAATTTGGCTGATGGAACAATGCTGCTGGATAAAAGACATTGTCGCCGCTACTATGTTTGCACTAACAAACGCGCAAAGATTCATCGTTGTCACATTGGCAGTTGGTTTGATAGAAAAACGCACACTTGTCGTTATCGCAAAGATGTTACGAATTGCGTCGCAGGAAGAAATTAGAAGAGAACTGAAATAGTTACACACGTAAGAAGAGCAATCAATGTAAGGAAATGATCGAAAAGCAATTAATGTTAGAATTCTTAAGTATTGTAGTATGGATTATGTATGAGATATATGTATATTATTAATAAATGCATAGCAGCAATAAAGCTGAATTATCAAAGAATTTTTTTATACGATCACAACACTAGTCAGAAAATTTCGATTTTAGCACGAAAATCGCTTTACAAATTGCAAGTGGTCATATGGGCAAAAAATCGAGATTTCGTTAATTTGTGGATTTGCCAGCTTGTTTTTGTTTACAAAGAGAAAACGTAAACATGGGAACATTTTTTTTTGTTTAGACTGCACGCAGAGAAGGAATATGAACATGGAACATGTTTGTCGCAGCCATGATAGTTTCTCGAAAATTATGTACCTGATTTTGACAATCGTGTATATGTTTGTAGAGAAAACAACATTTTTACGACAAAAAGTACTATGTTCTGGTAAATGTAGAAAATGTAACAAACGTCGCAAACCCAAAATATTTCTTTTTGTACCCACCACCATAGAATGGTGAAGGGGGTATAATAAGTTTGTCATTCCGTTTGTAACACATCGAAATATATATTTCCGACTATATAAGTATATATATTTTTGATCAGGGAGAAATTCTAAGACGATATAAGTATGTCCGACTGTCCGTCTGTCTGTCTGTTGCAATCATGCTACAGCCTTCAATAATGGCGCTATCGTCCTGAAATTTGGCACAGATTCGTCTTTTGTTTGTAGGCAGGTCAATTTCGAAGATGGGCTATATCGGTCCAAGTTTTGATATAGTCCCCATATAAACCGACCTCCCGATTTGGGGTCTTGGGCTTATAAAAACTGTAGTTTTTATCCAATTTGCCTGAAATTAGAAATCTAGAGGTATTTTAGAACCATCAAAAAGTATACCGAAAATGGTGCCTATCGGTCCCTGTTTTGGTATGGCCCCCATATGGACCGATTTCCCGATTTTGCTTCTTGGGTGTCTAGAAAGTGTATTTTCTATCCGTTTTGCCTGAAATTGGAAATCTTGAGGTATTCTAGGACCATAAAGATGTGTGCCGAAAATGGGGTGTATCGGTCCATGTTTTGATATAGCCACCATATAGACGAACTCCAGATTTTATTTCTTGGTCTTCTATAATCCGTAGTTTTAATCCAATTTACCTGAAATTTGAAATCTAGAGGTACTCTAGGACCCTAAAGACGTGTGCCGAAAATGGTGAGTACCGGTCCATGTTTTGATACAGCCACCATATAGACCGATCTCCATATTTTATTTCTTGGTCTTCTAGAATTCGTAATTTTTACCCAATTTTCCTCAAATCGGAAATCTAGAGGTATTCTAGGAAAATAAAGAGATGTGCCGAAGTGTAGGTCCATGTGAGTATAGGTCCATGTTTTGATATAGCCCCATATTGCCTGAAATTTGAAATCTAGAGGTATTCTAGGACCTTAAGGAGGTGTGCCGAAAATGGTGAGTATCGGTCCATGTTTTGATATAGCCCCCATATAAACCGATCTCCCGATTTTACTTCTTGGGCTTCTAGAATCCGTAGTGTTTACCCAATTTGCCTGAAATTTTAATTATAGAGGTATTCTAGAACCATAAAGATGTGTGTCGAAAATGATGAGTACCATGTTTTGATATAGCCCCCATATAAACCGATCTCCCGATTTTACTTCTTGGGCTTCTAGAATCCGCAGTTTTTACCCAATTTGCCTGAAATTGGAAATCTAGAGGTATTCTAGGAAAATAAAGAGATGTACCGAAAATGGTGATTATCGGTCCATGTTTTGATATAGCCCCCATATAAACCGATCTCCCGATTTTACTTCTTGGGCTTCTAGAATCCGCAGTTTTTATCCAATTTATTTCATCATTTTCTTGCACACTTAACATACAAGAGGTGTTTATGATTCCTCTAAAACTCAAACAAAAAATGGTTCTTATAAATTCAGAATCTGATCTAATCTTCATAGGTAAAATCTTTGCATTTATCTGTTGGAAGCGCACTGGTTGAACTAATCTGCGTGGGAAAATCATCAAATTATATTTGATTCATGGTGGTGGGTATTTAAGATTCGGCCGGCCGAACTTACTACTGTATATACTTGTTTTATTCTAACGATATAATTCGTTTGCGCATTAAGAATTCGTTTTGGATCTGAAACACTACATTATTAGAAAAATTGGGGGCTACACCCTCATTGTGCTAAAAAAAAACATTTCGTCGTGGGTTCAATCCCTGCTCCGACCTAATATCATTATACCCTAAACCACATAGTGGTCAGGGTATAATAAGTTTGATCGGCCAAATAATGTGCCTACCAGAAATATTGATTTTAGACCTCATAAAATATATACCGATCAACTCAGAATCACCTCCTGAGTCGATCTAGCGCTTGGTGTCCGTCCGTCCGTCTGTCCATGTATTTGTTGTTCACAGGATTCCGGTCGCAATTATTAACCGATTTTGATGAAATTTGGTACAGGGAGTTTTTGGGCACAAGGACGAACGCTATTGAATTTGGAAGAAATCGGATCAAATTTAGATATAGCTCCCATATATATGTATCGCCCGATTTCGACAAATGGGGTCACGTTGCGCGTTTTTAAAAACGGATCGTCACCAAATTTGGCAAAAGGTAATCTTTTCCATCGCCCTTCAAGTCTGCAAAATTTCATCCAAATCGGTTCAGATTTAGATATAGCTCTCATATATATGTATCGCCCGATTTTCCACAAATTTGGCCACAAAACCTTTATTTATCAACCGATCTTACTCAAAGTTGGCTAAATATAATCTTCTATAGCACTAACTGTATGTGCACAATTTCATCGAAATCGGTTCAGATTTAGCTATAGCTCCCATATATATGTACCGCCCGATTTTTCTAAATTTGGCCATAAAACCCTTATTTATCAACCGATCTTACCCAAATTTGGCTAAATGTAGTCTTATATAGCACTAACTATATGTGCAAAAAATCATCGAAATCGGTTCAGATTTAGATATAGCTCCCATATATATGTATAGCCCGATTTTCCCAAATTTTGCCATAGAACCCTTATTTATTAACCGATCTTACTAAATGTTGGCTAGATCCAGTCCTCTATAGTACTAACTATATGTGCACAATTTCATCGAAATCGGTTCAGATGCAGATATAGCTCCCATATATGTATCACCCGATTTTGAAAAATTCGCCCCTAATAACCTTATGTTTGACCATACAGGCCTCATTTCTTAACTGATCTTACTCAAATCTTGCACAAGGTAACCTTTTGTGGTATTAATCAAACCCGCAAAATATTATGCAAATTGGTTCAGATTTAGGTATAGCTTCCATATATATGCATCGCTCGATTTTCCCAAATTTGGCCATAATACTCTTATATATTAACCAATGTTACTCAAATTTCAAAGTTTGATGTACTAGCCGATCGTACTAATACGTACTTGTAGCTCTTACATAAGAATATTGCTCGATTTTTACAAATTTGTATTTATTACCCACACTAATTTAACAATTTTCTCTTTTTTAATAATGGGCTCAATATTAGTGGCATACTAACTCCGTAGGCGCAATATTCTAATATTTAGCGTCTTGTATGGACGTAGGGCCACAATGTAGGACATTTTCACTCAACACAATTTGTAATAATTTTTACATTTTGGTGGCTCTAGAGGAGGAAATTAGAAGCCGGCAAGGCTTGATCTTTAACAATGTGTGGTAAACTTTATTCCAGTAGAGAATTTTGTCAACATTTTATTTCTATAGAACATTTTGTCAAAATTGTATTTCTATAGAATTTTTTTTCAAAATATTATTTCTATAAAAAATTTTCTCAAAATTTTATCTCTGTGGAATTTTTTCTCAAAATTTTATATCTATAGAATTTATTGTAAAAATTTTATTTCTATAGAAAAATTTCTCACAAAAATTTGTTTATAGAAACTTTTTCTAAAATTTTATTTTTATAGAGATTTAACAAAAAAGATTACTAATTTGGGTAGAATTCTACCAACTGTGGCAACCGTGGTGGTAATACAAATTTATATTCTAAGTTATATACATTGCATATTAATGTTTTAAGATAATAAAGTACTTAGAACCATTTTTGTTTTGTAAAATTTTTTAAATTTAACGAAAAATATAGTAGGGAAAATTGTTTGGGAATGTATGGGAAAGTAGGGAACTTTTTTTGTCCTTGTAGGGTAAACCGAACATTTTCCGTGGCAACATTGACTATGAGCTATAGTCAGATTGACACAAAGCACCCATAGACATGTACCCCTTAATTTTCTTAAATATGCAACTGCGGTTTATCTCCCAGTCCTATATGTTACCCAAAAATGCTTATGATTACTAATTCTGTAATGGTGGTTTAGGGTATGATATAGTCGGTCCCGCCCGACTTTCTACTTTACTTACTTGTTTTTTTATTACTTTTATTTCTACATATATTCCGAAATGGACTAAGCTTTTGGATAAAATATATTTTTTTATTGCAAAAATAACAATATTGCAACAAAAAATATGTTTGGTATAAAAGTTTTAGAAGAAATTCATATACGTTTTATACAGGTATATGACGTTTTCGACGTTTACAACTTTTTGACTGTAGAAAACCCAAACAATTGCTACTTGGATCACAACATATACAGTCAGCAAAAAAGTTGTACACCAATCAATTTGAAACAAATTGTGACATGACATGAAAAATATGGAGTAAATATATATGTATTATGCCTTAAATTAAAGCTTGAGATCCCAGGTACATTATAGAAAGAAAATTAATTCAGATTTAATTCTGTTTAAAACGAGTTAATTTCACTTGGCCAAAAAAACTTGTACACTAAAAATAAATTTAAATTATTGATTTAAACACTAAATATTACAAATCTTTAATATTTTGTATGGTAGCCCTTAGTGTTTTCTACTGCCTGGAGCCTATTTGGTATTGAGTGGGTTAGGGTTTTCGTCAAATCTACGGAAATTGAGCTCCATATATCCATAAGGACGTTTTTAAGAGTTTATTTGCTAAAAATGTTAAAGTTATTCAGCTTTGTTTTCAAATATGTCTACAGGTGTTCAATAATATTCATGTTCGGGCTCTGCGGAGGGTGAGGTAATACTTTTTTGGTGTTGTATAGCAAGTACTTCGTAACAATATGGGACGAATGCATGGGGTCACTATCTTGGACAAACACAAATCCGTCTTCCAGATCCAATTTTTTGGAGATTCGGCCAAATTATTCTTCAGTATACGTAAATTATCTATTTTTTGTATATTTCCTTCAAGAAATATGAGGTTTCCAACGCCATTTGCATGCCGTAACATGCCCACCTACGTGGTTAACAGTATGTGTAATATTTCGCGTCAGCCAGGCATGGAATTCACGTCAGATAGACATCGAATTCGATTATATCTAGCTACTTACTCGATGGTGCAATGAAAGCTTGGAGGGACATTTTCGACCAAGAAACCCCAGAATATTTTGAATTAGAGTTGGGAGTTCGCGAACGAACTAGTTCAATTGAACTGTTCACTGAAATGAGCGATCTGAACTAGTTCACATATATTGTTCTTTTCCTTTCACCATGTCAGTTTAGTTAATTAAGCACATTGTACTCGTATCAGTTTGTTCGCTCAGATATTTTCGTTTTACTTGATAAAATGTTCTGCCTCTACAAAGAAGAGAATAACCCCAACATTTCCCCAATTAAAATTTTAATTGGATTTTAAAATAGTATATACAGCAGGGCCGAATCTTAAATACCCAACACCATGAATCAAATATAATAGTTTACTTTGACAACTCATCGTCGTAGCGGGTTACTTCATAATATATAGCATTTTAGGGGGTTTGATGACAAATCTTCTCCCAAGCAAATCAGTTCAACCAGTACGCTTCCCGAAGAATAAAGTTAAAGATTCTACCTATGAAGACCAGCTCAGATTCTGGATTTATGAGAACCAATTTTGTTTGAGTTTTAGAGAAATCAGAAACATATCGTGTATATGCTGAAATAACGCCTTGATTTGAAGTCCTAGAAATAAATTTGGGAGTTAGGTTTATATGGGGCCTATACCAAAACATGGACCGATACGGACCATTTTCGACACACCTCTTTAAGGTCCCCAAATACCTCTAAATTTCCAATTTCAGGCAAATCGGATAGATCGGTCTATATGGGGGCTATACCAAAATGTGGAGCAATAGGCTCCATTTTCGACACACCTCTTTATTGTCCTAAATACCTCTTGATTTTCTATTTGAGGAAAATCTGATAGAAAATACAGTTTCTAGACGCCCAAGAAGCAAAATCGGGAGATCGGTCTATATGGGGGCTATACCAAAACATGGACCGATACGGACCATTTTCAACACACCTCTTTAAGGTCCAAAAATACCTCTAAATTTCCAATTTCAGGAAAATCGGATAGTAAGAAGCAAAATCCAAGAAGCAAAATCGGGAGATCGATCTATATGGGGGCTATACCAAAACATGGACCGATACGGACCATTTTCGATCTTTATGGTCCTAAAGTACCTCTAGATTTTCAATTTCAGGCAAATCGGATAGAAAATACAGTTTCTAGACGCCCAAGAAGCAAAATCGGGAGATCGGTCTATATGGGGGCTATACCAAAATAGGGTCCAATGGGCACCATTTTCGGCACACCTCTTTATGGTCCTAGAATACCTCTAGATTTTCAATTTCAGGCTAATTGGACAAAAACTACGTTTTATATAAGCCCAAGACCCCAAATCGATAAATCGGTTTATATGGGGACTATATCAAAACTTGGACCGATATAGCCCATCTTCGAACTTGACCTGCCTGCACACAAAAGACGAATCTGTGCCAAATTTCAGGACGATAGCGCAATTATTGAAGGCTGTAGCATGATTACAACAGACAGACAGACAGTAGGACATGCTTATATCGTCTTAGAATTTCTCCCTGATCAAGAATATATATACTTTATATAGTCGGAAATAGATATTTCGATGTGTTACAAACGGAATGACAAACTTATTATACCCCCCTCACCATTCTATGGTGGTGGGTATAAAAAATGTGAATTAAAAATTTAATCGAGTCAACAAATTGTTTAATTGAAGCAAAAATCAATCACAAAATTAATTATATCAATTAATTTTTTAATTGGATCAATGACATTTTTAATTGACTATGGTGATTGATACTATCATTTCTGTGATTGAAGATATTTCAATTAAATATTAAATATTAAATTGAGGACAACAAATATTTTTTTTGTGTACGCTTTTTTGCACATAAGCTGTTCGGGATTCTTTTCGCATGTTTTTGGGATGAATAAATCAGCGCAAGGCTAATATGTAATATCTATGATGAACTGTAAAAAAGCACAACAGAATTTGAATTGAACCAGTCACTGACCGGAAATGAACAGCTAGTTCGTTTATTGAAAAAGAGCCAATGTGAGCGATCACTACACTGAACTATAATGCCTAACACTATTCTCAATTTGCGAATGAGGGATGTAAAGTTAGCATTTTTTTTTAATAAATACAATCTAACAATACACGCAAAGGAAAAACTTTTGGAAATCGTGTACCGAAAATGTTTTTTTGGAGTTTTTTTTTTGAAATTCTTCGAAAATTTTGGACTTTTATCACCAAAATTTTTGTTTGTTTTTGCAATAACAAAACCTAATTTTTGATGCAAAAGCACAGACTATTTCGTTTAGATCAAGCCCTGTTCTTTTCTGACTGTAAGTCTTTAATAAGATACATTTTGAAGTTTCATAGTAAAAATTTAATCTGGTAGTATGGTGTTCGATTGAAGCAGGAATTGAACACGGTGGCTAACTAATTATATGTTTCTATTAAATAAAGTTTCTTTAATCGGATCGTGGGCGCCGAAAGCTATGCTATATAAATATGTATAACTGTTTGACTCTTTGCGTTGCTTGAGCGTTGATGGCTATATCGATAATTGTCTGTTGATCACAATAACAGTTACGTAGCCCAGTGGATAGTGTGTTGGCTACATATTGTATTGTCCGCGGATCGATTCTCCGTTCAGGCGAAAGGTAAAATTTAAAAAAAAATATAAAATCGAATAATTTCTTCTACATTGTTCACACAAAAAAAAATTCTGATTCAATCACGAAATTAATTGATCCAATTAATTTTTTAATTGAAATTTCTTCAATCACAGAAATGATAGTATCAATTAAAAAATTAATTGAAGGTCAATTAAAAAATTAATTGATCCAATTAAAAAATTAATTGATACTATTAATTTTTGTGATTAATTTTTGTTTCAATTAAAAAATTTGTTGATTCAATTAAATTCTTAATTGAATATTTTTTAAAACTCAATTAGAATTTTAATTGGAAAAAATTTCGTGAAATTTTTTTCTGTGTTTGTATTACAGAAAAAGGTGTAAGAACAAAAAAACCTGGTGGAAGTGTGAGGAAAGATGCAAATAGCCAGATTTTTTTGAGTTAGTCTTTATGGAATTGTTTTTACATCCTGTGTAAAAGAATACACTTTTATCACAAAAAGTATATACTGTTCTTCGAAATAAACTTCCTTACAGCGAAAATGCAAATGGGAAACGATATTTGTTTGTCTAAAATTTCGTTTGAGAGTAAATATTTATTTTTTTGCGTGTACGACCACAAACCGCTTTCATTTTTTGCATTATCCCTGCACCGCCACCCTGTATGATCACAACATTTTTCTTTTCTCCATTTATGATCTTGTTTTCCCTCATAGATATTATTACGACAATATAACCTGTCCATTAAGATGTTTTCAAGGTGTGGACAAAAACAATTGTTATTGACATCGCCATTGCATTTCCGCAATTTATCACAAAGATTGCATATAGGAGATGTTCCATCTGAAAGGTTAAACATGTTTATAGTATTGCGGTGTTTAATAATGCATTCCTAGAGATAATTAGCACGTGCTATGTGGTATGTTACATTCTACAAAATATTCCAATAATTGATAACCAATTTCCATATATATGGAAGCAATTTTCATAACAAAGCTATGAGTTGCTGTTTGATAAAGTGGGAAAAGGGTTTTCTTCGATCAATAATTGTAACAATGAAATCAGGTACGGCACTTTTTGATTTTCTCAATGCATTGGAAAATCGAATTAGTTCTAATATTTTCAGCTCACTTGAATTTAGCTATATTTTTGATGCTTCTTGCAATAAAGCTAAGCCATGGTCACCATCATGAAAATGACGTCCACGATGATATGGAATCTGAAGAATATGATGATTCAATGGAAACAACCACCGAATGTATAATCGAATTTACTACATCTACACCTGATTTTACAACAGGTGGAACCACACAATCCGTCGAACCACTAAAAACTCGTAACGATTGTGCTTTTTTGCCTGATGATACGATCCTTGCCGATAGCCGTCATTGCCGTCGTTACTACATTTGTCAGAGAGGGCGAGTTAGCCGCCTCCGTTGTTCGGTAAAGCAATGGTTTGATCGCAATACAGGAACGTGTCGCGATCGTCATTTGGTTAACAATTGTCCCAGCAACAGATCCTAAATACACCAAATTACCCTAATTTTTGTAACATTTGTAAGGCTTAATAAACAGAATGTTAATGCAAATTGAAATTAATGTTTTTATGTTCACACAGAGAAACAATGTGATTATGTTAAATATGATTCTTCCAGGGGATACGTTTAACATATTTGTCACAAAAAATATTGCATTCACGCCAAACATACGAATCAGACCGAGTTAGGAGTTCAGGAGTCGGAGCCGGAGTCGTAAAAATTTTAGTCGACTCCGACCCTGTCCAAACAAAGTTGGACAAACACCAAAAAGTTTTTTAGTGGTGGATTATCCTCTCTCAGTAATGCTGGTGGCAAGAGAATGAAGCCGCCGAGTCGCGCCGCCGATTTCAGTCGTCACCGACATTTTTTTTGCCAGTCAATAATGTTATTACCAATTATTCAATGTTGAAGGAAAACGTGTTTTTTTATACCCTCCACCATAGGATGGGGGGTATATTAACTTTGTCATTCCGTTTGTAACACATCGAAATATTGCTCTAAGACCCCATAAAGTATATATATTCTGGGTCGTGGTGAAATTCTAAGTCGATCTGAGCATGTCCGTCCGTCCGTCTGTTGAAATCACACTAACTTCCGAACGAAACAAGCTATTGACTTGAAACTTGGCACAAGTAGTTGTCATTGATGTAGGTTAGGTTAGGTTATGTGGCAGCCCGATGTATCAGGCTCACTTAGACTATTCAGTCCATTGTGATACCACAGTGGTGAACTTCTCTCTTATCACTGAGTGCTGCCCGATTCCATGTTAAGCTCAATGACAAGGGACCTCCTTTTTATAGCCGAGTCCGAACGGCGTTCCACATTTCAGTGAAATCACTTAGAGAAGCTTTGAAACCCTCAGAAATGTCACCAGCATTACTGAGGTGGGATAATCCACCGCTGAAAAACTTTTTGGTGTTCAGTCGTAGCAGGAATCGAACCCACGACCTTGTGTATGCAAGGCGGGCATGCTAACCATTGCACCACGGTGGCTCATTGATGTAGGTGGGATGGTATTGCAAATGGGCCATATCGGTCCCCTTTTACGTATAGCCCCCATATAAACGTGCCCCCAAATTTGGCTGCCGATCCTCTAAGAGAAGCAAATTTCATCCGATCCGGCAGAAATTTTGTACATGGTGTTAGTATATGGTCTCTAACAACCATGCAAAAATTAGTCCACATCGGTCCATAATTATATATAGCCCCCACATAAACCGTTCCCCCGATTTGGCTTGCCGAGCGTCTAAGAGAGGCAAATTTCATCCGATCCGGCTGAAATTTGGTACATGGTGTTGGTATATGGTCTCTAACAACCATGCAAAAATCGGTCCACATCGATCCATAATTATATATAGCCCCCATATAAACCGATCCCCAGATTTGGCTTGCGGAGCCTCTAAGAGAAGCAAATTTCATCCGATCCGGTTGAAATTAGGTACATGGTGTCAGCATATGATCTCTAACAACCAAGCAAAAATTGACCCACATCGGTCCATAATTATATATAGCCCCCATATAAACCGAACCCCCAATTTGGCTTGCGGAGCCTGTGAGAGAAGCAAATTTCATTCGCTCCGGCTGAAATTTGGTACATGGTGTTGGTATATGGTCTCTAACAACTATGCAAAAATTGGTTCACATCGGTACATAATTATATATTGCCCCCATATAAACCGATTCCCAGATTTGACCTCCGGAACCCCTTGGAAGGGCAAAATTCATCCGATTCGGTTGAAATTTGGTACGTGATGTTAGTATATGGTATCCAACAACCATGCAGGAATTGGTTCATATCAGTCCATAATTATATATAGCCCCCATATAAACCGATCCCCAGATTTGACCCCCGGTGCCTTTCGGAGAAGCAAACTTCATCCGATCTAGTTGAAATTTGGTATGTGGTGGTAGTATATGATATTTAACAACAACGCCAAAAGTGGTCCATGTCAGTCCATAATCATATATAGCCCCAATATAAACCGATCCCGAGATTTGGTTTTGGAGCCACTTGGAGGAGCAAATTTCATCCGAGTCAGTTGAAATTTGGTACATTGTGCTAGTATATGGCCGTCAACAACCATGCCTAACTAGGTCCATATCGGTCTATAGTTATATATAGCCCTCAGATAAATCGATCCCCAATCACACAAAAATTGGTCCATATCAAGTTCTATATAGCCCCCATATAAGCAACCCCCATATTTCAATTCTGGCTCTCTACGTATCGTGCAAATCCATATCAAATCGTAATTAATTGTAGACTTACCTATACATACCTTTTTGTCTAATATATACACTAACTAACAATTTTAATTTCAATTTAAGAAGTTTTAAGATACCCAATAAATTCGATTGTGGATGACAGTCTTTCGTAGAAGTTTCTACGCAATCCATGGTGGAGGGTACCTCCAGAATATTGCAAGAAGTAGGTTAGGTTAGGTTATGTAGCAGCCCGATGTATCAGGCTCACTTAAACTATTCAGTCCATTGTGATACCACAGTGGTGAACTTGTCTCTTGTCACTGAGTGCTGCCCGATTCCATGTTAAGCTCAATGACAAGGGACCTCCTTTTATAGCCGAGTCCGAACGGCGTTCCACATTGCAGTAAAACCACTTAGAGAAGCTTTGAAACCCTCAGAAATGTCACCAGCATTACTGAGGTGGGATAATCCACCGCTGAAAAACTTTTTGGTGTTCGGTCGTAGCAGGAATCGAACCCACGACCTTGTGTATGCAAGGCGGGCATGCTAACCATTGCACCACGGTGGCTCCCATCCAAGTAGGTACAATCAAAAGTAGTAGCAAAAGTAGCAAAGGTCTGCATACAAAATAATAAAGAACCGAAAATATGGATCCAACTTGAATTTTTTTTGAGATGTCCGAGTTTGACTTGTGCGACCATTTTGAACTACATAAAGTTTTTTCCATATATTTCACTTTTGAATTAATGAATTTGAATTTTGTTTTCTGTTTTTAAAAGCTTAATAAAATTACACTTAAAACGTTAATAAAAAATTTTCCTGATTCAATCACGAAACTAATTGATCCAATTAATTTTTTAATTGAAATGTCTTCAATCACGAAAATGATAGTATCAATCACAGTTCTAATTGGGCATAGAAAAAATTCTTGATTAAAAAATTAATTGATTTCATTAACAAATTTCAATTAATTTTTAAATTGATTCAATTAAAAATTTAATTGATGTTGATTGCAAAACTCAATCAATTTGTTAATTAGAAAATGTAACTATTTCCTGTAACTATTTCCACTTCCTGTGTCAGTGCCCAGCTTTATCCTTTAGAAGAAACAAGATACTGGGCTCCCTTTTCTTTCAGGCTCTCACTGATCTGCGGGAGTGCAGCTTAAGGAACATATGTTACTTGAATTCATCAGGGCCTCTGGTTGGTTATTCTGAGATTTTCTTCAAAGAGGACGAGCAGGCGGAAGGAGAAAGATTGAAAAATCTTTCTCTCCCAAGCAGATCAGATCAACCAGTCCACTTTCCGATATAAATTTAAAAATTTTACTTTTGAAGACTATATGATATTCTGGATTTATAAGAACCATTTTTGTTTGCGTTTTAGAGGAATCATTAACATCTCTTGTAAGTGTACAAGAAAATGATGAAATATCGTCTTGATTTGAAATCTAAAATATGTGGATTTTTACCCCCATTATTTAAATGATTACGAGAAGTAAAATCTGGAAATTTTACATTCAGTGTCAAGCAATTTTCATGATCAGTGCGCCTGATAAAGAAGTGAAATCGGTATATATGGAGGCCTTATTAAATGGACCGATAAAAACTAAATCGTTAACACGTTTTTGTGAGTCTAAAATACCACTTTATTTACAATTTCAGATAAATCGGATAAAAACTACGGAAAACCAAGGAGTTAAAGCGGAAGATACTCACCGTTTTCGGAACCCCTCTTTATGGTCCTAAAACACTTCTAGATTTAAAATTTCAGGCAAATTGGACAAAAACTACTGTTTTTAGAATACCAAACAATAAAATAATTTTTTGCACACCTATTTATAGTCCTAAAAACCTCCAGATTTTCAATTACAACTACGGGTTCTACAAACTAGAGCTCGATCGAAGCATCGGCTTCGGCATTCTGCCAAAAATCGATAATCGGCCACGAATCGGTCTTCGGCGTCAAGAGGCCGATTAACCGAAGTCGAAGTTTTTTGAAAAATTTACTTGATATTGAAATATCCAAGTCTCAGTCAAAACACCCAGTACAAATAATACGTTAAAAAAAAATATAAACAAGTATATACGGCCGTAAGTTCGGAAGCTTATGTACCCTCCACCATGGATTGCGTCGAAACTTCTACTGAAGACTGTCATCCACAATCGAATTACTTGGGTTGCGGTAACACTTGCCGATGGCAAGGTATCTTAAAACTTTCTAACACCGTAATACCATATATACCACATAGTCCATACGTGGTATATATTAAACTAAATAAGGCTGATTAAATACGTATATAATTAAGTTTAAAGTTTCTATAGAAATAAAATTTAGAAAAAATAAAATTTTGACAACATTTTCTATAGAAGTAAAATTTGGAAAAAAAAATTCTATAAAAATAAAATTTGGAAAAAATTTTCTATAGAAATAAAATTTTGACAAAATTTTCTATAGAAATAAAATTTTGGCAAAGTTTTCTATAGAAATAAAATTTTAACAAAATTTTCTATAGAAATGACATTTTGACAATGTTTTCTTTAAAAATAAAATTTTGGTAGAGTATTTTTGACTCGAGTGGCAACCATGATTATGAACCGATATAGACCAATTTTTGTGTGATTGGGGATCGGCTATATATAACTATAGACCGATATGGACCAATTTTTGCATGGTTATTAGCGGCCTTATACTAACACCACAATTTCAACCGGATCGGATGAATTTTGCTCCTCCAAGACGCTCCGGAGGACAAATCTGGGGAACGGTTTATATGGGGGCTATATATAATTATGGACCGATATGGACCAATTCTAGCGTGTTTGTTAGAGACCACATTCTAACACCATGTTCCAAATTTCAACCGGATCGGATGAATTTTGCTCCTCCAAGTTGCTCCGGAGGACAAATCTGGGGATCGATTTATATGGGGCTATATATAATTATGGACTGATACGGACCAATTCCTGCATGGTTGTTGGATCCCATATACTAACACCACGTACCAATTTTCAACCGGATCGGATAAATTTTGCTCCTCTAAGAGGCTCCGGAGGTCAAATCTGGGGATCGGCTTATATGGGGGCTATATATAATTATGGACCGATATGGACCAATTTTGGCATGGTTGTTAGAGACAATATACTAACACCACGTACCAAATTTCAATCGGATCGGATGACTTTTGCTCCTCTAAGAGGCTCCGGAGGTCAAATCTGGGGATCGGTTTATATGGGGGCTATATATAATTATGGGTCGATGTGGACCAATTTTTGCATGGTCATTAGAGAACATACACCAACACCATGTACCAAATTTCAGCCGGATCGGATGAAATTTGCTTCTCTTAGAGGCTCCGCAAACCAAATCGGGGTATCGGTTTATATGGGGGCTATATGTAATTATGGACCGATATGGACCAATTTTTGCATGGTCATTAGAGAACATACTGGTGTTGGTGTATGTTCATCCGGATCGGATGAAATTTGCTTCTCTTAGAGCAATCGCAAGCCAAATTTGGGGGTCCGTTTATATGGGGGCTATACGTAAAAGTGGACCGATATGGCCCATTTACAATACCATCCGACCTACATCAATGACAACTACTTGTGCCAAGTTTCAAGTCGATAGCTTGTTTAGTTCGGAAGTTAGCGTGATTTCAACAGACGCACGGGCGGACGGACATGCTCAGATCGACTCAGAATTTCACCACGACCCAGAATATATATATACTTTATGGGGTCTTAGAGCAATATTTCGATGTGCTACAAACGGAATGACAAAGTTAATATACCCCCATCCTATGGTGGAGGGTATAAAAATCTTGTTTTGTCACTAAAATATCAAATGAATTACATTTTATTGTTGCATTTATGCATTTGTTTAAATAAATATTCTAATATTGAACTAAAAAACACCAAATTTCTTTAATTACAAATTTGAGGAAAATAATCGGCTTCGGTCGATTATTGCTTTTTTTTGCCGAACATCGGCTTCGGCCAAAAAAAACCGAGCTCTACTACAAACCCAAAAAGTAAAATCGGGAGATCGGTCTATATTGGAGCTATACTAAAACATTCACTTAATTCTAGATTTCAAATTTCATGCATATTGGATAAAAACTACGGATTCTATAAGCCCAAGAAGTAAAATCGGAAGTTCGGTCTATATGGGGGCTATACCAAAACATGGACCGATATTCACCATTTTCGGCACACCTTTTAATAGTCCTTAAATACCTCCAGATTTCCAATTTCAGGCAAATTGGATAAAAACTACGGTTTCTATAAGCCTAAGACCCCAAATCGGGAGATTGGTTTATATGGGGACTATATCAAAACCGATATAGCCTATCTTCGAGCTTGACCAACCTGCAAACAAAAGACGAGTTTGTGCCAAATTTCAGCACGATTGCTTCATTATTGACGACTGTAGCGTGATTACAACAGACAGACGGACAGACGGACATCATTATATCGTCTTAGAATTTCTCCCTGATCAAAAATATATATACTTTATATAGTCGGAAATCGATATTTCGACGTGTTACAAACGGAATGACAAACTTATTATACCCCCGTCACCATTCTATGGTAGTGGGTATAAAAATGGACCATTTACCCGCTTGTTACACAGACAACACTTTCGCATTTTCCGTTGAATTTTGTTTTTCCGAATTTCAAATACAATTTAAATTTAAGACGTTAATTACAACAACATAATTTAAAAATGTCAACAATATTTTTGACATTATGATGAGCCGTTCAAAGTCACCTGACGGAATAAGGCTACCTTATAATCATTGTATCATGGGAAGTCCTACCCCCATCCGCTGTATTACCAAGACATTGTTCCTTCCGATTACCGCTCATTCCGCTTGTTAAATTGTAAGGGCCGATGTTGAATGTGAACCACACCTAAACGCCAAGTTTTATTCCGAATTTTATTTGACATTTCTCTATTTCAGACTTACTCAATTTGAATCATGGAGAGATACACAATCCAACAACGTGTTAAATGGTTCCAAGAAATGGCAACAATGGATGATCAATTTTCGAAGAAAATCATCTTCAGTGATGAGGCACATTTTCGCCTCAGTGGATTCGTCAATAAACAGAATTGCCGCATTTGGGCGAATGAGAATCCAAGAGTGATTGTCGAAAAACCAATGCACCCACAAAGAGTGACTGTTTGGTGCGGTTTATGGTCTAGCGGCATCATCGGGCCGTATTTTTTCCAAAATTAGGCCGGTCAGGCAGTTACTGTGAATGGTGTTCGCTATCGTGAGATGATAACGAATTTTTTATGGCCCGAATTGGAAGATATGGATGTGGA
Source organism: Haematobia irritans (assembly GCF_050003625.1). Classification (NCBI taxonomy): domain Eukaryota; kingdom Metazoa; phylum Arthropoda; class Insecta; order Diptera; family Muscidae; genus Haematobia; species Haematobia irritans. The sequence goes on along the minus strand of NC_134399.1, from coordinate 103,310,082 downwards.
CGATATGTGGTTTCAGCAAGACGGTGCCACTTGCCACACAGCTAACGAAACAATGGCTCTTTTGCGCAACAAATTTAATGACCGTGTTATCTCACGTAATGGCGATGTCAATTGGCCGCCAAGATCATGTGATTTGACACCGTTGGACTTTTTTCTTTGGGGTTATTTGAAAGAAAAGGTGTAAGTCGATAAGCCAGCAACAATTCAAGAGCTAAAGGATGAAATAATTCAGCACGTTAACGGCATAGAACCTCCATTATGCCTCAGCGCCATCGAAAATTTGGACCATCGGATGAAGGTGTGCCACCGATGTCGCGGCGCCCATATGGCCGATATTTTGTTCCATACATAATTGAGTAATACCAATATATCATAATAGAATAAAATTACAATAATTTCCTAAATAGTTTGTGTTTTATTCAAAATCAACATCGGCCCTTGAAATTTTAACCACCCTTTACAAGCTAGCGTTGGACAATACTTCGATTGATCAGTCTGTTATAGTTTTTTTTGCGCTACCAATAAAACGATATGAAAGCAATCTTTTTATGGAGTTTTGTATATACTTTTTAAACACGCTTATATAATGGCATTAATTTTCTTCGAAATTGACGGTAAACAAAATTTTCTTTCAGTAATTTAGAGTGGCACTACTTCTAACTAGTCGAGGCGCTATTTCGATTAATTTTAAATATTCTATAGGAGTGTTTTCAACTCTGTTGTGATGCCTATAAAAAAATGTTTGAGTTTAGATTTCGAGTCATTTATAGACATCACATAAATGCTTGTATTGAAATTGTATATAGTATAAATTGATATCTAAATTTACTGCGTGGAAACATCCATTTACATAACGATGAGTGAAACTACAAATGAATGGACTTACCAAATGTTGAGATATACATAGAAATAATCACATATCTATACAAAAATTTTGACCTGTATAATCCGAATACTTTTGTGTTATTGCAAAATTTCGAACCAATCGTTGCCATATGGGATTAACACACATTCTTAATATTTGTCTTCATTCGCTAGTCATGTGGTTCGAGGATGACATTAGTGAACCATTGCAATTTTGACGTGTGTGTATATATATGTGCTTGTCAATCCTGATTCAAAATTCATAACCGTTATATGAATGTGTTGTAGTGGGTGGATTGATGGGGTGGTTAGTTGATTGGTTGATTTCTTGATTGTGTGCGTGTGAATTATACGTACCGTCTGTTAGTGAATAAAAAGGAGGAAGAAGATGTAGTCGATTGAAAGCGGTGAAATATACAAGAAACAAAAAAAAAAAGAATATATTTTTGTTTTTAGCAAATCATCTACTTACCATTGTAATAGTGGTTGGAGTAACCCGCTTTTCCGGCTACACGTCCAGCTGGCATTTTTTCTTTATTTTAAGTGGAACAAGTTGTTTTTCGTAATTGGGCAACACTTGTACTTCCGGTTTCTCTATTGGATGACAAAATTAACACCTACTTCTTAAGTGCAAGTGGCGTATAAAGAATTCTCGTTTCCACTTCCGGAATTTCGTGGTCAACAGTTGAAAGAGGTACTGAATGTTGGCTTGTGTTGTTTTGTGTTTTTCTTTTGGTCCTTCGATTTGTGGTGGGTGGCGAAACAGAGAAAGAGAGCAATGTGGTGGTGTTCAAAATCTCCAATTGATATTCCTTTGATTGTGTTTTTGGTCTATTCCTTTTGGCGGTTCTATTGATACTGGTATCAATGTTTAAATTTGACTATTTGTTCGTTGCTAACATTGCGCTGGCTATCAAAGCTGATTTTCATGGATGTTATTGCTTTTTTGACTATTGTTAAAGAATTCACAAAATACGGCCGCCATAAGGGCGACAAGGATGTTGGTATTGTTGATGTTGAAAACATCTTCCAAGCCCCATTGATTAAGGCCAACTATTCACTGATGATGTTGTTATTGTTCCACAGCCTATCCTACTATTTCCACGAATTCTGCTGTTGTGGCAAAAGATGCTGCTGATGATAGTTAGGTTAAATCTGCAAATACAAAGGATAATGAGATGGAATCAAACAAAGACCAAGTAATTTCTTTTATGGCTGACTACTGCAAAGAATCTAAAAAAAAACGTCCATTTTATATCACAAAAATAAAAGTTCATGACCTATTGACATTAACAGTCCATTAGGGCTATTCCAATGTTTTGATGATACTGGATTAAGTGATGATTGGTGGTCATTATATACGAAGTAAGGTAAACCTCATTCCGTGTTTTCTATTTCTACCCATTTTCCGTGACCATTAAATTCATTGCTTGCTAATACTGTGTGCACACCAAGCGTGCTTTAGAGTTGGAAATGTTTTCCCGAGTCATTCTCCTCAAGTTGACCAGGCCGAATCTTATGCAGCCTCAACAATGGATTGCGCAAAAAAGTTATACTAAAGACTGTAATCCATCGAATCGAATTACTTGTGTTGTGGTAACAATTGCTGACAGTAATGAGCTTTACAGACTATCAGTTATACCGGACGACAGTGCTCGTGTCGAACATATCCCATATATTGTGCACATTATAAGTTAAGTCCGAAGGCATAATCGATACTGCTGCATGTTTATGGGATCGATAACACATTAACCGATTATTTAGTCATCGCCGACAAGTCGTATCGATGCGACACACTGTAAGATTCTTTACAAACACCAACATTCCGTCCGGAATAACTGATAGTCTGTAAAGCGCATAAGGCATCGTAAAACTTCTTATCACTGTCTTCTAAATTGTAAATTAGCTCATATTGAGTCTATGTTAGTAATGAAAATGCAGATTAAATACCTATATAAACCTCGTTCTAGATCGGTTTATATAAATCCAGAGAAAGGGTCGGTTGAAATTCGATCACAACCCTGCCAGCATTTCAAAGTTCAATTTCATCCTCATCGCTACCACAGAGTCGTAAGTGACACTACAACAATCGCCAACTGTGATGGCGGAAGCGTATGAAAAAGTATGCAATGTACATGAAAGTATTTTGCCATCACTATTGTTACAAGAGCCATTTTAAATTTTGTGAAACACCAAGCGTAATTAGCTTCTTATAATATATTTAAATAAAATCGATAATGAAGTGCTGAAAACATAGTTATTTAGCTTAAAATTGTAAAAGGTATATTGATGAACAATTTTTGACTTTCCAAATGGAATAAAGTGATTGTTTTTCAGATATTTTACAGACACGTTGCCTCCATCGAGAATAAAAACACTGGCTGATAGACGCTTCAACATGTAACTTGCCACTTGTAAATCAACATCATTCTATTATTAATGAAAAAAATGATAGTGGTATAAATGTTATGTTTATAAGAATTTATAAATGTTTAATCAAATTAATAAACAATCGTATTTTACTTGACCACAATGATTCTTTTACAACTATCTTAAAATGCACTTTTTGTGATTGTTTGAAGGGGCTCTTATTGGCGTCGTTCTAAATTTATTAAAAAAGGCACCTAATAATGGCACTCATGCGATACTTTTTTGTAGTAACTTGACGTGGTACAACTTCTCAATACCCTGCCAACATTTTTTGAATTTGGGGACTCTTTTGAGAATCCCCACTACGTCGAAAACAATCATATACGACATCAAAAACTCGTCGGAAAAGCGCCGTCACTATTGAGAAGTTGTACCACGCCAAGTTACTACAAAAATGTTTCGCATGAGTGCAATTATTAGGTGCCTTTATAGATCAATTTAGAACGACGCCAATAAGGGACCCTCCAAACAATCAGAAAAAGTGCATTTTAAGATAGTTGTAAAAGAATCATTGTGGTCGAGTAAAACACGTTTGTTTAGATATTTATTAATTTGATTAAACATTTACAAATTCTTAAAAATATAACATTTATACCACTATCACATTACATTTAACATAATTGTTGGCATTAATGATGATGTTGAGTTACAAGTAGCGAGTTACATGTTGCTGCGTCTATCAACCAGTGTTTTTATTCCATGGAGGCAGCGTGTCTGTAAAATATCTGAAAAACAATCACTTTATTCCATTTGGAAAATCACCAAATTGTTCACCAATATACCTTTCACAATTTTGATGGTATAATCTATGTTTTCAGAACTTTATTTTCGTTTTTATTTAATTAAAATATAACAAGCTGGTTGCGCTTGGCGTTTCACAAAAAAATGGCTTTTTTAACAGTAGGGATGGCAAATTACTTGCATGTACTTTTTGATGTACCTTTTCATGATGGTTGAAGTGACATTTACGAGTCTGTGGTAACGATGAGGTTGAAATGGAACTTTGAAATGCTGGCAGGGTAGTGACGGCGTTTTTCCGACGAGTTTTGGATGTCGTATACGATTGTTTTCAACGTGGTGGGGATTCTCAGAAGCGCCGTCAAATTCAAAAAATGTTGGCAGGGTTCTTCTTTGAATTAATTATAGCAAAATTTTCTACACATTCCAAATGGAATAAAGTGATTTTTTCGGATATTTTTCCAGATATGCTGCCTCGATCAAGGATAAACACGCTGGCTGATAGACGCCGTAGCAACAGCTGAATATAGCAGAATTGAAACTCGATGACTAAATAATCGGTAAATGTGTTATCGATCCCATAAACATGCAGCAGTATCGATTATGCCTTCGGACTTAACTTATAATGTGCAAAATATATGGGATATGTTCGACACGAGCACTGTCGTCCGAAATAACTGATAATCTGTAAAGCGCATAACAGTTCTAAGGGCTTTTATTGGCTTCGTCCTAATTTGATCTAAAAAGGCACCTAATCATTGCACTCATGCGATGCTTTAATATAGTAACTTGGTGTGTTACAACTTCTTAAAAGTGACGGCGCTTCTCCGACGAGTTTTGTATATGGTATCACGGTTGCCACTCATGCCACAAATAATCTACTACAATTTGAAGAAGATTTTAAGAAAAATATACCAAATTTTAAAATGTATTTCAAAGTTTTTGATGAAAATTTTGCCAAAATTTTATTTTTCTAGAAAATTTTGTCAAAACTATTTTTTCTGGAAAATTTTGTCAAAATTTTATGTCTCTAACCCCCATTTTCATGAAGCTCCGTTAGTGCTCCGTTAACTAACAAACTTTTAAACCGTATTATGGACATAGCTGTCGTCTTGCCTATATATTCCATATCCCAGTTAGGAACTTAACTGCCGAAAATTTTTCAGTTAAAATTAACCGGAGAGAAGATATTAACAATTTACTTTCTGTTAACTGGGAGTTAAAGCTTAACGGAGCTACATGAAATTGGCCGTAAAAACTTATGGCAAAATTATATTTCTATTAAAAATTTGTCAAAATTTACCTTTTTAGAAACTTGTCAAAATTCTATAGAAAATGTTGACAAATTGTTTTTCTATGGAAAATTTTGTAAAAACAAAAAAAAAAAAGAAAATTTTATAATTTTGATCTATAAAAAATTTTGTCAAAGTTTGCTTAAGAATTTGTTGTCAAATTTTTTTTTTATAGAAAATTTTGTCAAAATTTTTTTCTATAGGAAATTTTGTCAACATTTTTTTTCTATAGAAAATTTTGTCAAAATGTTTTTCTATATAAAAATTTAAATAAATCTTCCGTAATGCGTCTTACAGACTATAAGTTTTTCCGGACGGAATGTCTATGTTTGTAAAGAATCTTACAGTGTGTCCAATCGATACGACAATTTGATGACTAAATAATCGGTAAATGTGTTATCGATCCCATAAACATGCAGCAGTATCGATCCATCCTTCGGACTTAACTTATAATGTGGCCAATATATGGAATATGTTCGACACGACAATTGTCGTCCGGATAAACTTATAATCTGCCTGGCGCATAAGGCGGTGTTATTGATTATTTACATTTTTCTTCCATAAGAAAAACATGGAAAATTGTATTGTTGGCATGCAACAGAAATTATCGCAAGAGCTGCATACCGGGCATTAAGGCCGGTATGCACCTCTAGCGAAAAATTTCATTCCCATAAGAAATGCATTGCTATTTATGCTAACGAAATTTTCGGTAGCGTTCAATTTCGTAAGCTGGTACGCACCTCTAATGAAAATAACAGGGTTGTCAAAAGCATCTTTTGGCAGCAAACATTTAATTTATTACAATCATTATGTGCGTAAAAGTTTTAAAAGGTCTGTAAATAATAAACAATTTATTTGAGGAATATTTGGAACATATATTAACAATTTTTAAATGCGATTAGCTGGTTTAAAATTTGTGTACACAGCCCTGTTTTTTTGTTGTAGACTTAAATAAATTTTTGCTACCGAAAATTTCGCTAGAGGTGCATACCGGCCTTTAGTGTAGAAATAACTCAAAGACAATACTTTTAATGAGTAATATTTCAGACATGAATATTTGCAACGACATCTATTAGCTTTAGACGGCAATGTAAACGCGACATCTGCTTAATAAATATCTTTGCTCTGTACACAATAAACAACTTGGCAGCATTTGGAAAAACAACAAAACTAGTACTTGTCAAAGACAGCTGTTCCCGGCTTATTCTTACAATCGTAGACATTGTTTTTTTTTTCCAAACCAAGAACAGACGACCTATGAGATATAGAATAGTTGTTAAAAAATAACACAAAACCCAAGTGATTTGTTAAAACGCTAGATTAGAATTATACAAGTAAATAAACTAAACCAAAGTGCAAACATCACAGTGTGTAAACAAATGCAATTAGTTTTGTTAAAATAAAAATCCAATAAAAAAATGTGTGATAAAAAAGATGAATGTTGTAGTAAGTCAATTAATTCTATCACCTATGTATACTGGCCCATTTATACTATTTACTTTTGTAATGAAGAAATATTCCGTCTATTCAAAACAAGGAATTGGATTTGTCGAAAATATGAATGTGCCATTGTGTATGTGAGTAAATAAAGTGGGAAACGTGCGAAACATTACAGTCATGTCACAATGGGAGCATGACGATTGTATTTTAGAGGGTGGTGGTGGTGTGATACGTACGCATTATAGTATTATTTAGTTGTTTGTTGGTGTATTGTACAACATGGATATGAACGCTCGTTGGATAGTGCCATTATCTGGAGATAATATGAAGCGGCATTGAATTTATTTTGAAAATATTGCTTTAGATAAGAACGAAACAAATATGAAGAGGTAAAGGCATAAAGCAACCATATAAAAACCCTTCTTCAATAGTCTTTGCATTTGTTTTGAAAGTAAATTTTGTAACTTGTTAGTATTGTAGTCCATACCACTCAGCTGCTCTCTATGGGTGAATATTTTCATAGTGAAAATACGCTTCCTATTTTCCTTCTATTTCCTGTCTCCATTTTAGAACCTCAAATCAAAAGAAAACTATTGTGACTCATATTGGAAAGTCAACATTGTTTTGTGATCAACAACTCCTGCTGTTGTACTTCTCGGTAGATTTTTTTGTCTACCTACCTACTCGGTATCTAGTATGCAATATTACCAACATATTGTTTGGGTTTTTTCTATTAACCCACTGCGTAGCATATGTTCAAATTGAAGCAGCAGCTATTTATAGTTTCTGCTATTTTTATTGTTTAGTTTACAATTATGTTTTTGTTTTTTTGAGATTTTGAGAACAACTATAGTAGAGATGGACGCTTTGGTGGCATAAACGGGAAATTGGAAGATCTATTCTCTTATAAACATTTTAAAATGTGTAATATATATCTATTAAGTATGTCCTTTTCCATGGAAATTAGGCAACAGCCTGGACATTTTAGTGTCAACTACTTTCAGTCGGTATCTAAAATCTTCATTTTTAGACTCCTAGTTAGAGACAACTATACAAAATGTAGATATTTCAGAAAAAAAAACTTCAAAGACGTCTATATAAAATGCAGATATTTCAGAAAAAAAATCAAAGACGACTATATAAAATGCAGATATTTCAGAAAAAAAAAACTTCCAAGACGACCTAATGATGTCCGTCTATTTGTGTATTGTAAGCATGCCTATAATAGTGGCCCTGATGGACAAGGGCCAATCGGTGGTATGAAAATAGGCCCCTCCAAAATAAGCCTCAAAACCCAAATGAAACTGGGCCACAAATGTGGGCCAACACTTCGTAAGAAATATGGGGCCCACGAAAATGAACCATAACAAAATATCACTGAAGCAACCACCATTGTCAAATCCCAGAATGCAAACATAGGCCACACTTGGAAACAAAGCACAATCCAAAAAAGGAAATCGAGGATTATATTCATAATGCAAACGATCCCCAAAAATAAAATCAAGTTACTCCCCAAACAACATAAACATTAGTTGTTAATTGTTGTTGTTTTAGCAGCGTAGAGAAGCTGATGTGATAATCATTAAGTTCATGTTGTCTTTGCACCGGTTATCGCGGGAACCTGTTTTACATTATCCGGATTCTTCATTAACTACTGTTTTTGTTAATGGATGAGAGGTAATGAGTGTTAATTGAGTTTCGCCACTATTCTCCACTAGTGGCGCTGCTGGTTAGTGCTATTTATAGCTTCTTAGTTGATGTTAGTGAAGCGTTCTATTTTCCCTCTTTTTATACCCTCCACCATAGGATGGGGGTATATTAACTTTGTCATTCCGTTTGTAACACATCGAAATATTGCTCTAAGACCCCATAAAGTATATATATTGTGGGTCGTGGTGAAATTCTGAGTCGATCAGAGCATGTCCGTCCGTCCGTCTGTTGAAATCACGCAAACTTTCGAACGAAACAAGCTATCGACTTGAAACTTGGCACAAGTAGTTGTTATTGATGTAGGTCGGATGGTATTGCAAATGGGCCATATCGGTCCACTTTCACGTATAGCCCACTTATAAACGGACACCCAAATTTGGCTTGCCGATCCTCTAAGAGAATCAAATTTCATCCGACCCGGCTGAAATTTGGTACATGGTGTTGATATATGGTCTCTAACAACCATGCAAACATTGGTCTCCATCGGTCCATAATTATATATAGACCCCATATAAACCGATCCCCCGATTTGTCTCCCGGAGCCTCTAGGAGAAGCAAATTTTATCCGATCCGGCTGAAATTTGGTACATGGTGTTGGTATATGGTCTCTAACAACTATGCCAAAATTCGTCCACATCGGTCAATAATTATATATAGCCCCATATAAACCGATGCCCTGATTTGGCTTGCGGAGCCTCTAAGAGAATCAAATTTCATCCGATGAAATTTGGTACATGGTGTTGTATATGGTCTCTAATGACTATGCAAAAATTGGTCCACATCGGTCCATAACTATATATAGCCCCCATATAAGCCGATCATCGGATTTGACCTCCGGAGCCTCTTGGAAGACCAAAATTCATCTGATTCAGTTGAAATTTATTACGCGGTGTTAATATATGGCCTCAAACACCAATGCAAAAATAGTTCGAAATCGGTTCATAATTATATATAGCCCCCATATAAACCGATCCCCAGATTTGACCTTCGGAGCCCCTTGGAAGAGCAAAATTCATCCGATTCGGTTGCAATTTGGTACGTGATGTTAGTATATGGTATCCAACAACCATGCAGGAATTGGTTCATATCAGTCCATAATTATATATAGCCCCAATATAAACCGAACCCCAGATTTGACCCCGGGTGCCTTTCGGAAAAGTAAAATTCATCCGATCTGGTAGTATATGATATTTAACAACCATGCCAAAAGTTGTCCATATCAGTCCATAATCATATATAGCCCCCACATAAACCGATCCCGAGATTTGGTTTTGGAGCCACTTGGAGGAGCAAATTTCATCCGAGTCAGTTGAAATTTGGTACATTGTGCTAGTATGTGGCCGTTAACAACCATGCCTAAATAGGTCCATATCGGTATATAGTTATATATAGCCCTCAGATAAATCGATCCCCAATCACACAAAAATTGGTCCATATCAATTCTGGCTCTCTACGTACCGGGCAAAAGTCCATATCAATTCGTAATTATTTGTGGACTTACCACGTATGTACTAACTAACAATTTAGAAAACGATGTTAAGAAGTTTTAAGATATCACAACCCAATTAATTCGATTGTGGATGACAGTCTTTCGTAGAAGTTTCTACGCAATCGATGGTGGAGGGTACATAAGATTTGGCCTGGCCGAACTTACGGCCGTATATACTTGTTAGTCTTTGTTATATTTATAGAATGGAAGTGCGACCGGTTGTAAATGTATCAGCAGACACTCGAACAAGTAATTATTACGCATGTAAATTATTTTTTGCCAGTACCACCCCGGCCGGGAATTGAACTCGGCACCGTAGTCATGCAAGACTTACACACTTTCACATTTCTTCTCAGTAATGTTGGAAACTATTGCGGAGAGAAGCTTATACACATCCATTCCATTAATGCAGGGATAAAATTCATAGGCAAACAGAGGGCGGTCACGTAAGTTAAAATTATTTTACGAATTAAATAAATCCAAAAATGTACAATAAGTCATTTAAACGTGAAATTTTTGATCATATTTTGAAGGTATATACGGCCGTAAGTTCACGCCACGCCGAATCTTATGTACCCTCCACCATGGATTACGTATAAGTCTACTATAGACTGTCATCTACCATCGAGTTACTTGGGGGTTGTGGCAACACTTGCCAATGACAAGGAATCTTAAAACTTCTTAATATTGCCTTAGTCCATACGGAGGCAGATTAAATACCCACCATATATAAACCATATATAAACTAACTTCTTAATCGGTTTGTATAGAGAGTCTATAACTAAATTTAAACCTATATGAACTAATTTTCGCACGGTAATTAGAGGGCCGATATAGACCAATGTTATGACAATTGTTAGAGACCATATGCAAACACCACGTTACAAATGTCAACCGGATTGAATGAAATTTGCTCATTCGAAGGCCTCCCCAAGACAAATCTGGAGATCGGTTTATATGGGAGCTATATATAATTATAGACCGATATGGACCAATTTATGCATGGTTGTTAGAGACCGAATACTAACACCACGTATCAAATTTCAAACGGATTGAATGAAACTTGTTCTTTCAAGAGGTTCCGTAAGCAAAATCAGGCGATCGGTTTATATGGCAGCTATATATAATTATGGACCGATATGAACAAATTTTGGCATGGTTGTTAGAGACTATATGCTACGTATCAAATTTCAACTGGATAGTATGAAATTTGCTCCTTCAAGAGCCGCCGAAAATCAAATCTGGTGATCGGTTTATATGGCCAATTTACAATACCATTCGACCTACATCAATTACAACTACTTGTACCAAGTTTCAGATGGATAGCTTCTTTCGTTCGGAAGGTATCATGATATCGACAGATGGACGGACATAGCTAGATCGACTCTGGATTACACCATGACCCTGAATATATACTTTATGGGGTCTAAAATCAATATTTCGATGTGTTATAAACGGAATGACAATGTTAATATACCCCCATCCTATAAAAAAGCTTTAATTTCTTTTTTTTTACTTTATTAACATAATTTTACTAATTACGCTAATTTATAATTTCTACAATTGTGAAATCCTTTCGTGAGGATTCGGGCCTAAATGTTGGCGCTTCATCAGTGTTCATCACTGACGTGGACAATATATCCCATAAATGAAGAAATGGTGATAATGGTTCACCTTCATATTGATCTACCACACATTTTTAGTTCCAAATCCCACTACAATCACTCATCATGGGTTCGAGTTATATCTTTAAATTTCATTTCGGCAAAATGATTGAATATTTCGGGGATAAAAACGAAATGCATGAATTATCCAAGAGTTGCCACTACAGCCTCTCAGAGTAAGGGGTGAAGTAATCGACTTTTCATGTGATACCTATCAATTTCGAGGTGAGCGATCAACTAGAGCTTTACGGCTGGTCTTATTCATAAAAAATCATTAATGTGTAATTTAAATCAGTGCTAGCTGTCACACTCTTTTAATTTTATAAGCTTTATATAAAAATAAGTATTATTTTATATTGAAAGGGGAAACTCATCACAACATCGAAAATCACAACGTTAAAAGTCGACATTGTATTGAACATCGGATATTCCAAAAAGTTGAAAAATCTAAAAGTAGAAAAAGTAGAAATTTTTGAAAAAGTCAACTTGTATGCTCTGAAAAAACTCTCAAAAGTGGACAATTTTCGTGATTCGTTGGAATATAGTACTCATATGGTAAAATAGTGGTATCAAAATGAGCCCCAGGAAAATGAGGCACAAACCCCAAATGAAACAGGGCCACAAATGTGGAGCGACATTTCATAAAGAATATGGGCCTCACGAAAATAAGCCATAACAAAATTTAACTGAAGCACCCACTGTGCCTGCCACTATCCTAACCGAAGCTAACCTACTATTACTTAAAATCATTAGTGGACTTGATCTAAATGCGGACAAAATTTTGGGTGACACAGCATTAAATTAATTTTAAACATTGATTTCTAATTGCTTTATAGTCGGTTCGTAATGGATTAATAAAAATGCTGGCATATATGCTAAACAGCAGTCATATAACGAAATGACGGACGGACATATTGTCCCAAAAATAGAAATATTGATAAATGTAGTAGGCAACAAAAGGTAAAATTTAATCTCTATCTACTACGTTAGAAATATCAAATCACAAAAACAAACATTTGCGAAAAATGAAAGCGATAGACAACACAAAGTGAACTGAAGTGATTAAATTTGCGCCTGTTTACAGACACACACCACATTGAGAATGATATCTAATGACGACAGTTGTGTTATTAATAAAAATTAAAAGAATTTTCTTTTAAAATGTGATGGAGGAAATCAAATTGTCAGTTTAAACGTTGTCAATTCAATTAGCATATTCCAAATTCAATTTAAAGAGATCATTCGTACTAGCCACAATCAACTTAGCTTCCGGTAGTATGAAGACTCAACACGGTAAATCATTGGGTCCACCTGATAGTTGGTGAGGTTTAACCATATGAAGTTGACTGAACGATATGGTGTTGAGTTATTGTAACTATTGGCTTTTATGATTTTTTTCCCATTTTGTGCGAGTGAATGAATCAATGAATGAAGAGCCATAAATGTAATTTATGACATTGCTTGTGTTTACTTCGCCGGTGATGGTATGAATATGGAAAATAGTGTTTGTTTTATGCAGTTAGAAATTGGTTGATTCGCGCGAATTGTTCTGATACATATTAATAACAATAATAGCGTTACTTTTTTAAAATTCACCACATTTTTACTTTTTGAATGGAAAACGAACAATAAATAATATAATTTTTTGTTACAAGTCCTCAAGGTACCACCAAAATTGAATTTTTCACCTTTTTTACAAACTTTTGCAAAATAACGTTACTTTTTCAAAATAAGCAAAATTTTATTTTTTGTGTTGAAAGCTAACAACAAATGAAAAAAATTATTTAACGAATTTAGTTAAAATCAAAAACCAAGTATATACGGCCGTAAGTTCGGCCAGGCCGGAGCTTATGTATGTTACCCTCCACGATGGATTGCGTAGAAACTTCTACTGAAGACTGTCATCCACAATCGAATTACTTGGGTTGCGGTATCACTTGCCGATAGCAAGGTATCTTAAAACTTCCTAACACCGTCTTCTAAATTGCAAAGTAGTCCATATGTGGTATATATTAAACTAAAAAAGTCCGATTAAATACGTATATAATTAAGTTTGACAAAATATTCTATACAAATAAAATTTTGATAAAAGTTTCTATAGAAATAAAATTTTGACAACATTTTCTATAGAAGTAAAATTTGGAGAAAATTTTCTACAGAAATAAAATCTTAACAAAATTTTCTATAGACAAAAAATTTTGTCAAAATTTTCTATAGAAATAACATTTTGACAAAATTTTCTATAGAAATAACATGTTGACAAAATTTTCAATAGAATTAAGATTTTGACAACATTCTCTATAGAATTAAAATTTTGACAACATTTTCTATAGAAATATAATTTTGCCAAAATTTTCTATAGAAATAAAATTTGACAAAATTTTCTATAGGAATAAAATTTTGACAAAATTTTCCATAAAAATAAAATTTTGACAAAATTTTCTATAGAAATAAAATTTTGGTAGATTATTTTTGGCTCGAGTGGCAACCATGATTATGACCCGATATGGACCAATATTTGTGTGATTGGGGATCGGCTATATATAACTATAGACCTATTTGGACCAATTTTGGCATGGTTATTAGCGGCCATATACTAACACGACGTTGCAAATTTCAACCGGATCGGATGAATTTTGCTTCTCCAAGAGGCTCCGGAGATTAAATCTGGGGAACGGTTTATATGGGGGCTGTATATAATTATGGACCGATATGGAACAATTTTTGCATGGTTGTTAGAAACCATATAACACCACGTACCAAATTTCATCCGAATCGGATGAATTTTGCTCCTCCAAGATGTTCCGGAGGTCAAATCTGGGGATTGATTTATATGGGGGCTATATATAATTATGGACCGATATGGACCAATTCTTGCGTGTTTGTTAGAGACCACATACTAACACCACGTTCTAAATTTCAACCGGATCGGATGAATTTTGATCCTCCAAGAGGATCCGGAGGTCAAATCTGGGGATTGATTGATATGGGGGCTATATATAATTATGGACCGATATGAACCAATTCTTGCGTGTTTGTTAGGGACCACATACTAACACCACGTTCCAAATTTCAACCGGATCGGATGAATTTTGCTCCTCCAAGAGGCTCCGGAGGACAAATCTGGGGATCGGTTTATATGGGGGCTATATATAATTATGGACCGATATGGACCAATTCGTGCATGGTTGTTAGAGACCACATAGTAACACTACGTACCAAATTTCAACCGGATCGCATAAATTTTCGTTCGGAAGGTAGCGTGATTTCCGGAGGTTAAATCTGGGGATCGGTTTATATGGGGGCTATATATATATTTATGGACCGATATGGACCAATTTTTGCATGGTTGTGGACCGATATGGCCCAATAGCAATACCATCCGACCTACATCAATAACAACTACTTGTGCCAAGTTTGAAGTCGATAGCTTGTTTCGTTCGGAAGGTAGCGTGATTTCAACAGACGGACGGACATGCTTAGATTGACTCAGAATTTTACCCAGGGCCAGTATATATATACTTTATGGGGTCTTAGAGCAATATTTCGATGTGTTACAAATGGAATGACAAAGTTAATATACCCCCATCCTATGGTGGAGGGTATAAAAATAAAGTAAAAAGTGATAAACATTTCCTATAGCCGAGGGGACCAATTTTAAGAGTTAATTGGAAATTCGATTGAAGTTCAATTAAATATCACAAAAATGATAGTATAAATCACAGTTTCAATTGGGCATAAAAAATATTTGATTAAAAAATTAATTGATTTGATTTGTAAATTTCAAATAATTGTTTAATTCATTCAATTAAAAATTTAGTTGATGTTGAAGGTTCAAGTGTGGTTAAATTTGGGTTTAGTGAACTGCCTGAATTTATTCTGATAATTGGTTGATACTTTTGCTGCAAGTGGAGGATGCTGATGAGGAATGTGGTAATTCCGAAGCGTGCGTCCATCCAACGATCTTGCAGTCTATAAGACTATGCCCAAATAAATTTGACAAACATTCTTTTCCTCTGTGGGTTAAGCTACACTTGTAGTTTAGTCAATGCATGGTTTTAAGCTGAAATCAAAAACAACAAAATGATTGAAGAATGGACCAACAATAACAAAACAAAATAAAATTTTGACAAAATTTTCTATACAAATAAATTTTTGCAAAATTTTCTATAGAAATAAAATTTTGTAAATTTTTTTATAGAAATAAAATTTTGCAAAATTTTTTTATAAAAATAAAATTTTTCAAAATTTTCTATGGAAATAAAATTTTGACTAAATTTTATATAGAAATAAAACTTTTACAAAATTTTCTATAGAGATAAAATTTTGAAAAAAATTTCTATAGAAATAATTTTTTTTTGTAGAAATAAAATTTTGAAAAATTTTCTATAGCGATAAAATTTTGCAAATTTTTTTATAGAAATAAAATTTTTCAAAATTTTCCATAGAAATAAAATTTTGACAAAATTTTCAATAGAAATAAAATGTTTACAAAATTTTCTATAGAAATAAATTTTTGACATTTTCTATAGAAAAAAAATTTTGACAAAATTTTCTATAGGAATAAAATTTTGACAAAATTTCCTATAGAAATAAAATTTTGACAAAATTTTCTATAGAAATAAAATTTTGACAAAATTTTCTATAGAAATAAAATTTTGACAAAATTTTCTATAGAAATAAAATTTTGACAAAATTTTCTATAGAAATAAAATTTTGACAAAATTGTCGATAGAAATGAAATTTTGACAAAATTTTCTATATAAATGAAATTTGGACAAAATTTTCTATAGAAATAAAATTTTTACAAAATTTTCTATAAAAATAAAATTTTGACAAAAAATCTTCTATAGAAATAAAATTTTTACAAAAATAGAAATAAAATTTTGACAAAATTTTCTGCCAATATTCGACATATGTATATAGGTATATGGTCTTAAAATAAAATTAAAAAAATAAAATCGATTGTTCGAAATATTTCAAATAAATTGTTATGGTGGTGTGCATTAAAAGGGATCGATTCAGCCCATCTGCTAGTCTAACATTCTATGAAACATAAAATGATCTGCGTAATTGGAAGGTGATTTTCATTTACAGTCATACCGTTCATTGATCGAATGAATAACGCAATGGAAACTAATTTGCGTAAAAAGTTGTTTAGTTACAAAAATGTGAAGTGTTTTAAAAATTTAGAGTTTCTCCGGAGTCGCAGTCGAGCAAAATTTTTACGACTGCGACTCCGACTCCAGCTAAATCTTCAGCCTCCGACTCCACAGCCCTGCATATAACCACAGAGTCCAAAGGCTTACTCTGATTACGTGAAACTTTGCATAGGAAGTAGAATTAAGCCTCTAATGCCCCAATTTTTTTGCCAGTTGATTACATATTCAATTTTAACGACACAAAAGCAAGAAAACTAAACAAGAAAAAATTATACGGTAAAATTCAGTATATGCTGCAAAGTTTCTTGAACAGTTTTAACTAAGTTTTCTTTTTTATTTTACCCATTTTTGTTGTCTTAAGGTGTGTTTTATTAAAAGCGTCCTGATTTAACGAAGCCCTCCTAAAAGCGGGATTGGGCATTAGAGGGTTAACGTTCTCGATATACATGCCAATTTTGGCTGAAATCGGTTCTGATTTAGATATAGTGCCCATATATATTTTTCGTCCGATTTACACTCATATGACAACAGAGTTAAAATTTGTAGTCCGATTAACGTTAAATTTTGCATAGGGAGTTAACACACAAAAAATATTAACATTGTAACTATGCATGCCAAATTTGGTTGAAATCGGTTCAGATTTAGATATAGCTGCCATATATATGTTTTATAAATGCCAAAATACCAAAATTTTCCTTATAAAATCGCCACTGCTAAGTCGAAAACTTGTAAACATGACTCCAATTTTCCTATACTTCGAATACATATCTAACGACCTATAAATCATAAACACTTGCGAGGTTGCCTAAAAATTGCTTCAGATTTAAATGTTTCCCATAGTTTTACCTAACATTGTGTTCCACCCCAGGGCACTAGATGACTTCAATTTTAAGTCTATAGATTTTGTAGAAGTCTAACAAATTTTTTCCACATCAAGTCAGATTGAAATGTATGTATTTGAGACAAAAACCTTTATATATAGCACCCAACACATTTGACGGATTTGATATGGTATCGAAAATGTGGATCTACAAAGTGGTGCAGGATATAATATAGTCGGCCCCGCCCGACTTTAGACTTTCCTTACTTGTTTTAACTTAGTCTTAGTCTTCCGAGTTTGATTAAAAAATTGATTGCATCAAATAATTTTTAATTGCAAAAGTTTTCAGTTTCAATAAACTTTTTAATTGGAAATATTTTGGTGAGTTTTTCTGTGCACACCATTTTTTTCTGATTCAATCACGAAATTAATTGATCCAATTAATTTTTTAATTGAAATGTCTTCAATCACAGACATGATAGTATCAATCAGCGTTGCCAGAATTGTTTCACCAAAAACCGCTAGATTTGTCCAAAAAACTAGCCAAAAAAAGCTAAATAATGTTAAAAAATAGCTAGAAAAAAAGCTAAATTTTTTTGTATCAAAAGTCACATTTTTGATTGAAATTTAACAAACTTAAAGGCTTTAATTCACTTAAAATGCATATTATTTTAATTGTATTCATTTTATTTCCATTTCTGTGAGACTGTAAGAAAATCTATGTCATATTAGCTCTGTTTGCGTACTCGATACATTTTGATTACTATCACAAATTTTTACTGGAAGTCCTTCATTTATATTTCCTAAAAACTTTTTTCCCGGTAAACTTGCAATTATCAGCTGGTTAATCACCAATGTCACATAGAATTGCATTAGAAAATATCAATATATTTCGTTTTAACTGAATTAATGATAAATTTGTGAACGTGTACACTTCTCCTAATATTACTCAAGAGAATAAAACCCATTCTAACTGTCTTACAAGTTTATACTGAATAACTTTTATTCGAAAATTTCCCATACAAACCTATTGTCCAATTTTCGTAAATGTAAATCCATTCCATTAATAAATAGCAGATTTGTTTTGATCCTATCACTACGAATTTTTTATTGCATTTTTTTGATGTTAAAAAAATAATACCACATTCAAAACTTTATTTCCTTAATTATTTCTATGTTCGGTTCCAAAGATTTTGTACACTAATGATTTTGATATTGATTCAGAGTCAAATTTGAATTTATTCGTTTTTTCAGCTTTTTCTTCATGAGCTACCACAGTGCTTTAAAAACGTGCTAACGACAACTTAAATTTCCAAATTCAGACTCGACTTTAAGTAGAAATTATTCTGTGTATACGTTTTTAAAATAAAATGTTGAAAAACCTCTTCTTTTTTTTAACGCTATTTTGGTTTGTGGTCAAGATACAAAAACTCCACAAATTTAAAGACTATTTAATTAAACATAAAAACGAAGTTTTATCCATATTTCAATAGGAACATGTCGAAAATAAAAAAGCCAAAAATAGCTAAAAGGGTCATGAAAAAAAGCCAGAAAAAAAGCTAAAAGCTAAATGCATTTTTTCCCCACTAAACGTCTTCAAAAAAAGCCAAATCTAGCGGGAAAAAAGCTAAATTGGCAACGCTGGTATCAATTAAAAATTTAATTTATATTATTAATTTTTGTGATTGATTTTTGTTTGAATTAAAAAATTTGTTGAATTCATTAAATTTTTAATTGAATATTTTTTAAAACTCAATTAAGACTTTAATTGGAAAAAATTTCGTGAAAATTTTTTTCTGTGTGTATACACTTGGTTTAGTTTGTACTCGATATTTATGTGTTTGTTTTTGTTTTTCTTTAGTTTTATTTTTCTGACTACAACGTTCACTACTTTTTCTGTTTGTTTATAAACTTCATTTGAAGTATATATTACCTTAACCTAAAGTGGGTTGCTTTCTTAATGTATGGTCATTGTTAAGAAATTTAATTTTAAGCTCGCAATTCAATTTTTGGTTTTGATTGAACACATTATAAATCATAACTGGTTGGCTGATAAGTCACCGGTCTAACAAAGAAAAACACATTTTTTTTGTCAAAATTCGTTTTTATTATTCAATATAGTTCCCTTCAAGAGCGATACAACGATTATAACGACCTTCCAATTTTTTGATACCCTTTTGGCAGTACTCCTTCGGGTTTGCCTCAAAATAGGCCTCAGTTTCGGCGATCACCTATTCATTGCAGCCAAATTTTTTCCCTGCGAGCATCCTTTTGAGGTCTGAGAACAAGAAAAAGTCGCTGGGGGCCAGATCTGGAGAATACGGTGGGTGGGGAAGCAATGCGAAGGCCAATTCATGAATTTTTGCCATCGTTCTCAATCACTTGTGGCACGGTGCGTTGTCTTGGTGGAACAACACTTTTTTCTTCTTCATATGGGGCCGTTTTGCCGCGATTTCGACTTTCAAACGCTCCAATGACGCCATATAATAGTCACTGTTGATGGGTTTTCCCTTCTCCAGATAATCGATAAAAATTATTCCATGTGCATCCCAAAAAACAGAGGTCAGTACTTTGTCAGCAGACTTTTGAGTCTTTCCACGCTTCGGAGACGGTTCACCGGTCGCTGTCCACTCAGCCGACTGTCGATTGGACTCAGGACTGTAGTGATGGAGCCATGTTTCATCATTGTCACATATTGACGGAAAAACTCGGGTGTATTACGAGTTAACAGCTGCAAACACCGCTCAGAATCATCAACACGTTGTTGTTTTTGGTCAAATGTGAGCACGCGCGGCTTCCGCATATCCAAATTAGAGGTGTGCGCGTGACATGAAATTGTCGTGACACGCAAGATTCACGCGTGAATCACGTAAGTCGTGAATAAAATCAGAAGCAACTCTCGTGAATGTGCGTGAATGGGACTAAAATAAATATGTCGTGCGTGAGCGTGCGTGAGTAATAAAATCGGTTCGTGAATGTGCGTGAATACAATTTCTGCAAAATCACGCTCACGATAAAAATCAATATTTAATTCTTAAAAATAAATATTTAATTCTTACTTATGTTAAATGAAATTGATTTAGTTGTCGAACTATATTTTATTTAAAAATTTTGTAACCTTTGCTCATTACCGGTTGGAAAATGTCGTGAGTCTCGTGAATTTGTCGTGAGTCACATGAATTGTCGTGAATCGTGCGTAAGCGTGAGTCTGTGAAAGTAGTTCGTGCGTGAGCGTGCGTAGGTACTGATTTTCATCTCGTGAATGTGCGTGAGTGTGAGTGGCTACGACACTTATCGTGCGTGAGCGTGCGTGAATAAATATTTGACTTCGTGAATGTGCGTGAGTGTGAGTGAAATTTCACTCACGCGCACACCTCTAATCCAAATATTGATGAATGATATGACCAACACGTCCCTTTGATATCTTTAAGGCCTCGATCAACTTCATTTTACGGTCATTCTAAATCATTTTGTGGATTTTTTTGATGTTTTCGTCGGTAACCACCTCTTTCGGGCGTCCACTGCGTTCACCGTCCTTCACGCTTGAATTTTGCATACCAATCAATTATTGTTGATTTCCCTGGGGCAGAGTCCGGAAACTCATTATCAAGCCAAGTTTTTGCTTCCACCGTATTTTTTCCCTTCAGAAAACAGTATTTTATCAAAACACGAAATTCCTTTTTTCCATTTTTTTCACAAAAACAAAAGTTGCTTCACAAAAGACGCTCTATCTCACAAACTAATTGACTTACCGACGTCAAATTTTGACACGAATCATTTGAAGGTTGGTACTATATAAAAATAATATGCATTTAATACTAGCGATGCCATCTATGTGTCAGACCGGGGACTTATCAGCCAACCTGTTATAACAAGGTTAAAGATACGTCCTTCAAATTACACACGCAGACAAGAAACATGATTGTCACAATCATATTCGAAGAGCAAAATAATATGATAGCAGCTATTTTTGCGGCGACCATGTAACATTTTAACCTGCAACCATGTTGGCTCAGTGAACATGATTCTAAAAAAAATATAATTGTCCTCATCTAAAATGTCATTATATTGATAAAAAGAATTTTGTTTGAATGAAAAGACAATAGTCACGATTTAAAATGTTATGGTATTCATCAAAAATGTTTTTCTCCTAGTTAAAAGAACATGGTCACAATCTAAAATGTGTTGATCTTTATGAAAAAACCTTTTTCATCGTCGAAAAAAGGGCGCCACTTGAAAAAAGAAAACACAAAATTAACTTTATTTGTTTGTTTTTATTTATTTAAAAACTAATTCATTGTTTATTTGTATTTATAATGCCGTTCAAACAAACAACATATATTTTTACACACTCTATTTTATTTCAATTTCAACAGTAAGTAATTATTCCATATTTACATCGTGCCCATCAAATGTACAAACGCAGACATCATGTAACTGCAAATAAAAATAAATGATCCATATAGCAAAATGCAGAACAAAAAACAGGTACATTTTTTCAATTACACTTTCCTTTTTTGTGTTCACATAAAACCACGTGCCACTTCTGAATAAATAAATTAACACAAAACACAGTAAATCCGTATTCTCCGTCCATTCCAAGAAACAATCAACACACGACTGACGCGCAAAATGAAAATCGTGTACCTGCTCAATGTTTTTATAAAATTCTTTTCGCTGCAAAAAAGTTAAAAAATTAAATGGTCTTTATGGCCATATAATGGTTATAGACATGTCTATACTTAACCTATAAAAATACTTTTCTCCCTGTAAAAAAGTAAAAAAATTGAATGGTCAGGTACATGATTTTCCCGACCATTTAATAGTCTCAAATTCTATCATTTAAATGATAGAACATGTTTGCGGTATTTCAGAACCATTCAAATGCTTATTGCCACCATACATTTTTCTCCGCTCGAAAACTATTTTTACAAAGACAAAATACATGGTTTTCGCGGCAATTACATGCTCTAGATAAGCATTAAATGGATGCGGCAACCATGTCCAAACATGGGTTTTCTGTGCGTGCAGTTACCAATTTTTTGTTGCTCTTTACAAAGTCCTTTAACAAGATAATTGATGTCTAATGTCATACTTATTTATAAAGTGTGGACATTTGCTGTCTCTAGAATATAATAATTATATCCATTCTAATAAAAAATACAAATTTGTTATAGCCACAATAAACAGCACTGAAAGATAAACAATTGACAAGATACGAAGGGAGTATGCTCGGCAAGTTTTTTATTGCCGCCCTATTTTATACGGGTTTTCAAAGTGCATCCATCATCTCAAAGCTTAAGCTTAAGCTTGTCCATGAAATATTCCGACAGAATTATTTTGTCCAATCATGACATGATTAAATATTTATTGGTCTTTGACATTTTCATTTCCATATACCTTTATTAAGAACTAGGCAAATTTATTGCAAAACAAAGCTTAAAGCCCAAAGGAGTTCTCAACAAAAATCATATAGAAATTTTATTTGTACACCATTGGACAAATCTATGTGGATGTGATACTTTCATTCTATGCCATTTGATTTCGAAGCTTCTTTTTAAAGTTAATATTCGAAAAATACTTTCTGTATATCAGCTTTCCCTCATTGCTGCAATGTGAATCGTAAAATGGTCCTTTTTTATTGACCTTTGAAACTGACATGAAAATGAAGCATAATTGTGGTGTAAAATTGTCATAAAAATAGCGTCCACAAAAAAAAAAAGAATGAAAGGAAAACTTTTTCATAAACGTGCCATACACTTTCTCTCAAAATGGAAACGTTTAAGGAAATGACATGGGAAACAGTAAAACGAGCAATGGCGGTTTTTATAGCTATCGGGCAACTGTCAAGTACATGACAATTTCCCCATGTGCACGTGATTTGAGTTTGTTGGTGTTTTTTTTTTTTGTTAAACTTTGCTCCTTATTTATTTTTGATATCCTTCTCAACTGGGACGATTTTACGCATATTGTGTTTCAAAAAGTTCTGCCTTCTTTATCTGAATTTACAGATGTATGACAGCATAAGAATTTGGAATATAAAACAGATAAGAATCTAAAATCAGGCGAAGAGAGCCCATACCATCATGTACGGAATTTGACGACGTTTATCGAAATGACGTAAACCGAATTAAAAATTGCTCATACTTACTTCTAAGTCCATTTATGTTCGAGTATTTATTAACCAACGTTACAACGTTAAGTAACGTTGTTTAATAAATAAAGAGTATTATGGAAAACTTTGGGACGAACTATTTAGCCATACATGTAGCTTGCACATAAATATATTGGCCGATTTGCACAAATTTGGATTTATTACCCAAACTAATTGGGCGATTTCCTCTTTTTTAATAATAGAAGCAATATTAGTCGCATACAAACTCTGTAGATTCAGAATCAACTATAGGTCATAATATCAGACATTTCTATTCAGATTGTGATAAAACTCCCATAACTATGTACCCCTTAATGTTCTTACATATGGAAATGCGGGTTATCTCTCAATCCTATACCACTCATACCCCACAATGTTTACTAATTCAGTAGGGGTGGTTTAGGGTATGATATAGTCGGCCCCGCCCGACTTTCTACTTTACTCACTTGTTTAATAATGGAATCAATATTAGTGGCATACTAATTGTTTCTTTGCTAATTGCATTTTCCATCACATCTTTCTCACATCCACGAGGTTTTTTAGTTCTTAACACATTTTCCTGTAATACCAACAATGTAGAAGAAATTATACGATTTTATAAATTTTGAAGATTTTTTTTTACCATTCGCCTGGACGGAGAATCGAACCGCGGACCATGCACTTTGTAAGCGAACACACTAACCACTGAACTATGTACCTGTTATGGTCATCAATAGATAATTATCCATATAAGTTATATTTATATAGCATAGCTTGTGGCGCCCACGAAACGAATAAACAAAGTTTATTTAACAGAAACAAACACTTAGTTTGGCACCGTGGAGTAGTGGTTGCTACGTCCGACTTGCATGCTAAGGGTCGTGGGTTCGATCCGTGCTTCGACCAAAGTTTTTGTTTTGTTTTTTTTTTTACATATATTCCAGATATGTTCGGAAGATTCCGAAAAAATTTTCAACATTACATTGTACTATATTAAATTTTGAACTGTAAAATGTGTCTTATTAAAGACCTAAAGTCAGAAAAGAACAGTGTTTGATATAAACGAAATGGACTGTGTTGTTGTTTCAAAAATAACTTTTTTTATTGAAAAAATAAAAATTTTGTAACAAACGAATTTTTTTTGGTGATAAAAGTTTAAAATTTTCGAAGCAATTCAAAAAACTCTAACAAAAGAAAAACGTTTTCAGGTTTTCCAAACGTTTTTTTTTTCTTTGCGTGTATAGCTCATAATATCAGACATTTCAGTTCAGATTGTAATAAAACTCCCATAACTATGTACCCCTTAATGTTCTTACATATGGAAATGCGGGTTATCTCTCAATCCTATACCACTCATACCCCACAATGTTTACTAATTCAGTAGGGGTGGTTTCGGGTATGATATAGTCGTATAGTAATGAAATCAATATTAGTGGCATACTAACTCTGTAGGTGCAAAATCAACTATAGCTCCTAATATCAGACACTTAATGTTCTTAAATATGGAAATGCGGTTTATTTAGGGTAAATACGATATACGAGCACCATAGACGGCCCCATCCGACTTTCTACTTTACTCACTTGTTATTAATGGGTTCGATATTAATGGTATATCAACTCTGTTGGTGTAAAATCAAGTAGAATTGGGCAACCCTAGTGTTGCAATCTGCCAACCGACGACTCTATCGTAAAGATTGATGGTTTTTAGGTTATACGTACTCAAAATGTTTTGACATACGAGCGCCATTTGTGATGTTTACAACAACTTAAGAGAATCATCTCGCCCAAAAAATGGAATTAAATCGTGAACATTGTCGTGCGATTGCTCTTTTCATATTTCGACGTGGATTGACTCAACAACAGTGCATCGGTGAACTTAATGCATAATTTGGTGATGAAGCTCCGTCTAGGACCAGTGTTTATCGATCATATTTCACTCCAGGTCGTATTTCACACCAGGACGAATCGCCCCAAATAAAGGTTCGTGTCGATTGGCCGAAAGAAATACTCCAAAAATAAGATCACGGTACTTCGAAACACGTCTATGACATCGTGGCGCGTGTGAGCCCGAAAGTTAACAGTAGTCGACTGTAAGTGTGTTTCAAGATGAGCCAAATCCAACAAAATATGCCCGCACATGTATCACTTCCACGCCAATGATCGTCTGTTTCTTCGAAAAAACTGGACATGTTGCAGTGGCACTTCCAGAGTAACGCAGAACAGTTAATTCTGAGTGGTACACAACAAATTGTTTGTCAGTTGTCTTCCAAGAAATAAGTAAAACCCACCGGCAAAGACGGCGCCGGAAAACCAACCGCTGGAGAAGTATAAAGTAGGCAAGTTGACAAGACTAAGAACGTCTCAATCAGGGATGATAAATGATGTTGACGAAATAGTACTAAAAATTTACTTTTCTTAGCTAAAAGGTGCTAAACTTACATAGTATCAAATTTAAAGACTATTGTGAAAGTAGACATATATTAAAATCTAGACCGATTTGGACAATTTGTTTTAGATTTTTCTAAAAAAATCTTATTTTGCAAAATTTTTTCTATAGAAAATTTTGTCAAAATTTTATTTCTGCGAAAATTTTGTAAAAATTTTATTTCTATAAGAAATTTTGTCAATATTTTATTTCTATAAGAAATTTTGTCAATATTTTATTTCTATAAAAAAAATTGTCAACATTTTATTTCTATAAAAAAAATTGTCAACATTTTATTTCTATAGAAAATTTTTTGAAAATTTTATTTCTATAGAAAAATTATGAAGAAGTACTTTTTTGCAAAATATACCAAAATCACGAATTCTACCAATCTACACAACACTTACGATTTTTTGTAGAATTCTACCAACAACGGCAACCGGCTCAGGGGCCGGCTCTAAGCATTTTTGCTAAAGACACCATGTGTGTATTTCGTCTCCTTCTGGGCGTTTCAAATATATATATACACTATCTTATAATACTCTGGTCCTCGGTGTCGCGGAAAAAAAGCACATTTGACGTTTCACATTTGCGGACGAATGACGTATAGACAATATTCCTCTCAAAAAGTAAAATATTCTCATTTCGGAATATGTTTATTTCTTCAATGTCCGTTATTTATAATTTGTAGAGTTGAGTTAGTATCTGAGAAACGTCCACATTTAAGGCGGAATGGCCAAATGGCTCGCGGTCGTCCCACGGTGCTTTTGACAGTCAAAACGTGTCAAAACAAGCACAAAAGTGTCAACTTTATCAACCCTGGTCTCTATACATTCCAAGGGATCTAATATATATTATCTAGCAGCCAGCTAACTTATGCTTGTCTAAGTGAGCTTCTGCAACCGTAACAAACCTCTTAGTTGAAATGATCAATGTTTTGCCTTATTTTAGGTAACTTTAAAGGATATATACGACGTTTGCCAAAGATATTATGGCTTCCAAATCCTCAATAAAAATCCTTTCAATTCTGTCTTTATAAACGAGCCCCACTCAAGCAATAAATCATACTTCGCTTTATTGCTTCTCATAACTAGTTTCTTTTTCTCAATTTTTTTTGGTATTCAAGGATTTAGTTTGTTTTTCTTTCAAAGATTTACAGGTTAGTTTCACAGTAAAACTTTTTTCTTCTCTTCTGACATAGAACTACTCCTTGCCATGGAATTAAGTCATTGGATTATAGTCTATGGTCGGTTTTGGTTGAATGTTAATCGACTTTCCAAATGGTCTCATAAAATGGCAAATCACTTTTTTTTTATTTTTGCGGGTAGAATACAATCACTACTATAGTTTACACAAAAGAAAATGGGGGACAATGAAAAACCAACCATATTTGGTTTACTAGGAAAAAATCTCTACTTTAGTGTCATCATTAAATTATAAGTGGGCATTGGGGAAACCATGATAATATACAATACACAAAAATATAAAAACAGAGCAATGAGTAATGTCCAAATAGGGAAGTGTATAAGTGGGATAATCGAAAGATCATCCCTTCGGTTATATACACTGAAAAAAAGATTGTCGTATTTCATCTCTTTTTGGTACAAATGCCGATTTTGTTTAGTATTGAAGACGAATTTCTCTGATACAAAGATTTTCTACTTGACCAAAAGTTAATAACGTTTTTATTGAGGACGTGTTGCCTTTAGAGTCAGACAGGGTTGGGCCGTCGCAATCTGAGACTTTTGCGACATACATTTACGACTATATAATACGTATGTCGCAAAAGTTGTAAAACTAATGTAACAGGTTGGCTGATAAGTCCCCGGTCTAACAAAGAAAAACACATTTTTTTGTCAAAGTTCGTTTTTATTATTCAACATAGTTCCCTTCAAGAGCGATACAACGATTATAACGACCTTCCATTTTTTTAATACCATTTTGGTAGTACTCCTTCGGTTTTTCCTCAAAATAGGCCTCAGATTCGGCGATCACCTCTTCATTGCAGCCAAAGTTTTTCCCTGCGAGCATCCTTTTGAGGTCTGAGAACAAGAAAAAGTCGCTGGGGGCCAGATCTGGAGAATACGGTAGGTGGGGAAGCAATTCGAAGCCCAATTCATGAATTTTTGCCATCGTTCTCAATGACTTGTGGCACGGTGCGTTGTCTTGGTGGAACAACACTTTTTTCTTCTTCATATGGGGCCGTTTTGCCGCGATTTCGACCTTTAAACGCTCCAATAACGCCATATACTGTTGATGGTTTTTCCCTTCTCAAGATAATCGATAAAAATTATTCCATGTGCATCCCAAACAACAGAGGCCATTACTTTGCCAGCGGACTTTTGAGTCTTTCCACGCTTCGGAGACGGTTCACCGGTCGCTGTCTACTCAGCCGACTGTCGATTGGACTCAAGAGTGTAGTGATGGAGCCATGTTTCATCCATTGTCGCATATCGACGGAAAAACTCGGGTGTATTACGAGTTAACAGCTGCAAACACCGCTCAGAATCATCAACACGTTGTTGTTTTTGGTCAAATGTGAGCTCGCGCGGCACCCATTTTGCACAGAGCTTCCGCATATCCAAATATTGATGAATGATATGACCAACACGTTCCTTTGATATCTTTAAGGCCTCTGCTATCTCGATCAACTTCATTTTACGGTCATTCAAAATCATTTTGTGGATTTTTTTGATGTTTTCGTCGGTAACCACCTCTTTCGGGCGTCCACTGCGTTCACCGTCCTCCGTGCTCATTTCACCACGGTTGAATTTTGCATACCAATCAATTATTGTTGATTTCCCTGGGGCAAAGTCCGGAAACTCATTATCAAACCAAGTTTTTGCTTCCACCGTATTTATTTCCTTCAGAAAACAGTATTTTATCAAAACACGAAATTCCTTTTTTTTCATTTTTTCACAATAACAAAAGTTGCTTCTATCTCACAAACTAATTGACTTACAGACGTCAAATTTTGACACGAATCATTTGAAGGTTGGTACTGTATAAAAATAATATGCATTTAATACTAGCGACGCCATCTATATGTCAGACCGCGGACTTATCAGCCAACCTGTTATATGCAGCGACCGATTTTGAAAAATTTGCCCCTTATAACCTTATTTTTGCCCATAGTGGTCTCATTTATTAACCGATCTTACTCAAATTTAGCACAAAGTTATCTCCTGTAATATCAACAAAACCTGCAAAATATAATCCAAATCGGTTCAGATTTAGATATAGCTCCCATATACAGTATGTCAAGAAAGTGTTTTGACAATAGGATAAAAATTATGTTTTATTCCAAAATTAAATATAATTTAATTTTAAAAATTTTTTTATTATGTATTTTGCAAAGTATACATATTTTATTTTTCTCAAAACGAATTAACAACTCGATTTTTACTTCAATTATTTCTGGAATTTTAAATATTTGACAATGTCAAAAGACTTTCTTGACATACTGTATGTATGGCCAATTTAAAAAAAAATACCCTTTATAACTTTCTGAACAATATAGCCTTATTTAATATCCGATCTTACTCTAATTTAGCACAAATTAACCTTCTGTGGTATTAACCAAATCTGGAAAATATCATCCAAATCGGTTCAGATTTATACCTTGCTGATCTTACCAATTATTCTACTGCTAAACAATTTGAGACAATCCGCCACCAAATCCTCAGCTTCACAGGGATCGATGAAGTTCGCAGGATAGGGTCGATGGCGCAACAATTCTAATAACTAACTACCCAAGATTCCAGGGGTCACACGAGGCATTCCTCCGACAAGTGAAACTAAATGGAATAACATACAGACCTGTTTGAACGCTGCCCTTAGAACTGCGACAGGGTGTATCAGAAATACACTCTTGAATCATATGTTATGTGCAGTCCAGATCCTCCCCATGCGTAGATACAACTTCATGTTGTCAAATCAGTATCTCCTAGGTTGTTATCGTAGTAACCATCCACATCACCATCCACATCACCACCTGCTTAGGTAATTGCCACCTAGTAATATAAGGTTTGATCTTCATCTTCTAGAGCGTGAGATCAGGGTAGCATACAAGAAAGATCTATACAGGATTCATGAGGACATTCTAGCTGAAGCGGTGAAAAGCTAAAAGGTTACAACCTGTTCTCGAGGTCCGACAACCGCCATACATACACCGCATGCACAGAAAAAACATGTTTGATATGGTTGCCGCATCCATTTAATGCTTATCTAGAGCATATAATTTTCGCGAAAACGATGTATTTTGTCTTTGTAAAAATAATTTTCTTGCCGAGAAAAATGTATGCTGGCAATAAGCATTTAAATGGTTCTCAAATTCCGCAAACATGTTCTATTATTTGAATGATAATATTTGAGACCATTACATGGTCAGGTAAATCATGCAGGGTTTAAAATTGCTTATTAATATTCATTTCCAATATGCGTTGGTGACTACGACTGCGGAATGATTCGAGAAAAACAATGAAATGAAATGAATGTGCACCTAGAGAAGGAATATGATCACCTCAAACATGTTTTAAGAGCAAAATGTTATTTTTGGGTGGTGCCCACATAACATGGTTTTCGCAACCATGTTATTTTCTGGGAAATCATGTATCTGATTTCGGCAAGCAGGTTATATTTGACGAGAAAATAACATTTTAGTGACAAACATGTTACATGGTCACCATACAAAAATAACATTTTGCTCTTGAAACATGTTTGAGGTGATCATATTCCTTCTCTGCGTGTGCACAAAATGATTGCGTTTGCAAGCCATGTAGTGACCGATTTATATAAATCACAATTCATTAACATTCATCATTAAATTCTTGATTAAATTTTCAGCAATGAATATTTCATAAAGGTATGTTACGATATTAAAAAGTCAAAACAATTTGATATCTATCACATGAAACATGTGTTTCAAATATTTGCAGGTTTTTACAACATGATCTACCCAATATACAAAAATCATCTGTCCTTGAATATTAAAATTTTCCTGGGCCATTTTATTTTATTTACTAGTGTAGCCGGTATCACAAGGCTAAAAATGGAAATTTTCCTAAAAAAATATTCGATGGAATGGAAAATTCGTAATACAATTCATTCCATACATTTGTAATTTTCATGCATGACCACGTCTTTGGTGACCCATTGTTTGATACAAAACTTCAAATTCAATATTGTGCCCATCCAATGACCAAATACAAATGAAAGAAAAAATTTCCATTTCGGAACAATTCATATAAACCTGACGACTTTGTTTGTCCTTCACACCATTGGCACTGGAGAAGGAACGGATGAGGACCCATCATTTTGACTCACCTTTGGCGTAACGCCTACATGTCTACGTGGCAGGGATAAACATTTCAATCGAGCACAACCATGGCTACATCTCATGAAGACAGTTAAACTCCACACGTCTCTCTGAACATAATAAATTATGGTCCAATGTTCATCAGATGAGGAGGATGTACTTTTTTTTATCATCAAGCTACTCACTCGCAACCGACAAACCTTACACCAGTGGTTTCACACAGATATTTGCTTAGACCCAAAAAAAAAAAATACATTTCAGGAAGCAACACCTTATGGTATACAAATTTGTTACAGCGGATAAACACATTTACATATTATGTGGGTTTTTCAGAGTTCCTCTGATGATCAAACACATGCATACAACAGAAGTTTACGTCAAGGTCAAAACCACAGATATGCACTTTCTCATCTACACATTCGTAGATATGTCCGCTAAAATTTTAATTTTATATAAAATTTGTCGAAATTTTATTTGTATAGAAAATTTCGTCGAAATTTTATTTCTATAGAAATCTTTGCCGAAATTTTATTTCTATAGAAATCTTTGTCGAAATTTAATTTCTATAGAAAATTTCGTCGAAATTTTATTTCTATAGAAAATTTCGTCGAAATTCTATTTGTATGGAGAATTTTGTCGAAATTTTATTTGTATGGAGAATTTTGTCGAAATTTTATTTCTATTTCTTTGTCGAAATTTAATTTCTATAGAAAATTTCGTCGAAATTTTATTTCTATAGAAAATTTCGTCGAAATTCTATTTGTATGGAGAATTTTGTCGAAATTTTATTTGTATGGAGAATTTTGTCGAAATTTTATTTCTATATAAAATTTCGTAGAAATTTTATTTCTATAAAAAATGTAATATAAATTTTATTTGTATAGAAAATTTCGTAGAAATTTTAGTTCTATAGAAATTTTTGTAGAAATTTTATTTGTATGGAGACTTATGTTGAAATTTTACTTGTATGGAGAATTTTGTCGAAATTTTATTTCTGTAGAAAATTTCGCAATTTTTTTTTGTATGGAGAATTTTGTCGAAATTGTATTTCTACAGAACATTTTATCAAAATTATATTTCTAAAGAAAATTTTGTCAACATTTTATTTCTATAGAAATCTTTGTCGAAATTTTATTTTTATGGAAAATTTCGTCGAAATTTTATTTCTATGGAAAATTTCGTCGAAATTTTATTTCTATGGAAAATTTCGTCGAAATTTTATTTCTATAGAAAATTTGTTTTCGAAATTTTATTTGTATAGAAAATTTCTTCGAAATTTTATTTGTATAGAAAATTTTGTAGACATTTTATTTCTATAAAAAATTTCATTGAAAATTTATTTGTATAGAAATTTTCGTCAAAATTTTATTTCTATAGAAAATTTCGTCGAAATTCTATTTGAATGGAGAATTTTGTCGAAATTTTATTTCTATATAAAATTTCGCAGAAATTTTATTTCTATAAAAAATGTAATATAAATTTTATTTCTATAGAAAATTTCGTAGAAATTTTAGCTCTATAGAATTTTTTGTAGAAATTTTATTTGTATGGAGACTTTTGTTGAAATTTTACTTGTATGGAGAATTTTGTCGAAATTTTATTTCTGTAGAAAATTTCGCAATTTTTTTTTGTATGGAGAATTTTGTCGAAATTGTATTTATACAGAACATTTTATCAAAATTATATTTCTAAAGAAAATTTTGTCAACATTTTATTTCTATAGAAATCTTTGTCGAAATTTTATTTTTATGAAAAATTTCGTCGAAATTTTATTTC
This sequence comes from Haematobia irritans, assembly GCF_050003625.1. Taxonomy (NCBI): domain Eukaryota; kingdom Metazoa; phylum Arthropoda; class Insecta; order Diptera; family Muscidae; genus Haematobia; species Haematobia irritans. The sequence continues at coordinate 103,276,822 of NC_134399.1, read as the reverse complement.
TATGGAAAATTTCGTCGAAATTTTATTTCTATAGAAAATTTTTTTCGAAATTTTATTTGTATAGAAAATTTCGTCACAATTTTATTTCTGTAGAACATTTCGTCGAAATTTTATTTCTACGAGTATAGAAAATTTCTTCGAAATTTTATTTGTATAGAAAATTTCGTAGAAATTTTTATTTCTATAAAAAATTTCCTTGAAAAGTTATTTGTATAGTAAATTTTGTCAACATTTTATTCCTATAGAAAAATTCGTTGAAATTTTATTTCTATAGACATTTTTGTCGAAATTTTATTTGTATGGAGAATTTTGTTGAAATTTTACTTATATGGAGAATTTTGTCGAAATTTTATTTCTGTAGAAAATTTCGCAGATTTTTTTTTGTATGGAGAATTATGTCGAAATTGTATTTCTATAGAAAATTTTGTCAACATTTTATTTCGATAGAAATATTTGTCGAAATTTTATTTCTATAGAAAATTTCGTCGAAATTTTATTTCTATACAAAATTTCTTCGAAATTTTATTTGTGGAGAAAATTTCGTAGACATTTTATTTCTATAAAAAATTTCGTTGAAAATTTATTTGTATAGTAAATTTCGTCAAAATTTTATTTCTATAGAAAATGTCGTAGAAATTTTATTTCCCAAAATTGTGAAATTTTATTTCTATAGAAAATTTCTTCGAAATTTTATTTCTATAGAAAATTTCGTAGAAATTTTATTTCTATAAAAAATTTCGTTGAAAATTTATTTATTTGTAAATTTTGTCAACATTTTATTCTTATAGAAAATTTCTTCGAAATTTTATTTCTATACGAAATTTTATTTCTATAGAAAATTTCTTCGAAATTTTATTTCTATAGAAATTTTTGTCGAAATTTTATTTGTATGGAGAATTTTGTCGAAATTTGATTTCTATAGAAGATTTCGCGGAATTTTTTTTGTATAGAGAATTTTGTCGAAATTTTATTGCTATAAAAAATTTCGCTGAAAATTTATTTGTATAGTAAATTTCGTCAAAATTTTATTTCTATAGAAAAATTCGTTGAAATTTTATTTATATAGACATTTTTGTCGAAATTTTATTTTTGTAGAAAATTTCGTCGAAATTTTATTTGTATGGAAAATTTCGGCGAAATTTTATTTCTCAAATGAAAACCATTACGTTAACTAAACTACAAGAGTAGCTTAACCAACGGAGAAAGAAAAATGGTTGTCAAATTTATTTGGACAAAGCCCTATAGACTGCATGATGGTTGGATAGACTCCCGTTTCGGAATTACCACATTCCTCATCAGCATCCTCTACTTGTAGCAAAACTATCAACCAATTATCAGAATAAATTCGGGTAGTTCACTAAACCCAAAGTGAACCACACTGAACCCTCCGAAAAAACGTTCATACAAACATCTCTCTTTTCCTTTGCCAATGTCAAACTATCGATTTGACTGCAGTTGGCTGGGTTTATTTTGAGTGTGCTTCCATGCTTACTTCATTCATTATATTATTATAGAAAATTTCGGCGAAATTTTATATGTATGGTGAATTTTGTCGAAATTTTATTTCTATCGAAAATTTCTCCAAAATTTTATTTGTATGATGGAAGATTTTGTCGAAATTTTATTTCTATAGAAAATTTCGTCGACATTTAATTGCTATAGAAAATTTCGTCGAAATTTTAAATGTCGACGGATTGTTTGAATTTTTAGAGAATGTCGTTAAAAATTGCATTCTATAGATATTTTTTTCTAACGAAAATTCCTTTAGATTTTTATCGCATTCTTTGAGTTCCTTTGCTATAATATTTATAATTATTTCTTATTAAATACTTCGCTTTATTGCCACTGCATTATGAGTTATTTTTCATACTGTTGTTTTTGGCAAATGCTTTTTTTTCGACATATACGAAAAACAACTCACAACCACATGATGAGTTTTACATTCTAAGTGCTGCATATCTGCATTTCCGTTTCTGGTTCATGCATCCATCAAAGCTTACCACAAAATTCTTCATCATTTCTCATCTATATTTCCACTAGACTTACTCCAATTATTTTTTTATTGTGTGTATGTATATGAAAACAGAAACCCTAGTGGAAGTGCGAAATATACCTGTAATCTAGACATGGTGTGGGTTCTCTGATGTGAATAAAGAAGAAAGCGATTTTTCCATACGTGATGTTCTTCATAATCATGAAATATTAATTTCAGGAAAATTCACCATCGCCATCATGGCACAAAGAACGTTTGTCGAGGGTGCTTGATGTGGTGGCCGTGGATGCGAAAAAAAAAACTTGAATATAAAGTGTGTGCAAATAGCGCCCCATTGCTCATGAAGAGCTCTGATTTATGGCTGCATCCGCATGAAAAGTGAAGAAGATGAAGACTAAGAGTTGCATCTACACTCTACACTTTTTCTTAGTTTCCCATTACTCTTTGTGATGAGATGAAGGAAAAGTTAAATGTTGGGGTTATTTAAGAGTTAATGAGACACTGAAGAATCTTAACTAGCACTAGCAGTTGAGAATGGAACTAAATAAAATAGTGACAGTCATTTAATTTGAAAATACTTTGCCATGATTCGTCTAAGAAAGTTAAAGCACTGAAAAAGGGTGGCATGGATAATTGAAATAGTTTGTCTTGGGGAATACTTTAAATGTTTTTTTTTTTAACAGATGTATTTAACATAGTTTTGTATTACTGTCGATTAGAAAATTTTCCCAAACAATTTACTCTAATGATGCTAAATTTAATTTAAAAAGTTTGTTATTTATTTCGAGTAAGATATGTGGTCCATAGAACCTCAAAATTCGCTTGTGCCTTACACAAAATACCGGACACTTACACAAGAAAGGTTTAATTGATTCCTTTTGCTCTGCTCATGATGGTTAGGTTAGGTTATGTGGCAGCCCGATGTATCAGGCTCACTTAGACTATTCAGTCCATTGTGGTACCACAGTGGTGAACTTCTCTCTTATCACTGAGTGCTACCCGATTCCATGTTAAGCTCAATGACAAGGGACCTCCTTTTTATAGCCGAGTCCGAACGGCGTTCCACATTTCAGTGAAACCACTCAGAGAAGCTTTGAAACCCTCAGAAATGTCACCAGCATTACTGAGGTGGGATAATCCACCGCTGAAAAACTTTTTGGTGTTCGGTCGTAGCAGGAATCGAACCCACGACCTTGTGTATGCAAGGCGGGCATGCTAACCATTGTACCACGGTGGCTCCGCTCATGATAGCTCATGCAGTAGTCGCCAATAGTTTTTTCAAACTCGACTATCAGGCCGCGGCCCGTGATAGCAGATATCGAGAGTTATATCGCAAACCTTTGCAATTGCAACCCTTGCAATTCTCCCATCGGACATTCGCCATCATAATAGCCTTCTCATGTGGTATAAGGAGTGGTATTCAATAGCACTTTGAGTTGGTCGAGTCATGTAAACACGGTCGTTGGACAGATATATGCTAAATTACGTTCTTATGGGTTACTCATTCCTACACACCAGTCAATATTCGACTTCTCCTGGCGAAACGTCTTTTGATACCGGGTTTAATTTACAGATCTGAACTCTTCGCGAATTGTGACTCCGTGAGCAAAAATAGGCTTAACGTGGCATTCAATAGTATAGTTCGTTATGTGTATGGGTTACGCAGGACCGATCATGTTTCGCATGTTACAGACTCCCTCTTTGGCTTTAGTTTTAATACCCTGCTTAATGTCAAATCGTTAGTATTTCTACATAAATTGATTTACAGACGGAAACCAAGCTATCTCTATGATAGAATTCGGTTTACCACATCTGATAGGAATTGGAATATAATACCCTTTAGAAGGACAAGTCTTGTATCCGAATGGCAGTTCTTTTGGCACGATACGTCTCTGGAACACTCTACCACCCGATATACAATGCATCATCTTTTAAGAAGAGTATTCAAAATTTATTTCACAATTAACAGGTTGGCTGATAATTCCCCGGTCTGACACATTATTATTGCATATTATTTTTATTAAATGCATATTATTTTTATATAGTATCAACCTTCAACTGATTCGTGTCAAAATTTGACGTCTGTAAGTAAATTAGTTTGTGAGATAGAGCGTCTCTTGTGAAGCAACTTTTGTTATTGTGAAAAAATGGAAAAAAAGGAATTTCGTGTTTTGATAAAATACTGTTTTCTGAAAGGAAAAAATACGGTGGAAGCAAAAACTTGGCTTGATAATGAGTTTCCGGACTCTGCCCCAGGGAAATCAACAATAATTGATTGGTATGCAAAATTCAAGCGGTGTGAAATGAGCAGGGAGGACGGTGAACGCAGTGGACGTCCGAAAGAGGTGGTTACCGACGAAAACATAAAAAAAATCCACAAAATGATTTTGGATGACCGTAAAATGAAGTTGTTCGAGGTAGTCCTTTCATTCATCAATATTTGGATATGCGGAAGCTCTGTGCAAAATGCGTGCCGAGCGAGCTCACATTTGACCAAAAACAACAACGTGTTGATGATTCTGAGCGGTGTTTACAGCTGTTAACTCGTAATATACCCGAGTTTTTCCGTCGATATTTGACAATGGATGAAACATGGCTCCATCACTAAATTCCTGAGTCCAATCGACAGTCGGCTGAGTGGACAGCGACCGGTGAACCGTCTCCGAAGCGTGGAAAGACTCAAAAGTCCGCTGGCAAAGTAATGGCCTCAGTTTTTGGGATGCGTATGGAATAATTTTTATCGATTATCTTGAGAAGGGAAAAACCATCAACAGTGACTATTATATGGCGTTATTGGAGCGTTTGAAGGTCGAAATCGCGGCAAAACGGCCCCATATGAAAAAGAAAAAATTGTTGTTCCACCAAGACAACGCACCGTGCCACAAGTCATTGAGAACGATGGCAAAAATTCATGAATCGGGTTTCGAATTGCTTCCCCACCCACCGTATTCTCCAGATCTGGCCCCCAGCGACTTTTTCTTGTTCTCAGACCTCAAAAGCATGCTCGCAGGTAAAAAATTTGGCTGCAATGAAGAGGTGATTGCCGAAACTGAGGCCTATTTTGAGGCAAAACAGAAGGAGTACTACCAAAATGGTATAAAAAAATTGGAAGGTCGTTATAATCGTTGTATCGCTCTTGAAGGGAACTATGTTGAATAATAAAAACGAATTTTGACAAAAATGTGTTTGTCTTTGTTAGATCGGGGACTTATCAGCCAACCTGTTATATAACTATAGATCAATATGGACCAATTTTGGCATGGTTGTTAGCGGCCATATATTAGCACAATGTACCAAATTTCAACCGAATCGGATGAATTTTGCTCCTCCAAGAGGTTCCGGAGGTCAAATCTGGGAATCGGTTTATATGACGGCTATATGTAATAATGAACCGATATGGGTAAAATCTTGCATGGTTGTTAGTGTTCATATATTTACATAAAATACAAACTTTCAACTAAATCAGATGAAATTTGCTCCTCCAAGAGGCTCCAAAACCAAATCTGGGGATTGGTTTAAATGGGTGGCTATATATGATTATGGACCGATATGGACTACTTTTTGCCTGCTTGTTAGGGACCATATACTAACACCACTTACCAAATTTTAGCCAGATTGGATGAATTTTGCTCCCTCCAAGAGGCTCTGGATGTCGGTTTATACGGGGGCTATATATAATTATGGACCGATATAGACCAGTTTTTGCATGCTTGTTAAAAACCATATACTGACACCACGTACCAAATTTCAACCGGATCGAATGAAATTTGCTTGTGTAAGAGGTTCCGCAAGCCAAACCTGGGAGTCGGTTTATATGGGGGCTATACGTAAAAGTGGTCCGATATGTCCTATTTGCAATACCATCCGACCTACATTAATAACAACTACTTGTGCCAAGTTTGAAGTCGATAGCTTGTTTCGTTCGGAAGTTAGCGTGATTTCAACAGACGGACGGACATGCTTAGATCGACTCAGAATTTCACTACGACCCAGAATATATACTTTATTTCTATGTGTTACAAACGGAATGACAAAGTTAATATATATCCCATCCTATGGTGGAGGGTATAAAAACTGATTGAGTTTTCCAATCGACATCAATTAAATTTTTGATTGAATCACTTAAAAAATTAATTAATATTTACTATCAACATCGATTAAATTTTTAGTAGAATCAACTAAAAAATTAAGTGAAATTTTCCAATCTATCACTGTGATTGATGAGAATGAGTTAATGAATTTGGTAAATCGTAATTTTAGTTTTGCAGAGCCCAGATTTAAAGCTAGATAACTTCCAAACAAATGTCTTTATTTTAAAGAATTCACATATTTGGCTCAGAATCACTTCCAACGTCCTTAAGGGAATGTCAAAATCTTTGGAGTGCAGCAATACTTCAGTATTATAGTTTAATACATCTGCATACATGAATTTGTATGTGCATACAATTTCAAGAACGAACTTTGTGGAATAGTTTTTTTCTGTTTTTTATGTTTCATTGTAAACACTTTTTTGTGAAATAGCTTCGTTGTGAAGTAATTCAAGTGTTTTTTTCTCGAATGAATCACAATATTATCATAAATTTTTTAACTCAAAAAATTTTTTTCTCACTGACCTACAAATCAAACAAACCGCATTTTTAGTATCAATAGCAGTGACGTTGTTATGCAAAAATAAATATATGTTCCATATATATTTTTCGTTGTAGTAAATAAATATGTTCAAAGTAAAAACAGTGGGGTTAGAAAAATTTGAATTTGGAAAGATTACTTGGGGCCACTGAAAAAAATATTGTCGTAAGTCAAAGGATTTCATGTCCTAAAACACGAAGGCGAATCTTGCTTAGCATAGAAGAAGCATTTCTCAGATATAATTTTTTTTCTTGTTCAAAAGTCGATAAACTTTTCAAAAGTTAACATTTTCAAATATTTGCAAGAATACTTTTTCGAATGACCCCACTGTGCGTTATAACGATAAACTGATATATACACATTATAATAGTTTCAAATATATATGTGCATATTTTATATAAGTTTTATGTAAAATTGCATATCATCGACATTGACATACGGTCAGGCAAGTGTATTCTCCAGATTTTTTATTACAGCAAAAAAAAAAAAGCAAAAAAACAAACAAAAAAAATATGATAAGAAAATATTAGAAAATTGCATTATGTTCACTTGTTTCCTCATTTGCATGGCCCCATTCAAATAGTTGCATTTTAAATTTATAACAAATTAAACTAAAATTTTATGGAATATTTCAAAAGTTGAAATTGGAATTTGTAGTGAATTTAATATTAAATCATGTATTTTCCTTTGTCTCTTGAAGATAAATTAGAAGCTGAAGCCCTGCATAGTAATGAGCAATTATTGGAGTTCAATGTGCGTAGCAAGGACATCAATTGGCATGATTATGTGGTGCCAAAGAGGCCACGCTCTTCACCTGTCTATCTGCAGAGGCAATTTAACCTGATCAGCAATTATCGTGAACCCATTGGCAATCACAATAGACGTAAAGTATTAGTGTGTCACGATATGATGGGAAATTATTTGGAAGATAGGTAAGTATTGTAGATTTTTGTTTATAAATTAAATTCGTTACTATTGTCAAGATTAAGTGTAGTAAATATTATATTATGGAAAATATTACCAATATTTTTCTTATTAAAACTTTAGTTGAACTTAAGAAATTAGTTCGTTCATATTTTAATCAAATAAATAAATTAAACCAATTAACTAATTTCCGCAATTGAAGCTTTTTATATGCACCGAAAAAAATTTCACGAAATTTTTCCAATTAAAAATTTAATTAAGTGTTTAAAAATATTCAAATAAAAATTTAATTGATTCAACAAAAATTTTTTTTAATTGAAACAAAAACCAATCACAAAAATTAATAGTACGAATTAATTTTTTAATTGCATCAATCAATTTTTTAATTTACCTTCAATTCATTTTTAATTGGTACTAGCATTTCTGTGATTGAAGACATTTCAATTAAAAAATTAATTGGATCAATTAATTTTGTAATTGAATCAGAAAAAAAATTGTGAAATTATAGTATCAATTAAAAAATTAATTGAAGGTCAATTAAAAAATTAACTTATACTATTAATTTTTGTGATTGATTTTTATTTCAATTAAAAAAAATGTTGAATCAATTAAATTTTTAATTGAATATTTTTTAAAACTCAATTAAAATTTTCATTGGAAAAATGTTTGTGAAATTTTTTCTGTGTACCCTCCACCATAGGATGGAGGGAATAAGAAAGTCAACTCATTCCATTTGTAACACATCGAAATATTGGTATCAGACCCCATAAAGTACTCTGGGTCATGATGACATCTGAGTCGATCTAGCGTGTTCGTCCGTCTGTCTATAGAAATCGCGTTAACTTTCGAATGAAACAAGCTATCGACCTGAAACTTGGCACAAGTAGTTGTTATTGAAATATAGGTATAGCGCTCATATAAATCGATCCCCAGGTTTGGGTTGCGGATCTTCTTGGAGGAGCAAATTTATATGGTATTTGGCTTCTAACCACCATGCAAAAATTGGTCCATATCAATTTATAATTATATATAGCCTCCATATAAATTGATGTCCACATTTTAATTCTCTAGCCTCGAGAGGGAAAAGTTTCATGTGATCCGATTGAATCGGTTCCGTATAAACTGATCAAAGAACTGGATTGGCTTATATAGGGATTAACTCTGCTTTTTATAATATAATAAATTTACTATTCCGCTTGTAACATATCGAAATAATATTTCTGAATATATAAAGTAGGTATATTCTTGATCAGGAAGAAATTCTAAGACGATAGCCATGTCTTCTGTCTGACAATCTATCTATCTGTTGTACTGACAATACGGCCTTTAATAATGGAGATATCGTCTTGCCCAGATTCGTTGTTTGTGTGCATTCAGGTCAAGATCGAAGATGGTCCAGGTTTTGATATAGCCCCCATATAAACCGATTTCCGGATTTGACTTCTTGAGCTTCTACACACCACAATTGTTATCCAATTTGGCTGAAATTGGAAATCTAGTGGTATCTAATGTCAGCAAATAGGTGTCCAAAATATGACGTGTATAGACCGATCTCCCCATTTGACTTCTTGGGCTTGTACAAACCACAAATTTTATCAGATTTGCTTGAAAGTGGAAATCGAATGGAAATCTTAGATGTCCAAAATATGGTGTGTATCGGTCCATATTTTGGTATAGCCCCTATATAGACCGATCTCCCGATTTTACTTCTTGGGTATGTAGAAGGGAGCCACCGTGGTGCAATGGTTAGCAAGCCCGCCTTGCATACACAAGGTCGTGGGTTCGATTCCTGCTACGACCTAACACCAAAAAGTTTTTCAGCGGTGGATTATCCCACCTCAGTAATGCTGGTGACATTTCTGAGGGTTTCAAAGCTTTTCTAAATGGTTTCACTGGAATGTTGAACGTCGTTCGGACTCGGCTATAAAAAGGAGGTCCCTTGTCATTGAGCTTAACATGGAATCGGGCAGCACTCAGTGATAAGAGAGAAGTTCACCACTGTGGTATCACAATGGACTGAATAGTCTAAGTGAGCCTGATACATCGGGCTGCCACATAACCTAACCTAAATAACCATGTAGAACCACAATTTTTATCCGATTTGTTTGAAATTGGAAAAATACAGGTTTAGTTATTGCCCCCATATAGACTGATCTCCGGATTTGACTTCTTGAGCTTGTACACGCCACAATGTTTATACGATTTGCCTGAAATTGAAAATCGAGAGGTATCCTAGGTCCACACATATGGTGTGTATCGGTCCATATTTTGGGTTTGTTCTACACTCCGCAATTTTTTTTATCAGATTTGTTGGAAATTAGTAACCTAAAGGTATTTTATGTCCACAAATATGGTGTGTATTGGTCCAAGGTTTGGTATAACCTCCATATAGACCGATTTGCCTATTTGAGTTTTTGAGATTCTTCATACCAGAGTGTAATCCACTACGTTAGGCACATCGGGCATTATTTTGAGGACCGAACTGTATCCGGAAAAAATGTGGTCGGAAAAAATGTACGGCCACAGTTCGGTCCTCAAAATAATGCCAAAAATTGTTGGCATTAATATATACTCAGACAGTCAACCTGCAATAAAATCCTTGGACTCTGTGTTCCTTTACTCGAAAACGGCTATCGACTGACGCAAATCTCTCAACGAGATGGCTGAGCAGTACAATATTCACCTAATATGTGTGCCTGGCCATAGGAATATACCGGGGAACTGTCAAGCAGATGATTTAGCAAGGCTAGGAACATATTCCAGGGGAACTAGAATCTGTTGGTATGTCTCTGGTAACCTGCAAGCTCTTACTGCGTGAGAAGGCCGTCATGATGGCAAATGTTCGATGGGAGAATTGCAAGGGTTGTAACGACACCAAACAAATATGGCCCCATTTAAACTTGAACCGCACACTAGCTATGGTAGTGTTCTCAAGACGTCAGATATCACTTCTGATATCTGCTATAACGGGTCGCTGCCTGATAGGCGAATTTGCTTATCATTTGCTTACTCAATTATGTATGGAACAAAATATCGGCCAAATGCGCGCCGCGACCTCGGTGGCACACCTTCATCCGATGGTCCAAATTTTCGATGACGCTGAGGCATAATGGAGGTTCTATGCCGTTAATGTGCCGAATTATCTCATCTTGAATTGTTGCTGGCTTATCGACGTACACCTTTTCTTTCAAATAACCCCAAAGGAAAAAGTCCAACGGTGTCTAATCACATGATCTTGGCGGCCAATCGACATCACCATTACGTGAGATAACACGGCCATTGAATTTGTCAGTCACTCTTTGTGGGTGCATTGGTTTTTCGACAATCACTCTTGGATTCTCATTCGCCCAAATGCTGCAATTCTGTTTATCGACGAATCCACTGAGGTGAAAATGTGCCTCATCACTGAAGATGATTTTCTTCGAAAATTGATCATCCACTGTTGCCATTTCTTGGAACCAGTTAACACGTTGTTGGATTGTGTATAGAGAAATGTCAAATAAAATTCGGAAAAAAACTTGGCGTTTAGGTGTGGTTCACATTCAACATCGGCCCTTACAATTTAACCACCCTTTACTATTGGTGCGAAGTATAATGACTATTGTATGAGCTGTCATGATGCGGAGGAAAAGGAATCAATTAAACACCTCTTGTGTGAGTGTCCTGCATTTTGTGTAAGGCGTAAGCAAATTTTAGGGGCATATAGCTTTAGATTACTGGCGGACCTGGAAAACGTTAACTTAAGCAGTCTGTTAATGTTGTTGGAAGAATCTGGTTGGTTCAACAAAAGAAAATAATAGAGAAGGTTCAGTGGTTAAAACTAGAAGTGCCCATATGTAATAGGTGCTTTTTAGTTAAATGTGGTATCACAATGGACTGAATAGTCTAAGTGAGCCTGAAACTTAATCGGGCTGCCACTTTGACCTGACCTAACCTAACATACCACACGTTTTATACGAATTGCCTGAAATTGGAAATCTAGAGGTATATTAGGTGGACAAATTTGTGTCCAAAATATGACGTGTATCGGTCCATGGTCCAATATAAACCGATCCCAGGATTTGATTTTAGACAACGCAATTTGTATTCTATTTGCGAGAAATTCAATATCTAGAGGTTATATCTACGAATAGGTATACCGAATATGGTATGCATCGGTACATGTTGTAGACTGATCTCACGATTTGACTTCTTGGGCTTTTAGAAACAGAAATTGGAAATATAGAGGTATTTTAGATTTGGTTATATCGAGAATGGGTTTCCTCGCCATACCTTTTCGTGCTCATTCGAGTAATGCAGGCAAATCTATGTATAATTTAGATTTCAAACCATATGAAAAACGATGTTCATCGGATTATCTTGGACCCTTAGACGAGAAGTTTAAGATACTTCTAAAATTAAAAAAAAATGGGTCTAATAAATATCTTCGCGAAGCGAATATATTCTTGATCAGGGAGAAATTCTAAGACGATATAACCATGTCCGTCTGTCTATTTGTCTGTCTGGCTGTCTGTCTGTTGTAATCACGCTACAGTCTTCAATAATGAAGCAATCGTGCTGAAATTTTGCACAAACTCGTCTTTTGTCTGCAGGCAGGTCAAGTTCGAAGATGGGCTATATCGGTCCAGGTATTGATATAGTCCCCATATAAATCGACTTCCCGATTTGGGGTCTTGGGCTTATAGAAATCGTAGTTTTTATCCAATTTGCCTGAAATTTTAAATCTAGAGGAATTTTATGACCATAAAGAGGTGTGCCAAAAATAGTGAGAATCGGTCCATGTTTTGGTACAGCCCCGTATATAGGCCGATCTCCCGATTTTACTTCTAGGGCTTATAGAAACCGTAGTTTTTATCCAATTTGCCTGAAATTGGAAATCTAGAGGTATTTTAGGATCATAAAGAGGTGTGCCGAAAATGTTGAGTATCGGTTTATGTTTTGGTATAGCCCCTATATATAGACCGGTCTCCCGATTTTACTTCTTGGTCTTATAGGTTAGGTTAGGTTAGGTGGCAGCCCGATGTATCAGGCTCACTTAGACTACTAAGTCCATTGTGATACCACATTGGTGAACTGCCCGATTCTATGTTAAGCTCAATGACAAGGGACCTCCTTTTTATAGCCGAGTCCGAACGGCGTTCCACATTGCAGTGAAACCACTTAGAGAAGCTTTGTAACCCTCAAAAATGTCACCAGCATTACTGAGGTAGGATAATCCACCGCTGAAAAAACTTTTGGTGTTCGGTCGAAGCAGGAATCGAACCCACGACCTTGTGTATGCAAGGCGGGCATGCTAACCATTGCACCACGGTGGTGACCGTAGTTTTATCCGTAGTTTTTAACCGTAGTTTTTATCCAGTTTGCATCGGATTAAGTTTTTATCGGTCCATTTGGTAATGCCTCCATGTAGACCGATTTCACTTCTTGAGGGTATATAAGGCGCACAAAAAAAAATCTTTAAATTTATCTTCGTGAAGTGTACTGGTTGATCTGTCCTCAACCCCCCCTGAAATTTCAAAAGAACCCCTAATATTTGATTCATGGTGGTGGATATTTAAGATTCGGCCCGGCCGAACTTACTGCTGTATGTACTTGTTTTTGTTAAAAATAAATTAAAACAATTTCATGATTGATTTCCAAAATATTTATATTACTATGTCTAATATTCATAATAGATGAGAAATACCGGTATATGGATTTGTCAAAATTTAGCACAGGTGATGTAATATTTTATGTTTTCTTCTTTTTTGCAGACATTATCATTCATCAAAGAAATACGATGATTATCGGTTTTATCATTGGTCGGCTGTGGATTATTTTTGCTATTTTAGTCATAATTATATAACAATACCACCATGTGGTTGGATAAATGCTGCCCACAAACATGGAGTTTCAGTTCTAGGTAAGTTGCATATATTGAAAACTTCCTTCATTTAAAAATTTCCCACTTTGAAGGAAATTCTGTTTTAACAAGCATTTATTTATAAAGCAAATTTGTAATGAATTAAAATTATTGTAAAGAACTTTCAACGAATGTCATCTGAAGAAATACGTAGTTATCTATTCATACCATAACTACGTAGAACTTTTTCGTGGTAAAAAAAAAAAACAACTATAATAATGTAAATTCAAATACTATAAAAGAAGAAACGTTGGTGATACCCGTTTTCCAAACGAGCTTTTCCTTGCGTGTAGTTAATATATATTTGCTACTCCCATTATAACTATTTAACTAGCAATTGAACTCGAAGTTAACTTAAATACATTGTATAATTTCACACAGTCCAAGGTATCATTAACATAATAGTCGGATAAAAATAAATATGCTTTCGTCACATTTTCAATCGATATCCTTTTGAACTACATAAATACATTTATACATATCCCATGTGCGCATTAAATTTGTATGATTTCTTCTCACTTTACTATTATTTTCATTAAAACCCCTAGGTACTTTCATCACAGAGGGTAAGGATGGATCGCAACGGTTACATGATGTTCTACAATCAACCGAAATGATAAACAATATTGTGGATGCGATGGTGAAATTGTGTAAACATTACCATTTCGAGGGTTGGCTAATCAATATTGAGTGTAAAGTGGAACCTGACTCAATGGAGAATCTATAGTGAGTATCCTATTTATTAAGAATTAATTTCGTAAAGTGCTTTTTATGGGGAGGGGTTGAATTGGAAGAAAGCAAATGAAATGACCAATACTTTTATAAATAGTATCAGCCATTAGTTTAACTGAATTTTAGTGTTTTATTCCTTCGAATTGATTACACAGAGGGATGGAAGAGAAATTTCATCTTTGTTCTTTGAATGGGGGGTCGAAATGTTAGGTATTGTTCGGAAGCTTTGGTTAACGGCATAACTTTCAAGGTTTATGAAGTTTGGTACACGGAATTAGAGGTGTGCGCGTGAGTGAAATTTCACTCACATTCACGAAGTCAAATATTTATTCACGCACGCTCACGCACGATACGTGTGGTAGCCAACCCCACTCACGCATATTCACGAAATGAAAACCAGTACTCACGCTCACGTACGCTCACCCACGAACTACTTTTAAAGACTCACGTTCACACACGATTCGCGACAATTCACGTGACTCACGACAAATTTACGAGACTCACGACATTTTCCAACAAGGAATGAGCAAAGGTAACAAAATTCATGAATAAAATATAGTTCGACGGCTAAATCAATTTCAGTTAACATACGAGTAAGAATTAAATCTTAATTTTTTTCGTGAGTGTGATTTTGCAGAAATTTTATTCACGCACATTCACGAACCGATTTTATTACTCGCGCACGACATATTTGTTTTAGTCCCATTCACGCACATTCACGAGAGTTGCTTCAGATTTTATTCACGACTCACGTGATTCACGCGTGAATCACACGTGTCACGACAATTTCGTGTCACGCGCACACCTCTACACGAAATACAATCAAATACTTTTCTCCAAAACAATGTTTTAGAAATGTTCGTTTAGAAGAATAGTATATTATTTTTAAACACAGAAAAAAATTTTGTCGTAAGGGCAAATGAAATTTAGCTTAGCATAGAAGACTCATTTCTCTGATATAAAGTTTTTTTACTTGTTCAAAAGTCGGGGAGCCACCGTGGTGCAATGGTTAGCATGCCCGCCGTGCATACACAGGGTCATGGGTTCAAACCCACACACAAAAAAAAAATTTCTGATTCAATCACGAAATTAATTGATCCAATTAATTTTTTAATTGAAATGTCTTCAATCACAGAAATGATAGTATCAATTAAAAAAAGGATTGATCCAATTAAATATTTAATTGATACTATTAATTTGTGTGATTGATTTTTATTTCAATTAAAAAATTTGTTGAATCAATTAAATTTTTAATTGAATATTTTTTAAAACTCAATTAAGATTTTAATTGGAAAAATTTTCGTGAAATTTTTTTCTGTGCTGTTTCGACCAAACACCAAAAATTTTTGTAGCGGTGGATTATCCCACATCAGTAATGTTGGTGACATTTCTGAGTGTTTCAAAGCTTCTCAGTGATAACAGAGAAGTCCACCACTGTGCCCTTAGGTTAGGTTAGGTTAGGTGGCAGCCCGATGTATCAGGCTCACTTAGACTATTCAGTCCATTGTGATACCACATTGGTGAACTTCTCTCTTATCACTGAGTGCTGCCCGATTCCATGTTAAGCTCAATGACAAGGGACCTCCTTTTTATAGCCGAGTCCGAACGGCGTTCCACATTGCAGTGAAACCACTTAGAGAAGCTTTGAAACCCTCAGAAATGTCACCAGCATTACTGAGGTGGGATAATCCACCGCTGAAAAACTTTTTGGTGTTCGGTCGCAGCAGGAATCGAACCCACGACCTTGTGTATGCAAGGCGGGCATGCTAACCATTGCACCACGGTGGCTCCCACCACTGTGCCCTTAAAGATAAGTGTTTCTATACTTAAAAATGGGGTATGAGGAAATTTTGTTTGAACTAAGGACAAAATGGCTTTAATAATTCAGAAAAATGCTAAATTTGTCGACCTTCTGTATCTTGACTGCCAAGCTAAAAAACATTCAAAATAGGAAGTGTCCTTCAATGCTTTATTTTAAAGTCGTTTTTTACTTGGAACATATCATGATTTCTACTTGAAGTCAAACCTGAATATAGAAATTTGGGTTGTCGTTAACACATTATTAAAGGACTTGGAAACGACGAAAAAAGTTGAAAACCAGAATAAATTCAAATTTATTTCCTAGTATCAAGAACGCAAAACTCAAAAATTTAAAGAAAATTGTGTCTTAAATGTATCCTTACTACAATTCTCCCCTTCTCTGTCTCGGAATCAATATCAAAATCATTACACCGGCAAAAAATCCGTATTTAAACTAACGCTAGGGAGCCACCGTGGTGCAATGGTTCGATTCCTGCTTCGACCGAACACTAAAAAGTTTTTCAGCGGTGGATTATCCCATCTCAGTAATGCTGGTGACATTTCTGAAAAGCTTCTCTAAGTGGTTTCACTGCAATGTGGAACGCCGTTCGGACTCGGCTATAAAAAGGAGGTCCCTTGTCATTGAGCTTAACATGGAATCGAGCAGCACTCAGTGATAAGAGAGAAGTTCACCAATGTGATACCACATGGACCACAATGGACTAAATAGTCTAAATTTAACTTCTTTTTAAAGCGAAAAAATTATTTATTTGTAGATACATTTTCATTTTTCGGTCCAAGTTTTGATATAGTCCCCATATAAGCCGACTTACCGATTTGAGATCTTGGGCTTATAAACACCGTAGTTTTTATCCAATTTGCCTTAAATGAAAATCTAGAGGTACTTGAGGACCATAAACAGGTGTGCCGAAAATGGCGCCCATCGGTCCATGTTTTAGTATAGAAACTGTATTTTCTATCCGATTTGCCAGAAATTGAAAATCTAGACGTATTTTAGGACCATGAAGAGGTGTGTCGAAAATGGTCCGTATCGGTCCATGTTTTGGTATAGCCCCCATATAGACTGATCTCCCGATTTTGATTGTTGGGCGTCTAGAAACTGTATTGTCTATCCGATTTGTCTGAAATTGAAAATCTAGAAGTATTTTAGGACCATAAAGTGGTGTGTCGAAAATGGTCCGTATAACGGGTTGGCTGATAAGTCCCCGGTCTAACAAAGAAAAACACATTTTTTTGTCAAAATTCGTTTTTATTATTCAACATAGTTCCCTTCAAGAGCGATACAACGATTATAACGACCTTCCAATTTTTTGATACCATTTTGGTAGTACTCCTTCGGTTTTGCCTCAAAATAGGCCTCAGTTTCGGCGATCAACTCTTCATTGCAGCCATCCTTTTGAGGTCTGAGAACAAGAAAAAGTCGCTGGGGGCCAGATCTGGAGAATGCGGTGGGTGGGGAAACAATTCGAAGCCCAATTCATGAATTTTTGCCATCGTTCTCAATGACTTGTGGCACGGTGCGTTGTCGTGGTGGAACAACACTTTTTTCTTCTTCATATGGGGCCGCTTTGCCGCGATTTCGACCTTCAAACGCTCCAATATCGCCATATAATAGTCACTGTTGATGGTTTTTCCCTCCTCAAGATAATCGATAAAAATTATTCCATGCGGATGTATTACGAGTTAACAGCTGCAAACACCGCTCAGAATCATCAACACGTTGTTGTTTTTGGTCAAATGTGAGCTCGCGCGGCACCCATTTTGCACAGAGCTTCCGCATATTGACGAATGATATGACCAACACCTTCCTTTGATATCTTTAAGGCCTCTGCTATCTCGATCAACTTCATTTTACGGTCATTCAAAATCATTTTGTGGACTTTTTTGATGTTTTCGTCGGTAACCGCTTCTTTCGGGCGTCCACTGCGTTCACCATCCTCCGTGCTCATTTCACCACGCTTGAATTTTGCATACCAATCAATTATTGTTGATTTCCCTGGGGCAGAGTCCGGAAACTCATTATCAAGCCAAGTTTTTGCTTCCACTGCATTTTTTCCCTTCAGAAAACAGTATTTTATCAAAACACGAAATTCCTTTTTTCATTTTTTTTTCACAATAACAAAAGTTGCTTCACAAAAGACGCTCTATCTCACAAACTAATTGACTTACAAACGTCAAATTTTGACACGAATCATTTGAAGGTTGATACTATATAAAAATAATATGCATTTAATACTAGGGACACCATCTATGTGTCAGACCGGGGACTTATCAGCCAACCTGTTAGGTCCATGTTTTGGTATACGCGCCATATAGACCGATCTCCCGATTGTTATTCTGGGGCTTCTATAAACTGTATTTATTACCCGATTTGCCTGAAATTGGAAATCTAGAGGTTTTTTGGGACCACAAATAGGTTTGCCGAAATTGAGGTGTATCGGTCCTTTTTTTGGTATAACCCCCATATAGACCGATCTCCCGATTTTACTTCTTGGGCGTCTATAGACTATATTTTCTAGCCGATGTGCTTGAAATTGAAAATCTAGAGGTATTTTAGGATCACAAATAGGTGTGTCGCAAATGGTGCCTATCGGTCCATGTTTTGTTATAGACCCCATATAGACATATCTCCCGACTTTATTTCTATGGCTTCTAGAATCCATAGTTTGTATCCAATTTGCCGGAAATTAGAAATCTAGAGGTATTTTAGGACCATAAAGAGGTGTGTCGAAAATGGTCCGTAGCTGTCCATGTTTTGGTATAGCCGCCATATAGACCGATCTCCCGATTTTTATTCTTGGGCTTCTAGAATTCGTAGTTTTTACCCAATTCGCCTGAAAGTGGAATTCTAGAGGTATTTGAGGAACATTAAGAGGTGGTGAGTATTGGTCCATGTTTTGGTTAGCCCCCATATAGACCTAACTCCCGAATTTATTTCTAGGACTTCTGGAATCCGGCTGATCACAAATAGTTCAGCCGAATATGGTGTGTGTCGATCCATGTTTTAGTATAGCCTCCACGTAGACCGATCTCCAGATTTAACTCCTTGGGCTTCTAGAAATCGTAGTTTTTATCCGATTTGCACAAAAAATGTAAATATACTGGAATTTTAGACCCTCAAAATTCTGTATCGCATATATTTTTACCGGTCCGTTTGGTAAGGCATCGATATAGACCGATTTCTCTTCTTGAGGGTACACCCAAAGAAAACATATTTTCCTCCGGAATGAAATTTTAGACAATGATCATGAAAAATGCTTGAAACTGATTCAAGCGATTTTCCTGATCATGGTGGTGGGTATTTAAGATTCGGCCCGGCCGAACTTACTGCTGTATATACTTGTTTTGTTTGCTTTTAGTTAATTTTCTAATATATGAGAAAGTGTAATTTCGTGAATTGCAGTACACCAAGGCATTAAGTTTTCCTGGTTTTAACAAGGTATTGCTGAAATCACAAAATGTGGAATATAATTTAGTTCAATTTTAGCACGACGTACTTCATTCTTGCTATACAACAGTTTACATTTATTCTGGACCTATCTGACGGCCATCGTTTAGTCTTAGAATTAAATTCTGTATCGATTTATTGATGTCCGTCTTCTTTCTTTCTGTTCAACACAATATTTGTTTCAGTGTAACATTTTATTTGATTTTATATTAAATTATTTTGATTTCTTTCAATTCTATGCAATTCAATATCAAAAAAAGTTTAATTCACGTTTGTTTTTGTTAATTCTCTTTCTTTCGATTGAACTTCAAATACAAGATGCGATTATCTTAAGGGTAAAGGTGATTCTCTCGAATATGTACATCAGCAATTCTTCCCTGGTGATACAACACACAAAATGCTCTAAAGTGCCACCACATCCATTGATGATGTTATTGCCAAAAAAGCAAAAAAGAAAACAAGAAAACAAAAAGAAGAAACTAACGCTTCATCATGTTTGCCAACAAAATTGACTAGGACATCTCGATGAACATTGCGTTCCATTTATATGTGCTGGCTATAATCGTTAGACTCTTCGCCTGTTCATGAAATTGAATATATGTGACTGGGCCACGGTCTAGTTAAAAGGTCTTTGCTGTTAAATCATGAAAATATCATGCTGAGCGGAGAGAGCGAGAAATGTACAACTCAACTTAGTTCTTCCTTTTCCTTAGTAAAAGATTTACACATAAAAAGACACTATCTAAACTTTTTGGCCTGGCCACAAGTTATTTTCTTGGTTTGTTGTTGGTGTTGTTGTAAATTTTGTTCTGCTTTTTTTTGCTATGCTTGAGTTTGGCATTAAGGGTAAAGTTTTCTAGGATACCCAAGGCAAATAGCATTTTGGTCTTGTTTATTCCATTTAAAATAGGTAAAAGAATTTGTTTGGCTACTAAAAGTTTCCTTTTTCTTTAGGGCAATTGAACAATTTAGAGTTCTGTGAAGGAATATGCAATGTGTGTCATGAAATGTGTTGCCACTAATTTGTTTTTAAATTGTAAGCCATTCGAAGTGAGAAGTTAATTTTTGAATTATTTGTATAGAAATAAATTGGAAAAATTCAAAAAGTGTTAAATGTTTGAAAAACAAGATTTTCACCAAATTTCTAAACAGAAAATAATATTGTCGTGAAGCCAAAGACTTCGTGTCCTTAAAATACGAATGCGTTTTTTGCTTAGCATAGAAGACACATTTCTCTGATGTAATCGTTTTTTTCTTGTAAAAAAGACGATAAACTTTTCTTTAAAATGCATTGATCAGCTATGATGGGCGCATTCGAGACTGTTGTTGTACGAAGTACATTATTGTACTCTAGTACATGTAATGCTATTATGGCTCATATATATGAGCCTATCATTACTCATTATACCCACCACCATAAAATGGTGACGGGGGTATAATAAGTTTGTCATTCCGTTTGTAACACATCGAAATATCGATTTCCGACTATATAAAGTATATATATTCTTGATCAGGGAGACATTCTAAGACGATATAAACATGTCCGTCTGTCTGTCTGTCTGTTGTAATCACGCTACAGCCTTCAATAATGGCGCTATCGTCCCGAAATTTGGCACAGATTAGTTTTTTGTTTGCAGGCAGGTCAAGTTCGAAGATGGGCTATATCGGTCCAAGTTTTGATATAGTCCCCATATAAACCGACCTCCCGATTTGGAGTCTTGGGCCTATAAAAACCGCAGTTTTTATCAGATTTGCCTGAAATTATAAATCTACAGGTATTTTGGGACCATAAAGAGGTGTGTCGAAAATGGTCTGTATCGGTCCATGTTTTAGTATAGCCCCCATATAGACCGATCTCCCGATTTTGTTTCTTAGGCGTCTAGAAACAGTATTTTCTATCTGATTTGTCTGAAATTGAAAATCTAGAGGTATTTTAGGACCATAAGGAGGTGTTTCGAAAATGGTCCGTATCGGTCCATGTTTTGATGTAGCCCCCATATAGACCGATCTCCCGAGTTTGCTTCTTGGGCGTCTAGAAACTATATTTACTATCCGATTTGCCTTAAATTGGAAATCTAGGGGTATTGTGGGACTATAAAGAGGTGTGTCGAAAATGGTCCGAATCGGTCCATGTTTTGGTATAGCCCCCATATAGACCGATCTCCCGATTTTGCTTCTTACGCGTCTAGAAACAGTATTTTTTGTCCGATTTGTATGAAATTGAAAATCTAGAGGTATTTTGGGACCATAAAGAGGTGTGTCGAAAATGGTGCCCATCGGTCCATGTTTTGGTATAGCCCCCATATAGACCGATATCCCGATGTTGCTTCTGGGGCTTCTGGAAACTATATTTACCATCCGATTTGCCTGAAATTGGAAATCTAGAGGTATTTGAGGACTATAAAAAGGTGGGCCGAAAATGGTGCTCATCGGTCCATGTTTTGATATAGCCCCCATAGAGACTGATCTCCCGATTTTGCTTCTTGGGTTTCTAAAAACTATATTTTCTATCAGATTTTCCTGAAATTGAAAATCTAGAGTTCTTTTGGGACCATAAAAAGGTGTGCTGAAAATGGTGACCATTTTTTTGTATAGCCCCCATATAAATAGACTGATCTCTCGATTTTTACTTCTTGGGCGTCTAGAGACTATATTTTCTAGCCGATTTATTTGAAATTGAAAATCTGGAGGTATTTTAAGATCACAAGTATGTGAGTAGCAAATGGTGCCTATCGGTCCATGTTTTGGTGTAGCCCCCATATACACCGATCTCCCGGCTTTATTTCTTGGGCTTCTAGAATCCGTAGTTTTTATCCGATTTGCTGGAAATTAGTAATCTATAATAAAATTTTAGACAAACGAAATTTCCTTTTCTTATAAAGTATTTTCGTTTATTCAACGATTGTCTCTAAAATTTGTGTCAAAAGAAAACTTTGCTTGTCTAAAATTACGTTTCTCAAAAAAGAAAACACTTCTTTCAGGGTATAGCAGGTGCACTGATCTTGAAAATTGCTTCAAACTAAAAGTAAAATTTCCAGATTTTACTCATCGTATTTAAATAATGGCGGAAAAAATCTACAGATTTAAGATTTCAAATCAGGGTGTTATTTCATCATATACACGATATATTTATGATTTCTCTAAAAATCAAAAAAAATTGGTTCTCATAAATCCAGAATCTGATCTGGTCTTCATAGGTAGAATCTTTAAGGTTTGTCTTTGGGAACTGACTTCCTTGGGAGAAAATTTGTCATGAAACCCACTACAATTCTATATATTATCAAGTAACCCACTACGACGAAGAGTTTTCAAAGTATACTATCATATTTGATTCATGGTGGTGGGTATTTAAAATTCGGCCCGGCCGAATTTACTGCTTTATATACTTGTTTTTTTATGATGTTATCACTGAAAAAAAGCATAGCCGGTTCCAAAGATTTTGTCTTTACTTTAAAAAATTTGGTATTGATTCCGAGCCAAAGAAGCGGAGAATAAAAGTAAGGATACTTTTAAGACACAATTCTCTTTTAAAATCGGGTTTTGTGTACTTGCTTCTAGGAACTAAATTTTATTTTTTCGCTTTCTCAGCTTTTTTTCTTCATATGCTATCAAAGTCCTTTAAAAACAAGTTAACGACGACTTTATTTTCCAAATTAAGACTCGACTTCTAGTAGAAATTATGCTGTGTTTCAAGTAAAAAACGTCTTTAAAATAAAGTGTTGAAAAACATGACCTATATTTGAACGATTTTTTGCAAAAATACAACAAATTTAAAGACAATTTCATTAAATTTAAAGATTTTTTCTAAATTATTAAAGTCAAGTTGACCTTAGCTCAAACATTTTTTCTTTCATGTTATTATATCCATTTTTAAATCAAATCACTAAATTATAAGGAAAATACGACTTCATTGAAAAGTTTATCGACCTTTGGTCAAGGAAAAAAACGTTGTACTAGAGAAATGCGTCCTCTATGCTAAGCAAAATTTGCATTCGTATTTTAAAGACATGAAATCTTTGACCTCACGACAATATTTTTTTCAATGTGGAAGAGCAAAAATGTTGTCCAAAATGGTTGGGAAGACAGCTGTTTCCACATCCTCATCAGTTCCCTTTATTGGACGATCTACTCATTTCAATTATTAGACAATATTGGTAAAGCTTTCTTATATTGCAAAGAATGAGCTTCAAACAATCCAAAATGTCAAAAAAAAAAAAAAAAATAGAAACATTTTTTCTTTAAATACGGTTTTTCCTCACAATTAAGTGATTCAAATTAAAAATGGGTATCTTAAAATGAAAGATAATTTTGTTTGTCTAAAGTCAACTTGTCTCTAATAATTGTGAAAAATTCTTCAAAATTAATGAAATAGTCTCTAAATTCGTTGTCTATTTGTATCTTGTCAAAAAAGTCAAAAAGTCTTAAAAATAGGAGATGTTTAGTTTAAAGACGATTTTTACTTTACTTGAAGTCGAGTCTGAACTTGAAAATGTAAGCTTTAGTTAATACGTTTTTAAAGGACTTTAACTGCACATGAAGAAACAACAGAAAACACGACTAAATGATAATTTGCTACCTAGAATCAAGTACGCAAAACTTTAAAGTATCCTTACTTCAATTCTTCGCTTCTTTGGCTCGGAATCAATACCAAAATCATTAGTGTAAAGACAAAATCTTTGGCACCGGACATGCTTTTTTCAGTGCACTACCCAGCAAAAAAAGCGTCGCCAAAAAAGTAATGAAAATGTTGTTTGGATTCGGAAGTGGTGTAAAATTGACGCAGAAGCGATGAATTTAACATGGGCTTGTCATAGAACGGAAGTCCTCCATTTCAACAGCCGGTGCACTGAATTTGCATCACTTCTTTAGGTGTGATCCGAATTCAATGTTTTTGATGTAAATTAAAAAATTCTGTGATATTATGTTAAATAAATAATTTTTATAATTTTTTATAATATTTAATGGATTCTAACGCTTGTCTGAAACGTTAGACATCAAATATTTTCAAAAATTCACAATTTTTTCAGATTGGATTTAGCATTTTTTCGACAAAATTTAAATAATTTGCACCATTTTAGGAATTGATAAAATGGTACAAATTATTTAAATTTAAACTGTTTTTAACCAATTTGAAACAAAAAAAGTTAAAATTACCTATTAACAAGTAAGGAAAGTCTAAAGTCGGACGGTTATAAAGGTTTTTGTCCCAAATATATACATTTCAATCTGACTCCACCATCTGAACAAAATTTATAATATATAGACTTAATATTTAAATCGGCTAATTTAATTGTAGTTCTAGAATCTAGACCCCAAATAGGAGGGCCGGTTTATAAGGAGGCTATATCAAAAAATGTACCGATACTCAATATATTCGGCACCCCTTTAAGGTCCTAGAATACCTCTAGATTTCCAATTTCAGGCAAAGTGGATAAAAACTACGGATTCTAGAAGCCGAAGAAGTAAATCTGGAGATCGGTCTATATGGGGGCTATATCAAAACGTGGACCGATACTCACCATTTTAGGCACACCACTTTATGGTCATAAAATACCTTTAAATTTCAAATTTCAGGCAAATCGGATAGAAAGTACACTTTCTAGACGCCCAAGAAGCAAAATTGGGAAATCAGTCCATATGGGGGCTATACCAAAACATGGACCGATAGGCGCCATTTTCGGTACACTTTTTGATGGTCCTAAAATACCTTTAAATTTCTAATTTCAGGCAAATTGGATAAAAACTACAGTTTTTATAAGCCCAAGACCCCAAATCGGGTGGTCGGTTTATATGGGGACTATATCAAAACTTGGACCGATATAGCCCATCTTCGAACGTGACCTGCCTGCAAACAAAAGACGAATCTGTGCCAAATTTCAGGACGATAGCGCCATTATTGAAGGCTGTAGCGTGATTACAACAGACAGACAGACGGACATGCTTATATCATCTTAGAATTTCTCCCTGATCAAGAGAAATCGATATTTCGATGTGTTACAAACGGAATGACAAACTTATTATACCCCCGTCACCATTCTATGGTGGTGGGTATAAAAATATGGGAAACATTTTAATCTGAACCAATGTTGAGGCAACTTCGCAAAAGTGTATTTATGATTTATCGATCGATAGATATGTATTAGAAATAAAGGAAAATTTGAGTCACTTTTAAAAGTTTTAGACTTAGCAGTGGCGATTTTATAAGGAAAATGTGGGTATTTTGGGCATTTTTGCCCAAATCTGAATAGCTATATAGAAATCTGAACCGATTTCAACCAAATTTAACATGCATACTTAGTATTTTATTTGTACTCCCTGTGCAAAATTTCACGTAAATCGGACCACAACTTTGAACTCTGTGGTCATATGACGGAAAATCGGGCGGAAGATATATATGGGAGCTATATCTAAATCATATCCGATTTCAATTAAAATTTAGCACACTTCACTACACTACTAATTGTACTCCTAGTGCAAAATTTCAACCAAATTGGGCTAAAACTCTGACTTCTGGGGCCATATAAGTCTATATCGGGCGAAAGATATATATGAGAGCTATATCTCAAACTGAACCGATTTCAATCAAATTTAGCACACTTGACTATACGACCAAGTGTTATGTTTGTGTAAAATTTCAAGCAAATCAGGGTAAAACTCTGGCTTCTGGGGCCATATAAGGCCATATCGGGCGAAAGATATATATGGGAGCTATATCTAGATCTGAACCGATTTCTTCCAAAATCAATAGGGTTCTATTCTGAGTCAAACACACATACTTGTGCCAAATTTGAGGTCGATTGGACTAAAACTGCGACCTAGACTTTCATTACAAAAATGTGTTCACGGACAGACGGACATGGCTATATCGACTCAGGGACCCACCCTGAGCATTATTGACAAAGGCACCATGTGTCTATCTCGTCTCCTTCTGGGTGTTGCAAACATATGCACTAACTTATCATACCCTGTTCCACAGTGTGGCGCAGGGTATAATAATATGAAAAAAAGCATGTTATAAAAAATTGAATGAAAAGAAATTCCTGTGTAGTTAAAATAAAGAACATCATTGGGAGTACATCTTCTGGAAGTGCTTTTAAAGTTGTGCCGTTGGAAGAACTTCCAAATTTTTTTTACTGGGTAACTTATAATACCCTGTTCCACAGTGTGGTGTAGGGTATACAAATATCAATTTTAAATTTAAGCGAGTGATATTCCTTGTTTGTTTAAGTTAAATGCTGAAACTAATTATTCAAAATATTCCTATTTGAAGGATTGGAAATAGAAAATTAATAGCACAAATCTCACAATATTCATTGTAATACCCACATAGCTTAACCATTTCCACTTAAAATTCCTTTTAAACGTTTAAATTCTTTAAATAAAAAAAAAGAAAAAAAATAAACGACATACACAATATCTGATATGGACATTACGGCAAACCAATCGCTGATATTTCCATTTATTGCGGCATTTGAAATGTTTTTTTTTTTCTTATATATTGTCATTGCTGCCTTGGTTTGGCTTGTAGAGCATCCTTTTGGTGTAATGGTGTAAAAACAATAGCTTTTCAAACACATATGAAAAAAAAACACCAAAGAGCAAATATTCAAAGCATTCAGTATAGAAGTGGAATAACTCCAGTTAAGAAAATGCGTATATGGTGTGAAGAGACAGACGTATTCTGTTCTCCCAAATATATTCACTATCAGTGGAAATTGTTGACCAACTTTTAAGGGAAATCTTAAAAGTAAAATACTTTTACAATCTAATTTATAATTCTTAAGTGGAATTGTTCCACTTTACAAATGAACGTCGCACATATGAAGATTTATTTTACGTTCCAATTAAAACAAATGGGCTGCTTGTTCACATTCATATCGGTATCAGTGTAAACAATGCCTTTACTATTATCCAATGTCGTATGGGATTGGAAAATATGTATTAATTTGCAATACAAATAGAAAGAGAATACAATGGTGTTTGATAATTCTTAGATCAATAAAATCATATGGAGCATTCTACATGGTAAATTGTAGAGTTGTTACATTAATAGAAGTTGTACGTACACTGAAAAAATATTGTCATGAGGTATTTTGCTTAGCATAGAAAACACATTTCTTTAATATAAAGTTTTTTTTCTTGTCCAATAGTCGACAAACTTTTCAATGAAGCCGTATTGTCCTTATAATTAAGTGATTTGACTTAAAAATGGGTATCATAACATGAAAAAAAATATTTTTGTGCTAAGGTCAACTTGACTTTAATAATTTAGAAAAATTCTTTAAAATTAATGAAATTGTCTTTAAATTTGTTGTCTTTTTGCATCTTGATTACAAAGCAAAAATCGTTCAAATTTCTACTGGAAATCGAGTGTTGTTGTCGTTAACTCGTTTTTAAAGGACTTTGATAGCATATGAAGAAAAAAAGCTGAAAAAGCGAAAAATTAAAATTTGCTTCCTAGAAGCAAGTACACAAAACCCAAATTTAAAAGAGAATTGTGTCTGAAAATTATCCTTATTTGTATTCACCGCTTCTTTGACTCGGAATAAATACCAAAAATTTTAAAGTAAAGACATGCTTTTTTCAGTGTAGATGTTGGACAATCGAACAACCTAAATATGGCAGTAAATTGACATAATTAAAACAAGTAAACTGTAAAAAATATTATCGTAAGCACAATATAAACGAATACGATTTTTTGCTTAGCATAGAAGACACATTTTTCTTACTCATAGTTTATACATTGTTAAAAGGATGATCAACTTTTCCATGAAGGCGTTTTGTCCTTAGAGTAAGGCAATTCGACTTTAAAAATTCGATAATTTCCCCACGGGAAATTAGTATAAATTGCCACTGACAGACCTTCTTCGCCGCAGAAAGCCAGTTTGCCTTGAACTGCTGCTCGTCCTTAGCAGTTTTTTTTTTTGGTCTTCTTTAGGTTCCGCTTGACAATAGCCCAGTATTTCTCAATTGGGCGGAGCTCTGGCATGTTGGGAGGGTTCTTGTCCTTGGGAACCACCTGCACGTTGTTGGCGGCGAACCACTCCATGACCTTTTTACCGTAATGGCAAGATGCCAAATCCGGCCAAAACAGTACGGAACATTCGTGTTTTTTCAGGAAAGGCAGCAGACGTTTATTCAAACACTCTTTCACGTAAATTTCTTGGTTGACAGTCCCGGAAGCTATGAAAATGCTGCTTTTCAAGCCACAGGTACAGATGGCTTGCCAAGCCAGATATTTCTTTGCGAACTTTGACAGTTTTATGTGCTTGAAAATATCTGCTACCTTTCCCCTTCCTTTTGCCGTATAAAACTCCTGTCCCGGAAGCTGCTTGTAGTCGGCTTTGACGTAGGTTTCGTCGTCCATTACCACGCAGTCAAACTTCGTCAGCATCGTCGTGTACAGCCTCCGGGATCGCGCTTTGGCCGTCGTATTTTGTTTATCATCGCAATTTGGAGTCACTACCTTCTTGTAAGTCGATAGTCCGGCTCGTTTTTTGGCTCGATGCACGGTTGTAGACGATACACCCAGCTTATTTGCGGCATCTCGGAGAGAGAGGTTAGGGTTTCGCTTGAAACTACCGGCAACTCTCTTTGTCGTCTCAGCGGCTTCCGGTTTTCGATTTCCCCCCGATCCAGACTTCTTGGCTGTCGACAAACGTTCCCCAAACACTTTAATTACATTTGTAACGGTTGATTTGGAAACTTTTAGCGATTTTGCCAGCTTTGCGTGCGAGTAGCTCGGATTTTCGCGATGCGCGAGCAAAATTTTGATACGCTGCTCTTCTTGCTTGGACGGCATTTTGACAACTGAAGAGTGAATTCCAAAATCAAAATAGGAGCAACATTCTACACACACACACACACCTTCAAAATGAGGGGTGTTCAGGTTTTTAAAATGCAAAATTGAAAGAAATACGTCAAGTTTATATTGACCAAATTGTGACCGTATCACCCTTTAGGTATAAATGGCCACTGACAGACCTATAGCAGGACAGGTATCGATACTCCAGAGTATGTCAATTTCAAAATTGTCATATATAACTCTAGTGAATTTATCGAAATTATTCTGATAATTTGTTGATAGTTTCGATGCATGTCTGATAACACAATATTGACCTAATATGAATGCATAATCATTCATATTAGGTCAATATTGTTATCAGTGTATATGCAGCGAAACTACAACAATTTTAGTACAATATACACAATACACAATATCGATGTCTCCATTCCAAAGTACGCTAAGTCTAAAAAGTGAATTTTAAAGGAAACAAGTTCAAAGTTTTTGTTTTGGAATTTCTCAAAAACCGTATATGATATAAATTCTTGTTTTTCGGTCTAAAAATAATGTTGATTGTAGATTTTTTTAGTATGTACGAATTCAAAATAGTGATAATAGAACATGGCTAAAAATGACTTAGACCACTTTAGACCGAACAAAGCTTTTTGCGCTTTTTGGATTGGAAATTTTTAAAACTTGACTACGTATAATATTAACCATAACTTTTGATAGAAGTGTCCAATAAATTCGAACTTTTGACAGGATGCAATTCACATCAAACCGAATAAAAAACCACGAACTCCATCAAAAAAATGCTAAGCCGACTTAGCGTACTCTGGAATGAGAACATCGATATTAAATAGTGAAATGTTAATAATGAAATTTTAATTAAAGATATTTAATCTTTATTAAAGATAAAATCGCTGTGACTTTTTTTTGAAGGTTTTGAAACTTGTTGGTTTAAAGCTTTTATGGAATGAAGATTTTTTTTACTTTAATGTATCTTTTATGATTTGTTAATATTGGGAGCGCAAATTAGTAATGAGGGATTGACAACAGATACCAATGGTCGTTTTTATGATTGAGTCAAAAGACGAGTCGGGTTTCCGCCGCTATATCTAGAAAGATGGGGAAACATTAGTGCACTGAAAAAAATATTGTCGTGAGGTCAAAGATTTCATGTCTTTAAAATACGAATGCAAATTTTGCTTAGCATAGAAGACGCATTTCTCTAATATAAAGTTTTTTTTTCCTTGTCTAAAAGTCGATAAACTTTTCAATGAAGTCATATTGTCCTTATTATTAAGAGATTTCGCTTAAAAATGGGTATCATAACATGAAAGAAAATTTTTTTGGGCTAAGGTCAACTTGACTTTAATAATTCAGAAAAATTCTTTAAAATTAATGAAATTGTCTTTAAATTTTTTGTCTTTTTGCATCTTGACTACAAAGCAAGAAATCGTTCGAATATAGGACATGTTTTTCAACACTTTATTTTAAAGACGCTTTTTACTTGAAACATAGCATAATTTCTACTGGAAGTTGAGTCTTAATTTGGTAAATAAAGTTGTCGTTAACTCGTTTTTAAACGACTTTGATAGCATATGAAGAAAAAAAAGCTGAAAAAGCGAAAAATTAACATTTGCTTCCTAGAAGCAAGTACACAATCCCCAAATTTAAAAGAGAATTGTGTCTTAAAAGTATCCTTACTTGCATTCTCCGCTTCTTTGGCTCGGAATCAATACCAAATTTTTTAAAGTCAAGACAAAATCTTTGGAACCGAGCATGCTTTTTTTCAGTGTGGCTAGCAATGCATAATTATTTGATTGATCAGTTTGTTACAATTTGTTTCGGAATAAATTCGACTTTCGTGAAGAGTTAATATTTTTTCAGGATTTGGATAGAATTTTTGATTTGTTGGGGGTGGTCACGAAATAACGTCGTTATTGCTCTAGGACGCTTAGTTTAGGAGATATGTGCAAAAGAAGTTTTTCATATAAAAATTTCAATTTTTTTAGGATTTGGATGGAATTTTCAATTTTTTTGGGGGTGGTCACGAATTAAAGTCCTTTTCGCTCTAGGACGCATATTTAAAGAGATATGGGCAAAAGAAGTTTTTCATATACAAATTTAAATTTTTTAGGTTTTGGGTGGATTTTTCAATTATTTTTGGGATGGTCACGAATTAAAGTCCTTTTCTCTCTAGTACGCTTAGTTTAGGAGATATGAGCGAAATAAGTTTTTCATATAAAAATTTAATTTTTTTAGGATTTGCATAGAGTTTTTGATTTTTTGGGGGTGGTCTTTAATTAACCTCCTTTTCACTCTAGGACTCTTAGTTTAGGAGATAT
Source organism: Haematobia irritans (assembly GCF_050003625.1). NCBI lineage: Eukaryota > Metazoa > Arthropoda > Insecta > Diptera > Muscidae > Haematobia > Haematobia irritans. Next base: position 103,245,238 of record NC_134399.1, on the reverse strand, counting down.
GAGCAAAATAAGTTTTTCATATAAAAATTGGATTTTTTTAGCATTTGGATAGAATTGTTGATTTTTTGGGGGTGGTCACGAATTAACGAATTAGGAGATATGAGCAAAAGAAGTTTTTCATATAAAAATTTGGATTTTTTTAGGATTTGGATAGAATTTTTGATTTTTGGGGGTGTTCACGAATTAGCCTTCTCTTCGCTCTAGGACGCTTAGTTTTGGAGATGTGAGCACAATAAGTTTTTCATATAAAAATTTCATTTCTTTTAGCATTTGGATGGAATGTTTAATTTTTTGATTTTTTTGGGGGTGGTCACGAATTAACCTCCTTTTCGCTCTAAGACGCTTAGTTTAGGAGATAAGAACAAAATAAGTTTTTCATATAAAAATTTCATTTTGATTTTTCCGGAGAAGTCAATGTTTTTCGACACCTGAAGAAGCCTGATGTATTCGGAATGCATGTGTTGAAGGTAACCGCATCAGAGTGGCAAAAGTGCTGATGTGATAATGGGTTCAACCGCAAGAATAAGTGCATAGATCATTATGGGGAATAAAGACACCATTAGCACACGCACAGAAAAAACATGTTTGGACATGGTTGGCGCATCCATTTAATACTTATATAGAGCATGTAATTGTACACGCACAGAAAAAACATGTTTGGACATGGTTGCCGCATCCATTTAATGCTTATTTAGAGTATCTAATGGTCGCGAAAACCATGTATTTTGTCTTTGTAAAAATAATTTTCGAGCGGAGAAAAATATATGTTGTCAATAAGCATTTAAATGGTTCTCAAATGCCGCAAACATGTTCTATTATTTAAATGATAGAATTTGAGACCATTATATGGTCAGGAAAATCATGTACCTGACCATTCAATTTTTTTTACTTTTTTGCAGAGAAAAAAATATTTTTATAGTTTACGTATAGACATGTCTACAACCATTACATGGCCATAAAGACCATGTACATTGTTTTCGTGACCATTTAACTTTTTAATTTTTTTGCAGCGACAAGAATTCTGTAAAAACATTGAGCAAGTACACACGATTTTCATTTTGCGCGTCAGTCGTGTGTTGATTGTTTCTTGGAATGGACGGAGAATACGGATTTACTGTGTTTTGTGTTAATTTATTTATTCAGAAGTGGCACGTGGTTTTATGTGAACACAAAAAAGGAAAGTGTAATTGAAAAATTTACCTGTTTTTTGTTCTGCATTTTGCTATATGGATCATTTATTTTTATTTGCAGTTACATGATGCCTGCGTTTGTACATTTGATGGGCACGATGTAAATATGGAATAATTACTTATTGTTGAAATTGAAATAAAATAGAGTGTGTAGAAATATATGATGTTTGCTTGAAAGGCATTATAAATACAAATAAACAATGAATTAGTTTATAAATTAATAAAAACAAACAAATAAAGTTAATTTTGTGTTTTCTTTTCTCAAGTGGCGTCCTTTTTTCGACGACGAAAAAAGTTTTTTCATAAAGATCAAAACATTTTAGGTTGTGACCATGTTCTTTTAACTGGAAGAAAAACATTTTGAATGAATACCAAAACATTTTAAATCGTGACCATTGTCTTTTAATGGAAACAAAATTCTTTTTATCAATATAATAACATTTTAGATGAGGACAATTGTATTTTTCTTAGAACCATGTTCACTGAGCCAACATGGTTGCAGGTTAAAATGTTACATGGTCGCCGCAAAAATAGCTGCTATTATATTATTTTGCTCTTCGAATATGATTGTGACAATCATGTTTCTTCTCTGCGTGTAATTGTCGCGAAAACCATGTATTTTGTCTTTGCAAAAATAATTTTCGAGCGGAGAAAAATATATGTTGGCAATAAGCATTTAAATGGTTCTCAAATGCCGCAAACATGTTCTATTATTTAAATGAAAGAATTTGAGACCATTATATGGTCGGGAAAATCATGTTTTTCATTCATTTTTTTTACTTTTTTACAGAGAGAAAAGTATTCTTATAGGTTATGTATAGACATGTCTAGAACCATTATATGGCCATAAAGAACATGTACATTGTTTTCGTGACCATTTAATTTTTTTGCAGCGAAAAGAATTTTATAAAAACATTGAGCAAGTACACACGATTTTCAATTTGCGCGTCAGTCGTGTGTTGATTGTTTCTTGGAATGGACGGAGTATACGGAATTACAGTGTTTTGTGTTAATTTATTTATTCAGAAGTGGCACGTGGTTTTATGTGAATACCGAAAAGGAAAGTGTAATTGAAAAAATGTACCTGTTTTTTTGTTCTGCATTTTGATATATGGTATATTTTATTTGCAGTTACATGATGTCTGCATTGGTACATTTGATGGGCACGAAGTAAATATGAAATGATTACTTATTGTTAAAATTGAACCAAAATATAGTGTGTAAAAATATGTGATGTTTGCTTGCACGATATTATAAATACAAATAAACAATGAATTAGTTTATAAATAAAAACAAATAAAGTTAATTTTGTGTTTTCTTTTCTAAGGTGGCGTCCTTTTTTCGATGACGAAAAAAGTTTTTTCATAAATATCAAAACATTTTAGGTTGTGACCATGTTCTTTTAACTGAAAAAAAAAACTTTTTGATGAATATCATAACATTTTAGATCGTGACCATTGTATTTTGATTCGAACAAAATTCTTTTTATCAATATAATAACATATTAGATGAGGACAATTTTATTTTTCTTAGAACTATGTTCACTGAGCAAACATGGTTGCAGGTGAAAATGTTACTTGGTCGCAGCAAAAATAGCTCCTATCATATTATTTTGCTCTTCGAATATGATTGTGGCAATCATGTTTCTTCTCTGCGTGCAGAAACTTTTTCTAAAATCGTACCGATTGTAACTTCATATCGAATTATAGATCTCACACTCAAAAAAAGTGAACTCTCTATTCCACTAAAGCCAATTTAATGTTATTTAGATTCATGGAAATATCATATTTGAACAAAGTTTCCTTCATTCTAATAATTTTTTGCGTACGTTAGTTACATGAACTAAAACACGAAAAAATTATACACAAATCAAGGATAGAGATTTACTAAATTCGTTCTTCTCACAAAATAGTTCATTTTTGCTTTAAATTTGTAATGCGTCCATCTCGAACTTCGTATGACAATTTTGAACTCCATTCTTACAATTTTGAACTCCAATTTTTCCTTCAAACTACAAAATTTTCTTTAATAAGTGAAAAAAAAAAATTTTGTTATATCGCCATGCTGTCTGCGTTTGTAATACTTTTCAGTCAAAATTTTCTAGAAATAATCTAAATTTTCTAAAATTAAACAACATTTTTCTTCCTCGTGGGTTCACTGTTTTTTCAGTGCACTAGTGCTAAATACAAGTAATGAATAATTGGGATCCCAATTTATTTGCTATTGTCATTTTACTCCATAATTTTGTATCTTTCTTACTTAAATTCCATACAAATCACAAAATTCAGTATGGTTACGTGTTACACGTGTCTCATTTCTTCGAATTATTTTCAAACATTTTTCTTGTGATTGTTCATCTCCAGAAACTTCTTAAATTGTATTTCTTTGAATTTTTGAATAATGAAATGTTCTTGGAACTAGAATGTTTATAGGTGTTCCTCCCCATGAAAATATAGTCTATACAACAAATGAATTATCACAGGCCTTTCATTTTTTTTCATACAAATACGCTTTACATTAATTTAACTATCTCCAGAGAACAATTCCCTTTAAAAAAATATTTTTCACAAAACAAATTGAACGACAATAAAGCCATTTGCAGCAACAAAAAGGTATCTCTCACTCTCTTGGCAAAAGATTCGAAACATTGCCAATAAATAAGCCGTCAGAGTGAAAGACAAACTGTCTGAGGATGGAGAAATAAATGTTAGTCGTAAACAAATTTGTAATAGTTGTAAACAAAGCCATTTAAAAAAGAGAAGGCATTTGAAATGTGCGTCGGCCGTTGTCAATGCGAAGACTGGCTGCTGTGAAAAATACGTTAACACCTATACCTTCTAGGTATATTTTGCACAGTGTGAGAACACCTTTTGGATTTGAAAAATATCGGTGCATATGGATTCAGATTTCGTTAAAGCTGCGATAATTCCGTATCACTTAATTTTCTTAAATACGAGCATCTATATACAAATATATAAAATCCGAACTATGTTTGTTTGTATATTTCCAATAAGCTCAGGAAAGACTGAACCGATTTACTAGAGGTTGCTCATATGGTGTAAATAGAGCACCGATTTGCTTGAAATTTCCAGAGAATATTAAAGAAGACGTCTAGACAAAGATCCTCTACTTTATTTTTCGATAGTTGGTCTTCAAGGAATTTTCCCATATTTGAAAAAGTTCCCGGATTTTAGTGAACTTTCAGGGAAGTTTAGAATTGTCTCTGTACAAATTTTCTATAGAAATAAAATTTTGACAAAATTTTCTATAGAAATAAAGTTTTGACAAAATTTTCTATAGAAATAAAGATTTAGCAAAATTTTCTATAGAAATAAAATATTGACCAAATTTTTTACAGAAATAAAATTTTGACTATATTTTCTATAGAAATAAGATGTTGACAAAAATTTCTATAGAAATGAAATTTGGACAAGATTTTCTATAGAAATAAAATGTTGAGAAAACTTTCTATAGAAATAAAATTTTGACAAAATTTTCTATAGAAATAAAATCTTGACAAAATTTTCTATAGAAATAAAATTTTGACAAAATTTTCTATAGAAAAAAATTTGGAAAAATTTTCTTTAGAAATAAAATTTTGACAATATTTTCTATAGAAATAAAATTTCGACAAAATTTTCTATAGAAATAAAATTATGACAAAATTTGCTATAGAAATTTTGACAATTTTTTTTATAGAAATAAAATTTTGACAAAATTTTCTATAGAAATAAAATTTTGACATAAAATTGTGACAATATTATCTATAGAAATAAATTTTTCTATAGAATTAAAATTTTGAATTTTTTTTGTAGAAATAAAATATTGACAAAATTTTTTATAGAAACAAAATTCTGACAAAATTTTCTATAGAAATAAAATTTTGACAAAATTGTCTAAAGGAATAACATTTTGACAAAATTTTCTAGAATTTTACAAAAATTTCTATAGAAATAGAATTTGCAAAATTTTCTATTGAAACAAAAAATTGACAAAATTTCTATAGAAATGAAATGTTTCTACAGAAATAAAATTTTGACAAAATTGTCTATAGGAATAACATTTTGACAAAATTTTCTAGAATTTTACAAAAATTTCTATAGAAATAGAATTTGTAAAATTTTCTATAGAAATTGAATTTTGACAAAATTTTCTATAGAAACAAAAAATTGACAATATGTTCTATAGAAATAAAATGTTGACAACATTTTGTACAGAAAGAAAATTGTGACAAAATTTTCTATAGAAATAAAATTTTGACAAAATTTTTTATAGAAATAAAATTTTGACAATATTTTCTATAGAAATAAAATTTTGACAAAATTTTCTATAGAAATAAAATTTTGACAACATTTTCTATAGAAATAAAAGTTTGACAAAATTTTTTATAGAAATAAAATTTTGACAAAATTTTCTATAGAAATCAAATTTTGACAAAATTTTCTATAGAAAGAAAATTTTCTGTAGAAATTAAATTTTCACAAAATTTTCTATAGAAATAAAATTTTTACAAACTTTTCAATAGAAATAAAATGTTGACCAAATTTTTTTATAGAAATAAAATTTTGACAAAATTTTCTATAGAAATAAAATTTTGACAAAATTTTCTATAGAAATAAAATTTTGACAACATGTTAAGTTTTGACAATATGTGCTATAGAAATAAAATGTTGACAAAATTTTGTACAGAAAGAAAATTGTGACATTTTCTGTAGAAATAAAATTTTGACAAAATTTGGCAAAATTTTCTAAAGAAATAAAATTTTGACAAAATTTTTTATAGAAATAAAATTTTGACAATATTTTCGATAGAAATAAAATTTTGACAAAATTTTGTATAAAAATAAAATTTTGGCAAGATTTTCTATAGAAATAAAATGTTGAGAAAACTTTCTATAGAAATAAAATTTTGACAAAATTTTCTATAGAAATAAAATCTTGACAAAATTTTCTATAGAAATAAAATCTTGACAAAATTTTATATAGAAATAAAATTTTGACAAAATTTTCTAGAATTTTACAAAAATTTCTATAGAAATAGAATTTTACAAAACGTTCTATAGAAATAGAATTTTGACAACATTTTCTATAGAAACAAAAAATTGACAATATGTTCTATAGAAATAAAATGTTGACAAAATTTTTTACAGAAAGAAAATTATGACAAAATTTGGCAAAATTTTCTAAAGAAATAAAATGTTGACAAAATTTTCTATAGAAATAAAATTTTGACAAAATTTTTTATAGAAATAAAATTTTGACAAAATTTGTTATAGAAATAAAATTTTGACAAACTTTTCTATAGAAATAAAATTTTGACAATATTTTCTATAGAAATAAAATTTTGACAAAATTTTCAATAGAAATAACGATTTTGACATAAAATTGTGACAAAATTATCTAAAGAAATAAAATTTTCTATAGACTTAAAATTAAACAAAAAAAAAAAAAAATTATAGAAATAAAATATTGACAAAATTTTCTATAGAAATAAAATTTTGACAAAATTTTCTATAGAAATAAAATTTTCACAAAATTGTCTATAGGAATAACATTTTGACAAAATTTTCTAGAATTTTACAAAAGTTTCTATAGAAATAGAATTTTACAAAATGTTCTATAGAAATAGAATTTTGACAACATTTTCTATAGAAACAAAAAATTGACAAAATTTCTATAGAAATAAAATTTTTGTACAGAAATAAAATTTGGAAAAATTTTCTATAGAAATAAAATATTGACCAAATTTTTTACAGAAATAAAATTTTGACAATATTTTCTATAGAAATATGATTTTGACAAAAATTTCTATAGAAATAAAATTTTGACAAGATTTTCTATAGAAAAAAATTTGGAAAAATTTTCTATAGAAATAAAATCTTGACAAAATTTTCTATAGAAATAAAATTTTGACAAAATTTTCTATAGAAAAAAATTTGGAAAAATTTTCTATAGAAATAAAATTTTGACAATATTTTCTAAAGAAATAAAGTTTCGACAACATTTTCTATAGAAATAAAATTATGACAAAATTTGCTGTAGAAATACAATTTTGTCAATTTTTTATAGAAATAAAATTTTGACAAAATTTTCTATAGAAATAAAATTTTGACATAAAATTGTGACAAAATTATCTATAGAAATAAATCTTTCTATAGAATTAAAATTTTGAATTTTTTTCTTGTAGAAATAAAATATTGCCAAAATTTTCTATAGAAATAAAATTTTGACAAAATTGTCTAAAGGAATAACGTTTTGACAAAATTTTCTAGAATTTTACAAAAATTTCTATATAAATAGAATTTGCAAAATTTTCTATAGAAATGAAATGTTTCTACAGAAATAAAATTTTGACAAAATTGTCTATAGGAATAACATTTTGACAAAATTGTCTATAGAAATAACATTCTGACAAAATTTTCTAGGATTTTACAAAAATTTCTATAGAAATAGAATTTGCAAAATTTTCTATAGAAATAGAATTTTGACAAAATTTTCTATAGAAATAACATTTTGACAAAATTTTCTAGAATTTTACAAAAATTTCTATAGAAATAGAATTTGCAAAATTTTCTATAGAAATAGAATTTTGACAAAATTTTCTATAGAAACAAAAAATTGACAATATGTTCTATAGAAATAAAATGTAGACAACATTTTGTACAGAAAGAAAATTGTGACAAAATTTTCTATAGAAATAAAATTTTGACAAAATTTTTTATAGAATTAAAATTTTGACAATATTTTCTATAGAAATAAAATATTGCCAAAATTTTCTATAGAAATAAAATTTTGACAAAATTGTCTAAAGGAATAACGTTTTGACAAAATTTTCTAGAATTTTACAAAAATTTCTATATAAATAGAATTTGCAAAATTTTCTATAGAAATGAAATGTTTCTACAGAAATAAAATTTTGACAAAATTGTCTATAGGAATAACATTTTGACAAAATTGTCTATAGAAATAACATTCTGACAAAATTTTCTAGGATTTTACAAAAATTTCTATAGAAATAGAATTTGCAAAATTTTCTATAGAAATAGAATTTTGACAAAATTTTCTATAGAAATAACATTTTGACAAAATTTTCTAGAATTTTACAAAAATTTCTATAGAAATAGAATTTGCAAAATTTTCTATAGAAATAGAATTTTGACAAAATTTTCTATAGAAACAAAAAATTGACAATATGTTCTATAGAAATAAAATGTAGACAACATTTTGTACAGAAAGAAAATTGTGACAAAATTTTCTATAGAAATAAAATTTTGACAAAATTTTTTATAGAATTAAAATTTTGACAATATTTTCTATAGAAATAAAATTTTGACAAAATTTTCTATAGAAATAAAATTTTGACAAAATTGTCTATAGAAATAACATTTTGACAAAATTTTCTAGAATTTTACAAAAATTTCTATAGAAATAGAATTTGCAAAATTTTCTATAGAAAAGAATTTTGACAAAATTTTCTATAGAAACAAAAAATTGACAATATGTTCTATAGAAATAAAATGTTGACAACATTTTGTACAGAAAGAAAATTGTGACAAATATTTCTATAGAAATAAAATTTTGACAAAATTTTTTATAGAATTAAAATTTTGACAATATTTTCTATAGAAATAAAATTTTGACAAAATTTTCTATAGAAATAAAATTTTGACAACATTTTCTATAGAAATAAAAGTTTGACAAAATTTCCTATAGAAATAAAATTTTAACAAACTTTTCAATAGAAATAAAATGTTGACCAAATTTTTTTATAGAAATAAAATTTTGACAAAATTTTCTATAGAAATAAAATTTTGACAACATGTTAAGTTTTGACAATATGTGCTATAGAAATAAAATGTTGACAAAATTTTGTACAGAAAGAAAATTGTGACAACATTTTCTGTAGAAATAAAATTTTGACAAAATTTGGCAAAATTTTCTAAAGAAATAAAATTTTGACAAAATTTTCTATAGAAATAAAATTTTGACAAAATTTTTTATAGAAATAAAATTTTGACAATATTTTCGATAGAAATAAAATTTTGACAAAATTTTGTATAAAAATAAAATTTTGGCAAGATTTTCTATAGAAATAAAATGTTGAGAAAACTTTCTATAGAAATAAAATTTTGACAAAATTTTCTATAGAAATAAAATCTTGACAAAATTTTCTATAGAAATAAAATTTTGACAGAATTTTCTAGAATTTTACAAAAATTTCTATAGAAATAGAATTTTACAAAATGTTCTATAGAAATAGAATTTTGACAACATTTTCTATAGAAACAAAAAATTGACAATATGTTCTATAGAAATAAAATGTTGACAAAATTTTGTACAGAAAGAAAATTTTGACAAAATTTGGCAAAATTTTCTAAAGAAATAAAATGTTGACAAAATTTTCTGTAGAAATAAAATTTTGACAAAATTTTTTATAGAAATAAAATTTTGACAAACTTTTCTATAGAAATAAAAGTTTGGCAATATTTTCTATAGAAATAAAATTTTGACAAAATTTTCAATAGAAATAACGATTTTGACATAAAATTGTGACAAAATTATCTAAAGAAATAAAATTTTCTATAGACTTAAAATTAAAAAAAAAAAATTATAGAAATAAAATATTGACAAAATTTTCTATTGAAATAAAATTTTGATAAAATTTTCTATAGAAATAAAATTTTCACAAAATTGTCTATAGGAATAACATTTTGACAAAATTTTCTAGAATTTTACAAAAGTTTCTATAGAAATAGAATTTTACAAAATGTTCTATAGAAATAGAATTTTACAAAATGTTCTATAGAAATAGAATTTTGACGACATTTTCTATAGAAACAAAAAATTGAGAAAATTTCTATAGAAATAAAATTTTTGTACAGAAATAAAATTTTGACAAAATTTTCTATAGAAATAAAATTTTGACAAAATTTTCTATAGAAATTAAATTTTGACAATATGTTCTATAGAAATAAAATGTTGACAAAATTTTCTATAGAAATAAAATTTTGACAATATTTTCTATAGAAATAAAATTTTGACAAAATTTTCTATAGAAATAAAATTTTGACAAAATTTTCTATAGAAATAAAATTTTGACAAAATTTTCTATAAAATACAATTTTGACAAAATTTTCTATAGAAATAAAATGTTGACCAAATTTTTTATAGAAAGTACTATAGAAATAAAATTCTGACACTATTTTTGTATGGAAGTAAAATTTACTTGAAATTTATGGGGAACGTCAGAGAGGGGCACTTCCTTCTTGTCTGATTTTTCGAAAATTTTAAGTTTTCCGATTTTCTTGTTCAGTTGGAGTTTTTTAGGCTATGATATTGTCAGCCCCGCTCGACTTTCTACTTTATTCACTTGTTTTGAAAATGTTCTCACTAATCCAATTTCCACTCCACTGTGCTTCAACATTAAAAGTATTCTCTGTGGAATTTTCTTTTTTGTTTTCGTGCCAAACTTGACTTCATCACTTTAATCAAAGTTTATTTATGCGTTTTTCATGTATTCCCAAAATTCCCATTCGTAGCATAATATTAACATGCTTTTCCTTTGCCATCCCCCGCAACTCTATTTTCAATGTTTCTCTTTTCTCGTTACAGCTACTTTTTGAATAGACTCCGTGAAGCTGTCGAAGAGCACGTGGAATTTGGCATGGTATTCTGGTATGACAGTGTCATCGAAACTGGAGCTTTGCAATGGCAAAATGAGCTTAACGAAAAGAATGTACGCTTCTTCAAGTCATCCCATTCCACACTCATCAATTACAATTGGGATGACAAAAGCCTTGAACGAACCCGTTCATTGTGTGAGCAGGAGCGAACCCATAGCCAAAATGTATTCTTTGGCATTGACGTCTTTGGTCGTGGTCAAGTTGCCAAATTCCAAAGTAAGCAAACTTTGGCTCGCATTGCAAAATATCGTTTCTCCACGGGTATTTTTGCGCCTGGCTGGACATATGAGACATTGAAACACTATGGCTACAATATTAACCAAATGCATGGCGATGATGACGTCAACACCACATTCCTAATGAGAAATGAGAAATTTTGGTGGCTACTATGGGACCATTTGGCAACACATCCTTACATTCAATTGGCCTTCTATACGGATTTCTGTTTAGGATCTGGCAAGAAGTCGTACGAATGTGGCCTACCCAAATCCTTGGCTAATGAGGGTGATGAGGTCAAAGTCGATCAAAGTGGATCGGAGTCATTCTTTAACCTGTCACGTCAGTCGTTGCAACCTTCCGTGCCACTATATGAATTGGCTAGCCATTATTATGACGATGCCTTTAATGGTGGCTCATGTCTACGTATATCTCAATATGATACCAGCTTCCGATTATTTGCCACAGACTTTAAACTGCCAGGCGGTGGCTTAGTTTTTGCCTATGCCTATAAACTCAATCCCCAGGATGGAGAATTTGATTGCATTTTACGTTTTTGTACGGGCAATAATGCCCGTGATTGCTATCTGTTTCTGGGAGATTACTATGATACAGTGAGTCTGCAAAGAGGTCGTTGTTATGTATCACCTTTTAAACCCAAATATAATGAACTTTTGAGTGGATCCTTGGAATGTGCCCAAATACCCAAGGATATGGCTTTTCCCGATTTCCAAGCGAATGGTTGGCGTGTTCGTTATTATGTGGTGGAATTTGATGGTGGCGTTCAGGTTAAAGATATTGGAGTTCTATATCGTAAAACAGCTGATGCCAAAGATACTGCCTATTTGGGTGCCGTGTATCTGAATGAGTTCAATGTAAATCATCATGATTTTCCAGTGGACAGTAATATAGCTTTGATTCAAGCCTATGGTGGTGATTTGCTCAACTGACAGCAGGAGATGCCTGAGCCGAATGAAGATAATAATTAGCCTTAGATTTTAGTTTTAAAAGAAAATGCTTTTATATGATATATATAGACAAAATAAGTGAGTGACGATATATATGAAGGAGGTGAGTGACCAGTAGATAATTATATGTAGGAGAAGGGGCTCGAAGGGTGGAATTTGTTCAAATAATTTTGATAGAATTGTTAGATACAAAAGCAAAATATGGACAAAAAAAAAATAATGAGAGATAAGACCGGAACACAATGATAAAAGCAGCTTTTTTGCTTTAAATCGGCTTTTTCACACATAGAAGATCAGTATTGTCAGTATTGGGGATTTTTACCTAAATTGGGTATATTTTCGGGGATATCCCCAATTAGGGATTTTCCCCTAAATTGGGGATATTTTTCGGGGATAGAGAAAGTTTTGAGTTGGGGACTTGAGGATTTGGTGGGGGAATTTGCATAAATTTAGGGATTTTTTTTTCGAAATTGGTTCACTATAATTCATTATAATCAGATTTACAATAATTGTTTACATTAAAAAAGAAGCAAATCGTTAAAATTAAAAAAAAGAAAACATTGCTACTTTTTATTGCACGGTATACATAAGAGTGCAAATAACCAGAAAAAAAATATTTTTTGTCTTCAATCACGAAATTAATTGATCCAATTAATGTTTAATTGAATTTTTTTTCAATCACAGAAATTATAGTATCAATCACCAGCGTCAATTAAAAAATTAATTGTTCCAATAAAAAAATTAATTGATACAATAAATTGTTGTGATTGATTTTTGTTTCATTTGTTGAACCAACTAAATTTTTAATTGAATATTTTGTAAATTCAATTACAATTAAAATTTTAATTGGAAAAATTTTGGTAACATGCTTTTCTGTGTGGATCATTTGGAATAGAAATGGACAGAGGATTTTAGGACCCAAGCGCTAATTTGTATTTTTAAACAGCGAACTCCTATTATCATTTCTCGTGCATTTGGAAGACGATCTCCTGGTATCGTGTTTCGAATTCTTGATCTTATTTATATAGTTTTCAAATTTTAAATGATTACTGATTTTCTACAGTAGAGTCTATTTCTTTATTTCCTCACAACAACTTGCCGACGATTTATTGGGGATTTTTGTGGGGAATTTTAATTTAAATTGAGGATTTTTAAGGATGAAAGCGTTATAATTAGGGGACTAGTGTCAGAAAAATACTGGCAAGACTGATAAAGATGGAAAATAGGGCGATGTCATACCAAATATTCAATTTACGTCGTGTGTTACATACATGTTCGTTCATTTTTAAATTCGTTCGTTCAAATTAAAAAAACTCACAAATGATCCCAGCAAAAGCACAACTTTAAAAGCACTTCGAGAAGATGTACTCCCAATGATGTTCTTTATTTTAACTACACATGAAGTTCTTTTCATTCAATTTTTTATAACATGCTTTTTTCATAATGGGTAATTTTAACATTTTTTGTTTCAAATTGGTTAAAAACAGTTTAAGAATTCATAAAATGGTACAAATTATTTAAATTTTGTCAAAAAAAAAAATACTAAATCCAATCTGAAAAAAATTGTGAATTTTTGAAAATATTTGACGTCCAACGTTTCAGACATGCGTTAGAATCCATTAAAAATTATAAAAAATTATAAAAATTATTTTTTTTTGACAAAATATTACAGAATTTTTAAATTTTTTAATTTACATTTTTTAATTTACATTACATAAAGAAGTGATCCAAATTCAGTGCACCGGCTGTTAAAATGGAGGACTTCCGTCCTATGACAAGCCCATGTTAAATACATCGCTTCTGCGTCAATTTTGCACCACTTCCGGATCCAAAAAGAACATTTTCATTACTTTTTTGGCGACGCTTTTTTTGCTGGGATGTTAAATTTTGAGTAATTGACAATAAGGAACTTTTTTACCCGATTTTTATACGTTATTTTCTAAAATGATTATTTTCGTAATTTAATTTATAATTTAATTTGCGGAACAAAATATCGTAAACGACAAGTTTGTATCGAACGTCATCCATGGATCTCACAGTAAAAATGTCACTAAAATATTTAAATTCAATTAAATTTTTAATTTCAATTAAATAATTAACTGATGCATTTAAAATAAAAAATAAGAACTTTGACTTATAAAAAAAAAATAAAAAATTATAATTGCCTCAATAAAAAAATTATTTAAGTTTTGCGACCAACATCAATTAAATTTTTAATTGAACCGATTAAAAAAATGACTGCGTGTGCCGAAAAAACCAATTAATTTAGAAAAACTGATTACCCAGCAAAAAAAATTGAAAGTTCTTCTAAAGGCACAGCTTTAAAAGCACTTCCAAAAATGTCGATTAGATGACCTTGAATACTACAAAAAGGACACATACACTTTTTTTTGAAAAATAATTATTGCCTTAGGGAGTGTAATAATCGCCCAGCAAAAAAATTTGGAAGCTCTTGTAAAGGCACAGCTTTAAAAGCACTTCCAAAAATGTCGATTAGATGACCTTGAATATTACAAAAAGGACACATAAACTTTTTTGAAAAATAATTATTGCCATAGGGAGTGTAATGATCGCGCAGCAAAAAAAAATTGGAAGTTCTTCTAAAGGCACCGCTTTAAAGCACTTCCAAAAATGTCGATCAGATGAACTTGAATATTACAAAAAGGAAACATAAACTTTTTTGAAAAATAATTATTGCCATAGGGAGTGTAATGATCGCCCAGCAAAAAAAAAATTGGAAGCTCTTCTAAAGGCGCAGCTTTAAAAGCACTTCCAAAAATGTCGATTAGATGACCTTGAATATTACAAAAAGGACACATAAACTTTTTTGAAAAATAATTATTGCCATAGGGAGTGTAATGATCGCCCAGCAAAAAAAAATTGGAAGTTCTTCTAAAGGCACAGCTTTAAAGCACTTCCAAAAATGTCGATCAGATGACCTTGAATACTACAAAAAGGACACATAAACTTTTTTGAAAAATAATTATTGCCATACGGATTGTAATGATCGCCCAGCAAACAAATTTGGAAGTTCTTCTAAAGGCACAGCTCTAAAAGCACTTCCAAAAATGTCCTCCCAAAGATGTTCATTATGTTAACTGCACAGGAAGTTCATTTGAGTAAATTTTTTTGTAACACGCTTTTGTCATATTTTCAATGGGTAATTTAATTTTTTTTTGTTTTAAATTGGTTAAAAACACAAACCCAAAGAAAAAATACTTTCCTCAGGAACGAAGTTTTAGACAACCGAAATTCCCCTTTCTTATAACATGTTTTATTTTCGACCGAACAAACCCAAATTTGTGATATGCGATTCAACGATTGTTTCTAGTGCTTTTTATTTGCCTTTAAAGAAAATTCTTTAACGTGAAAAGAAAACTTTGCTTGTCTAAAATTTCGTTCCTTAGAAAAATAAACTCTTCTTTCAGTGCAGTAAGAAATAATAAAATTGTACAATTTATTTAAATTTTGTCGAAAAACATGCTAAATGCATTCTAGAAAAATTGCGAATTTTTGAAAATATTTGAAGTCATACGTTCCAGACAAGCGTTAGAATGCATTAAAAATCTTAAAAAAATTTAAAAATTATTTATTTATCAAAATATCACAAAATTTCTTAAATCACAACCAAAACATTGAATTCGCATCACTCCTTAAGAAGTAATGGAAATTCAGTGCAACGGCTGTTGAAATGGTGGACATCCATCCTGTTCTTTTTGGAATCGGAAGTGGTGCAAAATTGACGCAGAAGCGATGAATTTAATATGGGCTTGTCATAAGACGGAATTCCTCAATTTCAACAGCCGTTGCACTGAACTTGCATCACTTGTTTAGGTGTGATCTGAATTCAATGTTTTGGATGTAAATTAAAAAATTCTGTGATATTTTGTCAAATAAATATTTTTTTAAATTTTTTATAATTTTTAATGGATTCTAACGCTTGTCGTAAACGTTTGAACTTAAATATTTTCAAAAATTCACAATTTTTTCAGATTGGATTTAGCATTTTTTTCGACAAAATTTAAATGATTTGTACCATTTTATGAATTCTTACTCAGTTTTTAACCTATTTGAAATAAAAAAAAAATAAAATCGCCCATTAAAAGTATGAAAAAAACCAAGTTATAAAATATTGAATTAAAAGAACTACCTGGGTAGTTAAAATAAAGAACATCACTGGGGGTGCATCTTCTGGAAGTGCTTTTAAAGTTGTGTCTTTGGAAGAACTTTCAAATTTTTTTGCTGGGTAATTCTGTGTTTGCAAATATAATTTTCATGATTGAAGCTGTTTCAATTAAAAAGTTAATTGTATCAATTAATTTAAATATGAAAAACAATTTAATTTTTTGGCGTTTCGGCGCCAAGCTCAAATTTAATGTACACACTCTATAATTGTGAGCATTCCAATTTTTTCATTTTGTGTCGGCTTTTACTCCCATATACAGAAAGATAAAGTAATCATTAATTTAGTTTTACTTTTACCACGTAAATTCATTCCATAAACAGTCAATAAACGGTTTAGAAACCATCAGTTAAATATAAATTGGTAATTTTACCCCACTTTGTTAAGAGAATTTTTAGAGCAGATCCCATAATAAATTCAGCCCTTGATATATCGAAATTTTTTAATTATAAGACGTAAATTCTGCGAGATAAAACAAATGTCCAGGTATTATAAATCATAACGCCCTTTCTTCCCAGAATCCCTTCTCCTCAAAATAGAATAAAAACAAACAGAGACTTGACCAAAAATTTATAAATCTGAAATACTTTCGAAGCTAACACATATTTTTTTCTTTTAAATCTTTACTCTAAATAATTTTACTAAATCTAGACCTAATCACTTGCCTACAGATTATATTAAATACCGAATACATTTAGTGACAGCCTTTGAGACACAATGAATTTGCAATAATGCATTTCTATAATACTAACCTCCTAAACAGCACGTACCGCCCAAAACTTCTTTAATTCTATATTTTTATAAGATATAAAACCAATATATAAAATTTTTAAAATTTATGCTAAAACTTTAAGCACACACAATTTATTTTTCTTTTAACAAATTTGTTGCCACATTTGGCAACAATATTCGCCATTAGCCAAATTATGAGAGTATTTTGTAAGTGTTACAAATATGTATTTGATAATGTACCTAAAATTAAAATAATATATATTTTTTATAAATAAATTCTAGTTTTTCGTTAATAACAAGCAATAATAATACGTATATATATTTTTCATAATAAAAGCCAATAATAAATGTATAAATAAACTACCCTGTCTTTTTTAATAAAGGGGGGATTCTTTCGTACACTAATACACGGCCGAAAAAGACTGTTTTTCATATTTTTCGGTGTAAAAATTATATGTTTGGAACTCAAATTATTAGCACATTAGTCCACAAACATTTGTTTTAATTAGAATCCCGGAATCCCCTATCGATTTTTCTACTTCCGATGCAGTCCTTTTGAACAAGTCTTAGAAAGTACGGAATTAGGCTGTTTTAAGTGAAATTTAAGTTTTGCACAATTACATTTCGCAAAAAGGAAGAGAAAATCAATAAAAATAATAAAAATAAATAAATAAATAAATAAAAAAATAAAAAAAATTATCCCCGTTGGGATTTGAACCTGTGTCGTTAGACTTTTTCACTTGCATGGAAATTCTTTTGAGAAGGTTTTGCAAATTACGATAATTTTAGATTTTTTGTTGATTTTTAATGGAAAAAAATATATTTATACAAAAATATACGCAAAAAATAATAAAATAAAAAATAATTTAAAAAAATGTTAATAAACAAGTATATACGGCCGTAAGTTCGGCCAGACCGAAGCTTATGTACGCTCCACCATGGATTGCGTAGAACCTTCTACTGAAAACTGTCATCCACAATCGAATTACTTGGGTTGCGGTATCATTTGCCGATGGCAAGGTATCTCAAAACTTCCTAACACCATCTTCTCAATTGCAAGGTAGTCCACATGTGGTATATATTAAACAAAAAAAGGCCGAGTAAATACATATATAATTAAGTTTGACAAAATTTGCTATAGAAATAAAATTATGATAAAAGTTTCTATAGAAATAAAATTTTGACAAAATAAAATTTTTACAACATTTTCTATAGAAGTAAAGTTTGGACAAAATTTTCTACAGAAATAAAATTTTAACAAAATTTTCTATAGAAATAAAATTTTGTCAACATTTTCTATAGAAATAAAATTTTCTATATAACTATAGACCTACATGAACCAATTTTGGCATTGTTATTAGCGGCCATATACTAACACCACGTTGCAAATTTCATCCGGATTGGATGAATTTTGCTTCTCCAAGAGACTCCGGGGATCAAATCTAGGGAAACGTTATAAGGGGCTATATATATATATATATATATATATATATATATATATATATATATATATATTATATATATATATATTATATATATATATATATATATATATATATATATATATATATATATATATATAATATATATATATATATATTATATATATATATATATATATATATTATATATATATATATATATATATATATATATATATATATATATATATATATATATATATATATATATATATATATATATATATATATATATATATATATATATATATATATATATATATATATATATATATATATATATATATATATAATATATATATATATATATATATATATATATATATATATATATATATATATATATATATATATATATATATATAATTATGGACCGATATGGATTTTTGCATGGTTTTTAGAGACCATATAACACCACGTACCAAATTTCAACCGAATCGGATGAATTTTGCTCCTCCAAGAGGTTCCGCAGGTCAAATCTGGGGATCGATTTATATGGGGGCTATATATAATTATGGACCGATATGGGCCAATTTTTGCATGGTTGTTAGATACCATATACTAACACCACGTACCAAATTTCAACCGGATCGGATGAATTTTGCTCCTCTAAGAGGCTCCGGAGTTAAAATCTGGGGATCGGTTTATATGGAGGCTATATATAATTATGGACCGATATGAACCAATTTTTGCATGGTTGTTAGAGACCATATACTTACACCATATACCAAATTTCATCCAGATCGCATGAAATATGCTACTCTTACAAGCTCCGCAAGCCAAATCTGGGGGTCCGTTTATATGGGGGCTATACGTAAAAGTGGACCGATATAGGCCATTTGCAATAGCATCCGACCTACATCAATAACTACTATTTGTGACAAGTTTAAAGTCGATAGCTTGTTTCGTTCGGAAGTTAGCGTGATTTCAACAGACAGACGGACGGACATGCTTAGATCGACTCAGAATTTCACCACGACCCAGAATATATATACTTTATGGGGTCTTAGAGCAATATTTCGATGTGTTACAAATGTAATGACAAAGTTAATATACCCCCCATCCTATGGTGGAGGGTATAAAAATTAACCGCTGCACAGTGGCTGGTTTCAGAGGCTAAAATTACAAAAATGATCTTTTGACTTTCAAATTTGCAACACATGCTGTACACACAAAAAAAATATTTTTCTGATTCAATCACGAAATTAATTGATCCAATTAATTTTTTAATTGAAATGTCTTCAATCAAAGAAATGATAGTATCAATTAAAAAATTAATTGACAGTCAATTTAAAAATTAATTGATCCAATTAAAAACTTAATTGATACTATTAATTTGTGTGACTGATTTGTATTTCAATTTAAAAATTTGTTGAATCAATTAAATTTTTAATTGAATATTTTTTAAAACTCAATTAAGATTTTAATTGGAAAAATTTTCGTAAATTTTTTTTCTGTGTATATAACGTCAGAAGAGCTCGTACGAATTTTCAGATCGATCCGCCCACTGACAGGCCCACTGTTAGTTACCGTTAATATTTATACCCTGCACCAGTCAGCCTGTGAACACATTTTTGTATTCAATGTCTAGCAACTTTAGACCAATCGACTTTTTGTAAAGGTATGTGTATGTGGTCATAATAGAAGAGTCCTTCTTTGTATGATCCAGTCGGTTTTTACTATAATTTTAATTTCATTTCCCGCAAACATCCAATGGGTACATATGAAGTATCTTCTATTTGTATTTCTTCCATTTTTTATTGAGTTTTCTTAATTATTGATGCCATACCAGCTTACTTTACATTTCCTGAAAATTTGAAACGTATCTAGTTTACGATACCAAAGGTGTTCCGATCCTATTGCAGTTAAAATATTACGAGTTGAATTACGAGCTGCCGGATTTAAATTAAAAAATTCTGTGATATTTTGTCAAATAATTTTTATAATTTTTTATAATTTTTAATGCATTCTAACGCTTATCGGAAACGTTTGACCTCAAAAATTTTCAAAAATTCACAATTTTTTCAGATTGGATTTAGAATTATTTTCAACAAAATTTAAATGATTTGTACCATTTTATGAATTCTTACTCTGTTTTTAACCTATTTGAAACAAAAAAGTTAAAATTACCCATTAAAAATATGAAAAAAAGCATGTTATAAAAAATTGAAAAGAACTTCCTGGGTAGTTAAAATAAAGAACATCATTGGGAGTGCATCCTCTGGAAGTGCTTTCAAAGTTGTGCCTATGGAAGAACTTCCAAAATTTTTTGCTGGGTTTCTTCTCATACCAATATCTCCGTGAATACACGTGAATACAGAAAGTACTATTCCACGAAATACAAACTTTACATGAAAATCACAAGAAAAAACTTATCACTTTAATACAACACAATGCTTTTTACACAAACACATTGAAGTTTTAATATATTTAGAGTTATTCTACGTATCTTTAGTAATATTTTCCATTTTACACAATGTGAATTTGGTTATTAGTTTCTTTTGTACGTCCAATTTTCTAAAATGTGTTTTTTAACTAACGTAGCAAAACTTAAACAAACTAAAAAGTACCAACTTTGCCAGATTGTTTTAGGAACAATGAGTTGCCACATGTTTCTCATATTTTGTATTTTGGGCTAAAGGGTGATACGGTCAAAATTTGGTCAAGGGAAAACGCGTGTAAATCGGTGAAATCGTTTATTTAAAAAATCAAATTAAATTTCTTTTTCAAGTTCAATTAGTATAAAATTCAGGGAAAATATTCAGTTAGGCTTTCGCTTTTTCAAATCCGAATTGCCGGGCCTCACGCTTGACACCTGCCATCAGATTTTGTACAGCCACCTTGTCCACCTTCTTCGCCGCAGAAAGCCAGTTTGCCTTGAACTGCTGCTCGTCCTTAGCAGTTTTTTTGGTCTTCTTTTGGTTCCGCTTGACAATAGCCCAGTATTTCTCAATTGGGCGGAGCTCTGGCGTGTTGGGAGGGTTCTTGTCCTTTCGAACCACCTGCACGTTGTTGGCAGCGTACCACTCCATGGCCTTTTTACCGTAATGGCAAGATGCCAAATCCGGCCAAAACAGTACGGAACAACCGTGTTTCTACAGGAAAGGCAGCAGACGTTTATTCAAACACTCTTTCATGTAAATTTCTTGGTTGACAGTCCCGGAAGCTATGAAAATGCCGCTTTTCAAGCCACAGGTACAGATGGCTTGCCAAACCAGATATTTCTTTGCGAACTTTGGCAGTTTTATGTGCTTGAAAATATCTGCTACCTTTCCCCTTCCTTTTGCCATATAAAACTACTGTCCCGGAAGCTGCTGGTAGTCGGCTTTGACGTAGGTTTCGTCGCCCATTACCACGCAGTCAAACTTCGTCAGCATCGTCGTGTACAGCCTCCGGGATCGCGCTTTGGCCGTCGTATTTTGTTTATCATCGCAATTTGGAGTCACTACCTTCTTGTAAGTCGATAGTCCGGCTCGTTTTTTGGCTCGATGCACGGTTGTAGACGATACACCCAGTTTATTTGCGGCATCTCGGAGAGAGAGGTTAGGGTTTCGCTTGAAACTACCGGTAACTCTCTTTGTCGTCTCAGCGGCTTCCGGTTTTCGATTTCCCCCCGATCCAGACTTCCTGGCTGTCGACAAACGTTCCCCAAACACTTTAATAACATTTGTAACGGTTGATTTGGCAACTTTTAGCGATTTTGCCAGCTTTGCGTGCGAGTAGCTCGGATTTTCGCGATGCGCGAGCAAAATTTTGATACGCTGCTCTTCTTGCTTGGACGGCATTTTGACAACTGAAGAGTGAATTCCAAAATCAAAATAGGAGCAACATTCTACACACACACCTTCAAAATTAGGGGTGTTCAGGTTTTTTAATGCAAAAGTGAAAGAAATACGTCAAGTTTATATTGACCAAATTTTGACCGTATCACCCTTTACTGGCATGCCTGTAACAGATTTACATTATTAGTTTTTCCAATTTCCACTATCAAAAAACTGAGTTTCTGCCGCAGAATCTGGTCATTTGCCCCATATTGCGCTGGTGAGATTTGAACCTGTGTTCTTTATTATACCCTCCACCATAGGATGGGGGTATATTAACATTGTCATTCCGTTTGTAACACATTGAAATATTGCTCTAAGACCCCATAAAGTATATAGATTCTGGGTCGTGGTGAAATTCTGTGTCGATCTGAGCATGTCCGTCCGTCCGTCTGTTGAAATCACGCTAACTTCCGAACGAAACAAGCTATCGACTTGAAACTTGGCACAAGTAGTTGTTATTGATGTAGGTCAGATGGTATTGCAAATGGGCCATATCGGTTCACTTTTACGTATAGCCCCCATATAAACGGACCCCCAAATTTTGCTTGCCGATCCTCTAAGAGAAGCAAATTTCATCCGATCCGGCTGAAATTTTATACATGGTGTTAGTATATGGTCTCTAACAACCATGCAAAAATTGGTCCACATCGGTCCATAATTATATATAGCCCCCATATAAACCGATTCCCCGATTTGGCTTGCGGAGCCTCTAACAGAAACAAATTTCATCCGATCCGGTTGAAATTTGGTACATGGTGTAAGTATATGATCTCTAACAACCATGCAAAAATTGGTCCCCATCGGCCCATTATTATATACAGCCCCCATATATAAACCGATCACCAGATTTGACCTACGAAGCCCCTTGGAAGAGCAAAATTCATCCGATTCGGTTGAAATTTGGTACGTGATGTTCGTATATGATATTTAACAACCATGCCAAAAGTGGTCCATATCAGTCCATAATCATATATAGCCCCCATATAAACCGATCCCGAGATTTGGTTTTGGAGCCACTTGGAGGAGCAAATTTCATCCGAGTCAGTTGAAATTTGGTACATTGTGTTCGTATATGGCCGTTAACAACCATGCCTAACTAGGTCCATATCGGTCTATAGTTATATATAGCCTCAGATAAATAGATCCCCAATCACACAAAAATTGGTCCATATCAACCCAGCTAAAAAAGCATCGCCAAAAAAGTAATGAAAATGTTATTTTTGGATGCGGAAGTGGTGCAAAATTGACACAGAAGCGATGAATTTAACATGGGCTTGTCATACAACGGAAGTCCTCCATTTCAACAGCCGTTGCACTGAATTTTCAACACTTCTTTAGGTGTGATTCGAATTCAATGTTTTGGATGTAAATTAAAAAATTCTGTGATATTTTGTCAAATAAATAATTATTATAATTTTTTATACTTTTTAAGGGATTCTAACGCTTGTCGGAAAATGTCATAAAACGGAAGTCCTCCATTTCAACAGCCGTTGCACTGAATTTTCAACACTTCTTTAGGTGTGATCCGAATTCAATGTTTTGGATGTAAATTAAAAAATTCTGTGATATTTTGTCAAATAAATAATTATTATAATTTTTTATAATTTTTAAGGGATTCTAACGCTTGTCGGAAAATGATGTTAAGAAGTTTTAAGATAACACAACTTACGGCCGTATATACTTGTTTTTTCATTCATACTAATAAAGAACTTCTTAAGAAGTGGTTAGAATGTTATGTATTGGTATCATATTACGATCATATCACAAACATTTGAATTGACGTTTCGATGCTTTATGTTCAATGGCGTTTGTGGCTGAGTGTCCTAAGGCGTTCTATTATGGTGCAACAAACCCCGGTCCAAACCCCGGTCGTGGCGAAAAAGTTCAAAATATTGATACAAATAAAAAATGAGTGAGGTGGAAAAAATTGGTTTTTCGTTTCTGTAAATTTCTTCATTAAAATGAACTTCCAAGGAACAACTTCTAAAGCAAAGCAAAGGATACGAAAACAAAATACTTCCGTCCTATGACAAGCCCATGTAAAATTCATTGGAGATGATGTAAGTGTGCACTACTTCCGTATAACAAGTTGGGGATCCAAACTTTTTTTTGGAAGCTCGTTTTTTGCTGGGATTTTGTAGCGTTCAATATACCAAACATCATTCCAGTTAAATTTAGCACTGTCCCCTATTCTTATTTTCATTTAAAATTTCTTAACATTTAACATATTGAATTATATTTTCACAATAAATTTTTGTTGAAAAGCTCTCAATTGCATGCCATAAATTAAAGTTGTTACCATCGTTGCAATATGCTTTATAAATTTCACTTAACAACACCAACAACATGAAAATTGGTTGTGTTTGCTTCTTACTTGTACAATGATGAGAATGTCATCTGTTGGTTATGCGAATAAGAGCTCTCATCCAAGCAATTGAATTGCAAATGTGTGACTAAAGTGCCGAGCGGATACAAACCAACAAGGTTTCCCTGATGATTGTATTGCTCGCTTTTTGTGGAACAAATTGACATTTCCACAGATTGTTGCAGTATGGCTCTTGGAAAATCCTGTTGCTGTGGTTTTGCTTAAGCCATTTGATTCGCATTAGCCTGTTACAGTTGTCATTTGTTTTGAAAAATTCAAATTTTATTTGTACAGTATTTCTGATTTCATATTGCACATACGTATAGTTTGTGTTAGCCACCTATATGGCTTAATCGATGGATTGGGGATTTATATGTCATATTTGTTGCGGTGTTTTTATACCCACCACCATACACTGAAAAACAGAAGCTTGCAAAGATTTTGTCTTTAACTAACAAAGATGTATATTTCCAAACTCAGACTCAAGTAGAAAAAAGTATATACGGCCGTAAGTTCGTCCAGGCCGAATCTTATGTACCCTCCACCATGGATTGCATAGAAGGCAAGGTATCTTAAAACTTCTTAACACCGTCATCTCAATTGTAAGTTAGTTTATACGGTGTATATATTAAACAAAAAAGACCGATTAAATACGTATATAATTCAGTTTGAAAACGTTGTATATAGAAATAAAATTTTGAAAAAATTTCTATACACCCTCAAAAAAAATCGCTTCTCTAACATATGTTCCAAACATATTTTGCAGGAAGCACATATATTATTGGATACCGCCGAAACATTAATATGTTTGTATTATGTGAGCATATTATATGTTTGGAAGCATTTTGAGTCCAAAAATAGTATATGCTTTTCTGTAATACAAATATGCTGTTTTTTTTTCAAATGTCTATTTTCTTGGTTCCGAATGTCTATTCTCTTTATTCCGAATACTCAATCTACTATTCAAATTAAATAATATTTAGACTTAAGCATACCAAATTTTTGGCCATATTATAAAACAGTTTTCCGAAACAACATACAAGCGGTTTCACAGAAATTGCTCTCATTTCATTCTCTCGCTGTGTTATGTTGATATCTTTTTATTCAACCCTCCCGGTTTCCATCTCTATTTCTTTCTCTATACTAAATCTCTCTCTCTCTCTCTCTCTCTCTCTGTCGCTCTCTGAATAAAGTATCACAACATATATATGTTTATTCGAAATTTGTAAATTTATATATGTTTACATTCACGCATATTATTTTTATGAAACATTCATGCCCCAAACAATATATATTCTAACATATTAACATATGTGTCCCAAACATTTTGTGTTAGTTTAGGAACATTACATGTTTGCACTTAAATATATTGTGTTTAAAAATTGTGCCTGAAACACATTTTGTTTATATCGGAACATATGAAAAACATATTTTTCTAACAGTGTAGAAATAAAATTTTGAAAAAATTTTCTATAGAAATAAAATTAAAAAAAATTTCTATAGAAATAAAATTTTGAAAAAAAATTTTTGTACAGAAATAAAATTTTGACAAAATTTTCTATAGAAATAAAATTTTTTAAAAATATTTTTGAGTGTTGTTGACCTATTTTATGTTTATTCTGATTATTAATTTTGTTCGGCTTGAGGTCATAGAAACAATCGATTATTGATTTGTTTTAATATTTATTTCACATATTTCGGTTAGTGCCACTAACCATCTTCTGGGATTTTGTATGTGAGTTCGTGTGATGCTGTCCGTTCTGCAAGTCACCGTACACTGACAAAATTTTCTATAGAAATAAAATTTTGACAAAATTTTCTATCGAAATAGGTTAGGTTAGGTTAGGTGGCAGCCCGATGTATCAGGCTCACTAGACTGACTATTCAGTCCATTGTGATACCACATTGGTGAACTCCTCTCTTATCACGGAGTGCAGCCCGATTCCATGTTAAGCTCAATGACAAGGGACCTCCTTTTTATAGCCGAGTCCGAACGGCGTTCCACATTGCAGTGAAACCACTTAGAGAAGCTTTGAAACCCTCAGAAATGTCACCAGCATTACTGAGGTGGGATAATCCACTGCTGAAAAACTTTTTGGTGTTCGGTCGAAGCAGGAATTGAATCCACGACCTTGCGTATGCAAGGCGGACATGCTAACCAATGCACCACGGTGGCTCTATCGAAATTAACTTTTGACAACATTTTCTATAGTAATAAAATTTTGACAAAATTTTCTATCGAAATAAACTTTTGACAAAATTTTCTATAGTAATAAAATTTTGACAAAATTTTCTATAGAAATAAATTTTTGGTAGATTATTTTTGGGGATCGGCTATATATAACTATAGACCGATATGGACCAATTTTGGCATGGTTGTTAGCGGCCATATACTAGCAATGTACAAAATTTCACTACGTACCAAATTTCAACCGGATCGGATGAATTTTGCTCCTCCAAGAGCTCCGGAGGTCACATCTGGGGATCGGTTTAAATGGGGGTTATATATAATTATGGACCGGTATGGACCAATTTTTGCATGGTTGTTAGAGACCATATACTAATACCACGTACCAAATTTTAACCGGATCGGGTGAATTTTGCTCTTCCAAGGGGCTCGGAGGTCAAATCTGGCGATCGGTTTATATGGGGGTTACATATCATTATTGGCCGATATGGACCAATTCCTGTATGGTTGTTAGAGACCATATACTAACACCACGTACCAAATTTCAACCGAATGGGATGAATTTTGCTCATCCACGAGGATCCGGAGGTCAAATCTGGGAATCGGCTTATATGGGGGCTATATATAATTATGGACCGATGTGAACCAATTTCTGCAGGGTTGTTAACGACCATATACTAATACCATGTACCAAATTTCAGCCGGATCAGGTGAAATTTTCTTGTCTTAGAGGCTCCGCAAGCCAAATCTGAGGATCGGCTTATATGGGGGCTATACATAATTATGGACCGATGTGCACCAATTTTTGCGTAGTTGTTAGAGACTATATGTTAACACCATGTACGAACTTTCAGCCGGATCGGATGAAATTTGCTTCTCTTAGAGGCTCCGCAAGCCAACTCGGGCGATCTGTTTATATGGGGGCTACATGTAATTATGGACCGATGTGGACCAATTTTTAAATGGTTGTTAAAGACCATATACTAACACCATGTAGAAAATTTCAACCGGATCGGATTAATTTTGCTCCTTCAAGAGGTTCCGCAAGCCAAATCTGAGCGTCGGTTTATATGGGGGCTATACGTAAAAGTGGTCCGATATGGCCCATGTGCAATACCATCCGACCTACATCAATAGCAACTACTTGCGCCAAGTTTCAAGTCGATAGCTTGTTTTGTTCGGAAGTTAGCGTGATTTCAACAGACGGACGGATGGACATGCTCAGATCGACTCAGAATTTCACCACGACCCAGAATATATATACTTTATGGGGTCTTAGAGCAATATTTCGATGTGTTACAAACGGAATGACAAAGTTAATATACCCCCCATTCTATGGTGGAGGGTATAATTATGCAGTTTTGAAGAAAAAATCGTCTTTAAAATAAAGTCTTGAAATACATCTTCTATTTTTGACAACAAATGTAAAGAGAATTTTATAAATTTTGAAGACATATTTAGAATTATTAAAGCTAAGTTGATCTTAGTCAAACAAAATTTTCCTTCCACATTTGCGAGTCGAATCACTTATATAGAACGACAAAACGATTTCATATAAAAGTTTATCGAGTTTTGGACAAAGATAAAAACTTCATAGCAGAGAAATGCGTCTTCTTTGCTAAGCAAAAAACGCATTCATATTTTAAGAACTAGAAATATTTGTCCTCATGACAATATTTTTTTCAGTGTACGTGTGTTGCCTTTTACATATTGGAATTAGAGAACAAAAAACAAAAAAAAAAATATAAATCGCTTTATTGTTTTTCAAAATAATCCCCATTAAAATCTATGCACTCTTGCATGTGTTTGAACCAATTGTCGATGCACTTTTGCCACTCTAATTGAGATATCTTCAAAACATGCTTTTTGAACGAACCAACCGCTTTATTCAGGCGTCGAAAAACGTTGACGTCTTATTTTAATTTTTTTCGTACAGGAATAAAAGGAATTCATTCGGTGCCATGTCAGGACTATTTGGCGGAAGCCACCGTGGTGCAATGGTTAGCATGTCTGTAAATTTCTTCATTAAAATGAACTTCCAAGGAACAACTTCTAAAGCAAAGCAAAGGATACGAAAACAAAATACTTCCGTCCTATGACAAGCCCATGTAAAATTCATTGGAGATGATGTAAGTGTGCACTACTTCCGTATAACAAGTTGGGGATCCAAACTTTTTTTTGGAAGCTCGTTTTTTGCTGGGATTTTGTAGCGTTCAATATACCAAACATCATTCCAGTTAAATTTAGCACTGTCCCCTATTCTTATTTTCATTTAAAATTTCTTAACATTTAACATATTGAATTATATTTTCACAATAAATTTTTGTTGAAAAGCTCTCAATTGCATGCCATAAATTAAAGTTGTTACCATCGTTGCAATATGCTTTATAAATTTCACTTAACAACACCAACAACATGAAAATTGGTTGTGTTTGCTTCTTACTTGTACAATGATGAGAATGTCATCTGTTGGTTATGCGAATAAGAGCTCTCATCCAAGCAATTGAATTGCAAATGTGTGACTAAAGTGCCGAGCGGATACAAACCAACAAGGTTTCCCTGATGATTGTATTGCTCGCTTTTTGTGGAACAAATTGACATTTCCACAGATTGTTGCAGTATGGCTCTTGGAAAATCCTGTTGCTGTGGTTTTGCTTAAGCCATTTGATTCGCATTAGCCTGTTACAGTTGTCATTTGTTTTGAAAAATTCAAATTTTATTTGTACAGTATTTCTGATTTCATATTGCACATACGTATAGTTTGTGTTAGCCACCTATATGGCTTAATCGATGGATTGGGGATTTATATGTCATATTTGTTGCGGTGTTTTTATACCCACCACCATACACTGAAAAACAGAAGCTTGCAAAGATTTTGTCTTTAACTAACAAAGATGTATATTTCCAAACTCAGACTCAAGTAGAAAAAAGTATATACGGCCGTAAGTTCGTCCAGGCCGAATCTTATGTACCCTCCACCATGGATTGCATAGAAGGCAAGGTATCTTAAAACTTCTTAACACCGTCATCTCAATTGTAAGTTAGTTTATACGGTGTATATATTAAACAAAAAAGACCGATTAAATACGTATATAATTCAGTTTGAAAACGTTGTATATAGAAATAAAATTTTGAAAAAATTTCTATACACCCTCAAAAAAAATCGCTTCTCTAACATATGTTCCAAACATATTTTGCAGGAAGCACATATATTATTGGATACCGCCGAAACATTAATATGTTTGTATTATGTGAGCATATTATATGTTTGGAAGCATTTTGAGTCCAAAAATAGTATATGCTTTTCTGTAATACAAATATGCTGTTTTTTTTTCAAATGTCTATTTTCTTGGTTCCGAATGTCTATTCTCTTTATTCCGAATACTCAATCTACTATTCAAATTAAATAATATTTAGACTTAAGCATACCAAATTTTTGGCCATATTATAAAACAGTTTTCCGAAACAACATACAAGCGGTTTCACAGAAATTGCTCTCATTTCATTCTCTCGCTGTGTTATGTTGATATCTTTTTATTCAACCCTCCCGGTTTCCATCTCTATTTCTTTCTCTATACTAAATCTCTCTCTCT
This sequence comes from Haematobia irritans, assembly GCF_050003625.1. NCBI lineage: Eukaryota > Metazoa > Arthropoda > Insecta > Diptera > Muscidae > Haematobia > Haematobia irritans. The sequence goes on along the minus strand of NC_134399.1, from coordinate 103,214,815 downwards.
CTCTCTCTCTCTCTCTGTCGCTCTCTGAATAAAGTATCACAACATATATATGTTTATTCGAAATTTGTAAATTTATATATGTTTACATTCACGCATATTATTTTTATGAAACATTCATGCCCCAAACAATATATATTCTAACATATTAACATATGTGTCCCAAACATTTTGTGTTAGTTTAGGAACATTACATGTTTGCACTTAAATATATTGTGTTTAAAAATTGTGCCTGAAACACATTTTGTTTATATCGGAACATATGAAAAACATATTTTTCTAACAGTGTAGAAATAAAATTTTGAAAAAATTTTCTATAGAAATAAAATTAAAAAAAATTTCTATAGAAATAAAATTTTGAAAAAAAATTTTTGTACAGAAATAAAATTTTGACAAAATTTTCTATAGAAATAAAATTTTTTAAAAATATTTTTGAGTGTTGTTGACCTATTTTATGTTTATTCTGATTATTAATTTTGTTCGGCTTGAGGTCATAGAAACAATCGATTATTGATTTGTTTTAATATTTATTTCACATATTTCGGTTAGTGCCACTAACCATCTTCTGGGATTTTGTATGTGAGTTCGTGTGATGCTGTCCGTTCTGCAAGTCACCGTACACTGACAAAATTTTCTATAGAAATAAAATTTTGACAAAATTTTCTATCGAAATAGGTTAGGTTAGGTTAGGTGGCAGCCCGATGTATCAGGCTCACTAGACTGACTATTCAGTCCATTGTGATACCACATTGGTGAACTCCTCTCTTATCACGGAGTGCAGCCCGATTCCATGTTAAGCTCAATGACAAGGGACCTCCTTTTTATAGCCGAGTCCGAACGGCGTTCCACATTGCAGTGAAACCACTTAGAGAAGCTTTGAAACCCTCAGAAATGTCACCAGCATTACTGAGGTGGGATAATCCACTGCTGAAAAACTTTTTGGTGTTCGGTCGAAGCAGGAATTGAATCCACGACCTTGCGTATGCAAGGCGGACATGCTAACCAATGCACCACGGTGGCTCTATCGAAATTAACTTTTGACAACATTTTCTATAGTAATAAAATTTTGACAAAATTTTCTATCGAAATAAACTTTTGACAAAATTTTCTATAGTAATAAAATTTTGACAAAATTTTCTATAGAAATAAATTTTTGGTAGATTATTTTTGGGGATCGGCTATATATAACTATAGACCGATATGGACCAATTTTGGCATGGTTGTTAGCGGCCATATACTAGCAATGTACAAAATTTCACTACGTACCAAATTTCAACCGGATCGGATGAATTTTGCTCCTCCAAGAGCTCCGGAGGTCACATCTGGGGATCGGTTTAAATGGGGGTTATATATAATTATGGACCGGTATGGACCAATTTTTGCATGGTTGTTAGAGACCATATACTAATACCACGTACCAAATTTTAACCGGATCGGGTGAATTTTGCTCTTCCAAGGGGCTCGGAGGTCAAATCTGGCGATCGGTTTATATGGGGGTTACATATCATTATTGGCCGATATGGACCAATTCCTGTATGGTTGTTAGAGACCATATACTAACACCACGTACCAAATTTCAACCGAATGGGATGAATTTTGCTCATCCACGAGGATCCGGAGGTCAAATCTGGGAATCGGCTTATATGGGGGCTATATATAATTATGGACCGATGTGAACCAATTTCTGCAGGGTTGTTAACGACCATATACTAATACCATGTACCAAATTTCAGCCGGATCAGGTGAAATTTTCTTGTCTTAGAGGCTCCGCAAGCCAAATCTGAGGATCGGCTTATATGGGGGCTATACATAATTATGGACCGATGTGCACCAATTTTTGCGTAGTTGTTAGAGACTATATGTTAACACCATGTACGAACTTTCAGCCGGATCGGATGAAATTTGCTTCTCTTAGAGGCTCCGCAAGCCAACTCGGGCGATCTGTTTATATGGGGGCTACATGTAATTATGGACCGATGTGGACCAATTTTTAAATGGTTGTTAAAGACCATATACTAACACCATGTAGAAAATTTCAACCGGATCGGATTAATTTTGCTCCTTCAAGAGGTTCCGCAAGCCAAATCTGAGCGTCGGTTTATATGGGGGCTATACGTAAAAGTGGTCCGATATGGCCCATGTGCAATACCATCCGACCTACATCAATAGCAACTACTTGCGCCAAGTTTCAAGTCGATAGCTTGTTTTGTTCGGAAGTTAGCGTGATTTCAACAGACGGACGGATGGACATGCTCAGATCGACTCAGAATTTCACCACGACCCAGAATATATATACTTTATGGGGTCTTAGAGCAATATTTCGATGTGTTACAAACGGAATGACAAAGTTAATATACCCCCCATTCTATGGTGGAGGGTATAATTATGCAGTTTTGAAGAAAAAATCGTCTTTAAAATAAAGTCTTGAAATACATCTTCTATTTTTGACAACAAATGTAAAGAGAATTTTATAAATTTTGAAGACATATTTAGAATTATTAAAGCTAAGTTGATCTTAGTCAAACAAAATTTTCCTTCCACATTTGCGAGTCGAATCACTTATATAGAACGACAAAACGATTTCATATAAAAGTTTATCGAGTTTTGGACAAAGATAAAAACTTCATAGCAGAGAAATGCGTCTTCTTTGCTAAGCAAAAAACGCATTCATATTTTAAGAACTAGAAATATTTGTCCTCATGACAATATTTTTTTCAGTGTACGTGTGTTGCCTTTTACATATTGGAATTAGAGAACAAAAAACAAAAAAAAAAATATAAATCGCTTTATTGTTTTTCAAAATAATCCCCATTAAAATCTATGCACTCTTGCATGTGTTTGAACCAATTGTCGATGCACTTTTGCCACTCTAATTGAGATATCTTCAAAACATGCTTTTTGAACGAACCAACCGCTTTATTCAGGCGTCGAAAAACGTTGACGTCTTATTTTAATTTTTTTCGTACAGGAATAAAAGGAATTCATTCGGTGCCATGTCAGGACTATTTGGCGGAAGCCACCGTGGTGCAATGGTTAGCATGTCTGCCTTGCATACACAAGGTCGTGGGTTCGATTCCTGCTTCGACCGAACACCAGCGGTGGATTATCCCACCTCAGTAATGCTGGTGACATTCTGAGGGTTTGAAAGCTTCTCTAAGGGGGTTCACTGCAATGTGGAACGCCGTTCGGACTCAGCTATAAAAAGGAGGTCCCTTGTCATTGAGCTTAACATGGAATCGGGCAGCACTCAGTGATAAGAGAGAAGTTCACCAATGTGGTATCACAATGGACTGAATAATCTAAGTGAGCCTGATACATCGGGCTGCCACATAACCTAACCTAACCTATCCTATTTGGCGGATGACTCATCAAATTGAGGTTTTGCAGTTGTTTGAGCCGATTTATGAGAGCTCTCATAGCAGGGATGGAAAATACAATTTTTAAAAAAGTAATAAAAAAGTATTTTTTGAGCGAAAAAGTATTTTTCACAAAATTTCAACAAAAATTCCAATGGAAGATTATATTTTCAAGGGCTTCTTTAGACTGAATTTTAAAGAAAATAAAATTTTGTTTGTCAACTCCTCAAATTTAAATATTTTTGTTGTTGTTTTATATGCGCTTATAAATAAAAATAAATTTTTGTCAAAATTTTCGATAGAAATAAAATTTTGACAAAAAGTTCTATAGACATAAAATTTTGACAAAATTTTCTATAGAAATAACATTTTGACGAAATTTTCTATAGAAATAAAATTTTGACAAAATTTTTTTTTGAAATAAAATTTTAACAAAATTTTCTATAGAAATAAAATGTTGACAAAATTTTCTATAGAAATAAAATTTTGACAAAATTTTCTATAGAAATAAAATTTTGACAAAATTTTCTATAGAAATAAAATTTTGACAAAATTTTCAATGGAAATAAAATTTTGACAAAATTTTCTATAGAAATAAAATTTTGACAAAATTTTCTATAGAAATAAAATTTTAACAAAATTTTGTATAGAAATAAAATTTTGACAAAATTTTCTATAGAAATAAAATTTTGACAAAATTTTCTATAGAGATAAAATTTGGATAAATTTTTTTGTAGAGTTTGTAAGGCTTAAGGTCATGTTGCAATAAAACAAAATAAAATATTAGTTGTTTATAGTGTTTTATTTTTAATTCTTTACAATATTTCGAATACCATCGTTGTCCGCCCTCAGGGAAATTAAATTTTTTAATAAGACAAAGTGACTTGCTCGCCACTGCGTTTGAGTTTACACTCAAAGCTCAAACGCAGTGTCGAGCAAGTCACTATGTCTTATTAAAAAAATTAATTTTCCTGAGGGCGGACAACGATGGTGTTCGAAATATTGGAAAGAATTAAAAATAAAACACTATAAAAAACTAAGATTTTATTTTGTTTTATTACGACATGACCTCAAGCCTTACAAACTCTACAAATAGTTATACTAAAAGGTCTACCACACAACAACTACAAGAAATAAAATTTTGACAAAATTTTCTATAGATATAAAATTTTTACAAAATTTTTGTAAAATATTTTTTGGTAGTTTTTGGTAAGATTTTCTCCAAATGTTGGTAGATTATTTTTGTCTCAAGTTTTGGCTGTGACTGTAATGGTGCGCATTATTTTAGTACGTGATCGATAGCTTCTCGTCTAGGTAGTGTTCGTGTGGAAGCGTAATATAAAAACACACGCTTTTTTCGACTAAATCATTCTTGAAATTCAATAAAATGTGCTTTTTGAATCCGAAAGTGGTGCAAAATTGGTGCAGTAGCGATGAATTTAACATGGGCTTGTCATAGGATGGATGTCCACCATTTTCACAGCCGTTGCACTGAATTTGCTTCACTTTTAAGGGTGCGATCCGAATTCAGTGTTTTGGATGTGAATTAAAAAAATAGTGATATTTTGCCAAATAAATTTTTTTTTATGATTTTTAATGCATTCTAATCGTTGTTCGAAACGTTTGACCTCAAATATTTCCAAAAATTCGCAATTTTTTTAGAACGGATTTAGCATTTTTTCGACAAAATTTAAATAATTTGTACCATTTTATTAATCCTTACTCTGTTTTTAACTTATTCGAAATAAAAACGAGTTAAAATTACCCTGTAAAAATTTGAAAAAACGTGTTATAAAATATTGAATTAAAAGAACTTCCTGAGTAGTTAAAATAAAGAACATCTTTGGAAGACATTTTTGGTAGGGCTTCCAAAGTTGTACCTTTAGAAGTACTTCCAAATTTTTTGCTGGGTTATTATACCCTCCACCATAGGATGGGGGTATATTAACTTTGCCATTCTGTTTGTAACACATCGAAATATTGCTCTAAGACCCTATAAAGTATATATATTCTGGGTCGTGGTGAAATTCTTAGTCGATCTGAGCATGTCCGTCCGTCCGTCTGTTGAAATCACGCTAACTTTCGAACGAAACAAGCTATCGACTTGAAACTTGTCACAAGTAGTTGTTATTGACGTAGGTCGGATGGTATTGCAAATGGGCCATATCGGTCCACTTTTACGTATAGCCCACATAAACGGACCCCCAAATTTGGCTTGCGATTGCTCTAAGAGAAGCAAATTTCATCCGATCCGGCTGAAATTTGGTACATGGTGTTAGTATATGGCCTCTAACAACCATGCAAAAATTGGTCCATATCGGTCCACTTTTACGTATAGCCCCCATATAAACGGACCCACAAATTTGGCTCGCGATTGCTCTAAGAGAAGCAAATTTCATCCGATCCGGCTGAAATGTGGTACATGGTGTTAGTATATGGTCTCTAACAACCATGGAAAACGTGGTCCACATCGGTCCATAATTATATATAGCCCCCATATAAACCGATCCCCCGATTTGGCTTGCGGAGCCTCTAAGAGAAGCAAATTTCATCCGATCCGATTGAAATTTGGTACGTGGTGTTAGTATATTGTCTCTAACAACCATGCCAAAACTGGTCCATATCGGTTCATAATTATATATAGCCCCCATATAAGCCGATGCCCAGATTTGACTTCCGGAGCCTCTTAGAGGAGCAAAATTCATCCGATCCGGTTGAAATTTGGTACGTGGTGTTAGTATATCGTCTCTAACAACCATGCAAGAATTGGTCCATATCGGTCCATAATTATATATAGCCCCCATATAAATCGATCCCCAGATTTGTCCTCCGGAGCCCCTTGGAGGAGCAAAATTCATCCGATCCGGTTGAAATTTGGAACACACTGTTAGAATGTGGTCTCTAGCAAACACGCAAGAATTGGTCCATATCGGTTCATTATTATATATAGCCCCCATATAAACTGATCCCCAGATTTGATCTCCGGAGCCTCTTGGAGGAGCAAAATTCATCCGATCCGGTTGAAATTTGCAACGTGGTGTTAGTATAAGGCCGCTTATAACCATTCCGAAATTGGTGCATATCGGTCTATAGTTATATATAGCCGATCCCCAATCACACAAAAATTGGTCCATATCGGTTCATAAACATGGTTGGCACGCGAGCCAAAAATAATCTACCAAAATTTTATTTTTATAGAAAACATTGTCAAAATGTTATTTCTATTTCTATAGAAAATTTTGTCAAAATTTTATTTCTATAGAAATTTTTTTCCAAATTTTATTTCTATAGAAAATTTTTTCCAAATTTTATTTCTATAGAAAATTTTTTCCAAATTTTACTTCTATAGAAAATGTTGTCAAAATTTTATTTCTATAGAAACTTTAAACATAATTATAAACGTATTTAATCCGCCTTTTTAGTTTAATATATACCACGTATGGACTATGTGGTATATATGGTATTACGTTGTTAGGAAATTTTAAGATACCTTGCCATCGGCAAGTGTTACCGCAACCCAAGTAATTCGATTGTGGGTGGCAGTCTTCAGTAGAAGTTTCTACGCAATCCATGGTGGAGGGTACGTAAGCTTCGGCCTGGCCGAACTTACGGCCGTATATACTTGTTAAAGTTACAGTAGTAAATGGATATAAGGACATCTCCTATAGGCAAAAAGAATCATATAAGAAAATGAGTTACATTTTTTTTTATTATTGTCTGAGTTTGTTTTTTTATCATTTATCTCGTTAACTCTATTTGTAATCCATCTACTACGACTATTATTATTCTTTAGATTATTTAATGAAAAATGCAAAATTTTAAATTTTGTTATACAAAAAATGTTTCCATATGAATTCACTCACATCCCCAACCCGTTCATGTTAACGAATGTTTATCCAAGGACCAAACATGAAATGAGTTGTGTCATCGTATTTACATTATCTCACATCGCCTTCATTACAGATCAAAGTGAATTAATTATTTTCAATACATTATTTTTCCATTAAAAAAACAAATACACTACGCTCCAATTGACATCATCTGTTTAAATGAATTTTCTCTTTCCACTCATTTAACTGAAGACATTTCAATTTAATTCCAGCGAATTTAAATACAAAAAAGTTTTTATATTGTATGTATAAAAAACATAAATGCATTATTTAGTATTAAAAAAAAAGACAGTCAAAATTTACTTTTCCAATTTCAATGTTATTTTTTCCAAACCGCAATAAAACTATAAAAACCAAAAAAGTATTAACATTGTTATATCTTTATAAATAAATATTTGGTTATGATTTTGTTTTGTTTCCTATTGTTTGCCAGGATGTAGCTTATATTTACTATTAGCTCGAATACCATAAACATCAGTGGCAATAAAGTAAACTGGTCCATTGGTTTGCTGCAAATTGGAAACATTGGCCAAATGCAATCAGTTAAGTGGCCTTTCTGTACCAACTTCAACATTTGTTCAATTTATGTGAGTCATGCACTGAAGAACTATTAGCTTTATATTTTGTCCTTACAATAAGGAAAACTTTTAATGACGTGGTCCTTGTCACGGTTGCCACAGTTGGTAGAATTTGCCAAAATAGAAATATAGAATTAAAAATTTGACAAAATTTTCTATAGAAATAAAAATTTGACAAAATTTTCTATAGAAATAAAATTTTGACAAAATTTTCTAAAGAAATAAAATGTTGACAAAATGTTCTATAGAAATAAAATTTTGAAAAAATTTTCTATAAAAGTAAAATTTTGACAAAATTTTCTATAGAAATAAAATTTTGAAAAAAAATTTCTATAGAAATAAAATTTAAAAAAAAATTCTAAATAAATAAAATTTTGACAAAATTTTCTATAGAAATGAATTTTCAACAAAATTTTCTATAAAAATAAAATTTTGACAAAATTTTCTGTAGAAATAAAATTTTGACAAAATTTTCTACAAAAAGAAAATCTTGACAAAATTTTCTCTACAAATAATATTTTGACAAAATTCTCTATAAAAATAAAATCTAAAATATTCTATAGAAACAAACTATTGGAAAAATTTTCTATAGAAATAAAATTTTGACAAAGTTTTCAATAGAAATAAAATGTTGACAAAATTTTCTATAGAAATAAAATTTTGGCAAAATTTTCTATAGAATTATAGTTTTGACAAAATTTTCGATAGGAATAAAGTTTTGACAAAATTTTCTAAAGAAATAAAATTTTGACAAAATTTTCTATAGAAACAAAATATTGACAAAATTTTCTATAGAAATAAAATTTTGAAAAAAATTTTCTATAAAAATAAAATTTTGACAAAATTTTCTATAGAAATAAAATTTTGATAACATTTTCTACAGAAATAAAATATTGACAAAATTTTCAATAGAAATAAAATTTTGACAAAATTTTCTATAGAAATGAAATTTTGAGAAAATTTGCTATATAAATAAAAGTTTGACAAAATTTTCCATAGAAATAAAATTTTTACAAAATTTTCTATAGAAATAAAATTTTGACAAAATTTTCTATAGAAATAAAATTTTGACAAAATTTTCTATAGAAATAAAATTTTGACAAAATTTTCTGTAGAAATAAATTGCTAACAAAATTTAAAAAAAAAATAAAATGTTGACAAAATTTTCTATAGGAATACATTTTTTAAAAAAATTTTCTATAGAAAAAAGCTATGACAAAATTCTGATAAAATTTTCTTTAAAAATAAAATTTTGACATATTTTTCTATAGAAATAAAATTTTGACATAATTTTCTATAGAAATAAAATTTTGGGAAAATTTTCTGTAGAAATAAAATTTTGACAACATTTTCTATAGAAATAAAATTTTGACAAAAGTTTCTATAGAAAAAAAATTTTCTATAGAAATAAAATTTAAAAAAAAAATTCTATATAAATAAAATTTTGACAAAATTTTCTATAGAAATAAATTTTCAACAAAATTTTCTATAAAAATAAAGTTTTGACAAAATTTTCTGTAGAAATAAAATTTTGACAAAATTTTCTACAAAAAGAAAATCTTGACAAAATTGCTATAGAAATAAAATTTTGATAAAATTTTCTATAGAAATAAAATACTGACAAAATTTTCAATAAAAATAAAATTTTGACAAAATTTTCTATAGAAATAAAATTTTGACAAACTTTTCTATAGAAATAAAATTTTGACAAAATTTTCTATAGAAACAAAATATTGACAAAATTTTCTATAGAAATAAAATTTTGAAAAAATTTTCTATAAAAATAAAATTTTGACAAAATTTTCTATAGAAATAAAGTTTTGATAAAATTTTCTATAGAAATAAAATATTGACAAAATTTTCAATAGAAATAAAATTTTGGCAAAATTTCCTATAGAAATAAAATTTTGAAAAAAATTTCTATAAAAATAAAATTTTGACAAAATTTTCTATAAAAATAAAGTTTTGATAAAATTTTCTATAGAAATAAAATATTGACACAATTTTCAATAGAAATAAAATTTTGACAAAATTTTCGATAGAAATAAAATGTTGACAAAATTTTCTATAGAAATAAAAATTTGACTAAATTTTCTATAGAAATAAAATTTTGACAAAATTTTCTATAGAAATAAAATTTGGACAAAATTTTCTATAGAAATAAAAATTTGACTAAATTTTCTATAGAAATAAAATTTTGACAAAATTTTTAAAACAAATTAAATGTTGACAAAATTTTCTATAGGAATACATTTTTTTACAAAATTTTCCATACAAATAAAATTTTGACAAAATTTTCTATAGAAATAAAATTTTGACAAAATTTTCTATAGAAATAAAATTTTGACAAAATTTTCTATAGAAATAAAAATTTCACAAAATTTTCTATAGACATAAAAATTTGACAAAATTTTCTATAGAAATAAAATGTTAACAAAATTTTTAAAACAAATAAAATGTTGACAAAATTTTCTATAGGAATACATTTTTTTACAAAATTTTCTATACAAATAAAATTTTGACAAATTTTATAGGAATAATTTTTTTAACAAAATTTTCTATAGAAATAAAGCTTTGACAAAATTTTGATAAAATTTTCTATAAAATAAAATTTTTAAAAAAAAATTTATAAAATAAAATTTTGTTAAACATTTTATATAAAATAAAATTTTGTTAAAAAGTTTCTGTAAAAATAAAATTTTGAGAAAATTATCTATATAAATAAAAGTTTGACAAAATTCTCTATAGAAATAAAATTTTGACAAAATTTTCTATGGAAATAAAATTTTGACAAAATTTTCTATAGAAATAAAATTTTCTGCAGAAATAAATTGCTAACAAAATTTAAAAAAAAAAAATAAAATGTTGACAAAATTTTCTATAGGAATACATTTTTAAACAAAATTTTCTATCGAAATAAAGCTATGACAAAATTCTGATAAAATTTTCTTTAAAAATAAAATTTGGACATAATTTTCTATAGAAATAAAATTTTGAGAAAATTTGCTATATAATTAAAAGTTGACAAAATTGTCTATAGAAATAAAATTGTGACAAAATTTTCTATAGAAATAAAATTTTGACAAAATTTTCTATAGAACTAAAATTTTGACAACATTTTCTATAGAAATAAAATTTTGACAAAATTTTCTATAAAAATAAAATTTTGGGAAAATTTTCGGTAGAAATAAAATTTTGACAACATTTTCTATAGAAATAAAATTTTGACAAAATTTTCTATAAAATAAAATTTTGACAAAATTTTCTATAAAATAATTTTTTGTGAAAATTTTCTGGAGAAATAAAATTTTGACAATATTTTCTATAGGAATACTTTTTTTTACAAAATTTTCTATCGAAATAACATTTTCTATTGATATAAAATTATGACAAAATTTTCTATAGAAATAAAATTTTCTACAAAAATAAAATTTTGACTAACTTTTCGATAGAAATAAAATTGTGACAAAATTTTCTACAAAAATAAAATTTATTTTGACAAAATTTTCTTTGAAAATAAAATTTTGGCAAAATTTTCTACAGAAATAAAATTTTGACAAAATTTTCTATAGAAATAAAATTTTGATAAAATTTTCTACAAAAATTTGCAATTAATATTTTAATTGAATTTTAAAAAGATAATCAATTACAAATTTAATTGGTTTAACAAATTATTTAATTGAAATAAAACTCAATCACAAAAATTGATTGCATCAATTATTTTTTTTGATTGGAACAATTAATATTTTAGTTGACTTTGGTGATTGATACTATTATTTTTGTGATTGAAGACATTTCAATTAAAAATTATTTTGATCAATTAATTTTGTGATTGAATACTAAAAGTATTTTTCTAATTCTAAAACTCTATGTTGTTTTTTTCCTTTGAACGTTACCTAGCCTAATTTGTTTAGTCTGTCACTCTATATAAAAAAACCCATCCTATAAGAGATAAATATCTTATAAATTCTCTTTAATCCCAGTACATCTTAGTTCAATTACTCTATCCACATTGTGTGTGCTAATTAGAGCTTTTATATGAAGCGTTAATATGGTAACTAAATGCTAAGTAATTAACATTCGCTATGTGCGTCGTTGTTAGTTAGCGTTTACCTTGGTTCATTACGTGAGTACAATGGAGCGTATGATGTATGACGATAGACAGCAAATCATCATACGCACCCCCCTACACACGCACACTGGATCCATCAAGCTTGGCATCGCATAAGAGGGATTTAATTAGCAGCAGACAAATGGTTTTCCGAAGACACATCAACGCCAAAGACCTAAACGGATAGATGCACGCATTGATGGAAATGAGATTTAAAAAATCTTAACGGACGTTAATTATCTCTAACCAAGCATGTCATTTCAGGGCACCCGCACCAAGGAAACATTAGCAATGATTAATTGAAACATTGCTGGCTAAGGATGCTGCACATACCAGAAGCGAATAGAGAAATAAATTTCGTAGCAAATGGAAAGTCATTTAGCCAATGGATTTTGATATTTTTTCTGGGTTAAAGCTAAGTGGCAGGTCATGCATCACACAGTTTGTTTTTTTTTGTGGGGGACACTTCCTTTGTTAAAGCATTCGGGGCACGTAATTTCTGATTAATGTTCGTTTTGGTGTCATTTGTGTGTGTGTGTGTCTTTTTTTTCCTTCAATAGAATGACTGACTCATCATTAGTATCGAAGTGATATGAAATAATGATGATGATAATATTGATTGGAATTGGGAAACTGCATTTTGTTCGTAGAGATGGTTGGTACAACAAAAAAATATATATATAAGAAGAAAACATAAATTGACGTGGAATATTCACAAACTGATATATAATACAGGGTCACGGAAATCTAATTAAGTTACATTGTGCTGTGGAAAGAAATTTGGTATTTTAGAAATTTTGAATAGATGTCATAACTAATCGACATTCTAGACATCGAAGGGGCGTTCATCAACGTCCATCCGAGCTCGATATTAAATGGACTGACAACTCTGAATGTTGATTCAGGTATACTTAGGCTGTTAGACAACCTGCTAAGGAAGAGACGCATTTCAGTCACACTAGGACAAGCAAACATACAAAGGTATGTGAACAGAGGCACTGCTAAAGGAGGAGTTCTATCACCTCTTCTTTGGAATGTTGCTATAAACAACCTTCTGGTTTCCCTAGAAAAAGAAAGGATACAAGTGGTGGCATACGCAGAAGATGTGGCGCTAGCAGTCAGGGGAAAATTCCCATCAACAGTTAGAGATATTATACAGAGAGCCCTCCGGATGACTGAGAAATGGGCGAAAGATAATGGTTTTTGGGTAAATCCTGCAACGACAGAACTAGTCATGTACTGCAGAGATTGCAAAACTCCCACAGTTAGACCCATTTCCATAGGGGGTATTGAAATTCCCTTTAGGGAGTGTGCAAAATACCTTGGCGTTATTTTGGACAGGAAGCTGAACTTTAAGCTTAATATTGAAGAAAGGGCGAGGAAAGCAACGGTAGCTTTATACTCGTGCAAAAAGGCAATAGGGAAAAAGTGGGGACTAAAACCAAAAATTGTACATTGGCTATACACGGCAGTGGTTAGACCTATAATGCTATATGGTGTTGTAGTCTGGTGGCCGGCACTTCACCAGCCGACAAGTTTAGACAAAGTTCAGCGTATGGCGTGCTTGTGTATCTCAGGTGCATTCAGCAAGACAGGAACAAACTCCCTTAATGTCATACTGCATCTATTGCCTTTAGACATTTTGGCCAAACAGTCAGCTGCAACAACGGCTGTGCGGTTGCGTGAGCTATCGCTGTGGTCGGAAAAAAGTTACGGTCACAGTTCGGTCCTCTAAATAATGCCAGATGTGCCTAACGTAGGGGATAACACTTTGGCGAGTCCACTTTTCGACAAAAAGTTTGAGACTCTAATTCCCAACAGTGAGGCGTGGTGTACACGGACCCCGGGGAATAAAAGATATATAGATTTCTACATTGATGGCTCCAAATTGGATGGACAAGTGGGTTTCGAAGTATATTCTAAAGATCTGGAACTTCGAATAGCGAAAAGATTACCTGATCACTGTAGTGTTTTTCACGCTGAAATATTAGCAATAAGAGAAGTGGTGAATTGGCTGAGAAGTAATGCTCCAAGCAATATTGACATTAATATATATTCAGACAGTCAACCTGCAATAAAATCCTTGGACTCTGTGTTCCTCAACTCGAAAACGGCCATCGACTGCCGCAAATCTCTCAATGAGTTGGCTGAGCAGCACAATATTCACCTAATATGGGTGCTTGGCCATAGGAACATACTGCGAAGCAGATGAGCTAGCAAGGCTAGGAACTACCTTACATATTCCAGGGAACTAGAATCTGTTGGTATGGCTCTGGCTACCTGCAAGCTCTTACTGCGTGAGAAGGCTGTCATGATGGCAAATGTTCGATGGGAGAATTGCAATGGTTGTAACGACACCAAGCAAATATGGCCCCATTAAAACTTAAACCGCACACTAGATATGCTAGTGTTCTCGCGACGCCAGATATCACTCCTGATATCTGCTATAACGGGTCGCTGCCTGATAGGCGATTTTGCAAAAACTATTGGTGCGAAGTATAATGACTATTGTATGAGCTGTCATGATGCGGAGGAAAAGGAATCAATAAAACACCTCATGTATGAGTGTCCTGCATTTTGTGTAAGGCGTAAGCAAAATTTAGGGGCATATAGCTTCAGATTACTGGCGGACCTGGAAAACGTTAACTTAAGCAGTCTGCTAATGTTTTTGGAACAATCTGGTTGGTTCAACAGAAGAAAATAATCGAGAAGGTTCAGTGGTTAAAACTAGAAGTGCCCATATGTAATAGGTACTTTTAGTTAATGTGGTATCACAATGGACTGAATAGTCTAAGTGAGCCTGAATCTTAATCGGGCTGCCACTTTAACCTATAACTAATCGAAACAGTAGTTAACATGTATATACGGCCGTAATTTCGGCCAGGCCGAAGCTTATGTACCTTCCACCATGGATTGCGTAGAAACTTCTTCTAAACACTGCCATCCACAATCCATTTACTTGGGTTGCGGTAACGCATGCCCATGGCAAGGTATCTTAAAACCTCCTAACACCGTCTTCTAAATTGTAAGTAAGTCCATACGTATTATATATTAAATTAAAAGAAGACCGATTAACTATGCATATAATTCAGTTTGACAAAATTTTCTATAGAAATAAAATTTTGACAAAATTTTCTATAGAAACAAAATGTTGGTAGATTATGTTTGGCTCGAGTGGCAACCATGATTATGAACCGATATGGACCAATTTTTGTGTGATTGGGGATTGACTATATATAACTATAGGCCGATATGGACCAATTTTGGTATAGTTGTTAGCGGCCATATACTAACACCGTTCCAAATTTGAACCGGATCGGATGTTAGAGACCATATACACAGAAAAAAATGAATACTTGAATGAAATACAAAAATTGTGATTTCAATTATTTTTGTATTTGATTTTCAGCTTATAACGAAAATCATAAACCTATTTACTCAAATTGTAAGGTTGTCATAAAATTATTTTCAAATGAAGGAATATTTGTGTTGAGTATAAAGGTAATTGGAATTTGTCATAATATCCAAATGACATAGTACTCAATCCAAATACATTAGTATTTGAAGTATATAAGCTTTTCCAATTACAGCCATAATTGAACTGAGTACAATATTTATAGAATTTTACAACCTGTACAATTACTACCGTAATTGTGTTTATTATTATGGTAATCAATATAATCTTTGTACTATATAATCATTATTGGTTACGGAAAGTATACAAATACACTCTGAAAAACGGATTTATGCGTTTTATTATAAAAAATGTAAAAAATATATATAATTGTAAATACAGCGAAGTACATGTTTGAAAAAAAAAAAAACAGAATATTCGTTATAAACGACATATTCAACAGGTTCACTCACAAAGAAAAAGCTGTTTTTATATTATCTGTACCACCTGCTGGAATTGCTTTCCAAATCTTCCTCATTCCTATGCGGTTTGTTTCGGCATCTTGCTCTTCTGTAATACAAACCTCTATTCATTTCAAGGATTTATATGATTTCACCTTTTGTTTGTGGGAAGAATTGAAGCACGAACTCCCCGTTTTCGAAGTAAACACATTTTCCTATAGCCCACATATTTTTGACAGTCCGCTTATATCCATTTATAGACCAGTGTGACGTGTACACGTCCTAATTGTAAAAACAAAATAGAAAGAGTGTAATTATATGTATATTCCAAAGCTTTTCCCCAAGTTTTTGAATGGTCCAATGCAGGATGTGTGTAAGTTTATACAAGGAGAGAATTCATTTACATATTTATTAAAGTTTTCAGCGAATTTTGTAAATTGAACGACTTTTTACGAATATACGAAATATATACTAAATATATTACATTAACTTTCCGTAAAAAGATCATGCTGTGAAATATGCGTGATTCGTCGTGATCCCGATTAATAGTCGAAGTCACGTGAATTTTCGTGAGTCTAAAAATTGTTGTGAATCGTTAATCGTCTTTAAAAGTTCTGTTTGCGTGAACGTACACGAGAATTTCGTAAATATTAGAGGCGTGCGCGTAACTTCAAATTTCACACACACTCACGCACATTCACGAAGCATTTATTTACGCACGATACGTGTGGTAGCCAATCCCACTCACGCAAATTCACGAAATGAAAACCAGTACTCACGCACGAAATTTTCTTCACGCACATTCACGAGCCGATTTTATTTCTCACGTACGACATATTTATTTTAGTCCCATTCACGCATATTCACGAGAGCTGTTTTGGATTTTGTTTACGACTCACGTGATTTACGCGTGTCACGAAAATTTCGTGTTACGCGCCCACCTCTAGTTATATATTCCTCCAACACGTGACACGTTAGACTCACAATGAAAATGTTCATTTTTACGAAGAGAATTCTTTCAGTGTAGTTTCCACAAAAAATGCGCTTGACCAAAAAACTGGTATTTAGATAAAGGTACTTACCTGCGGTAAAAATAAAATATGATGCGCTAAAAATGTTGTTAATGTAAACATTTCGAATCGCGTTACCGATACCACGGTTTATTTGCTGGTACATTCGACCATATACCTGAGAAGTTTCTTAATAATAACAATAAACATTTTATTGTTTGTATTTATTTTTTCATTACGTAGCAACGTCATAAACAGTTTTATCAGGCAATTACACATTATACTTAAATCAACAACTTCTACACTTAGTCCAATTGAACATAGTAATTGATGTGTTGTGAATTGAATTACCAGGGAATTTTGATATTTTTGACAGTTTTTCATTCAACCAATTATTTTCGTATTTGACTTAATAAAAATCGTATTTGATATAATTTTTTCATTCAATTATGCCAATAATTGATTTTTATTTTGCTTCATTTTTTTCTGTGTACCTACACTATGTTCCAAATTTCAGCCGAATCGGATGAAATTTGCTTCTCTTTGAGACTCTGCAAGCCAAATCTGGGGATCGGTTTATATGGGGGCTTTATATAATTATGGACCGGTGGTGTTGGTATATGGACCATATACCAACACCATGTACCAAATTTCAGTAGGATCGGATCAAATTTGCTTCTTTTTGAGGCTCCCCAAGCCAAATCTGGGGATCGGTATCGCAGGTTAGGTGTACATTGTGATACTATACGTGATTTATTTAGTAATGAGTGCTTCTATGTTTAGCTCAATGACAACTGTCATTGAAAAGTGAACTCTTTTTTATAGCCGAGTTCTGACGTCTCACATTGCGGTGGAGTACTTCGAGAAGATTTAAAAAATTCAGCATCCACCGTAGAAACACATTTTGCTCTTTGGTCGATACTGGCTTTGAATCCATGACTCTTTGTATACAAGGCGGGCCATTGCCCAGAGGTAGCTTCGCGTAAGGCGCACGGCGATGAATTCCTACTTACAATAATTGCTGTCGCACAAAAAGTCGCATGACGTCGAAAAGGTTGCAAAATGCGACTAAAGTCGCACAACGGTAACACTGATGGTAACCGAAATCTCCCGGTGAGGGTAAGTCATTTTTCTCAAGAAAACCGGGAGCAAGTACCTGCGGCTGTACTCTAAAAAAAAGCTTGCCCGATTCCAAAAAAAAAAACAAATTGGCTTTACACTAATGATTTTGGTATTGATTCCGAGGCAAAGAAGTGGAAATTTAAATAAGAATACCTTTAAGACACAATTTTTTTCGGGTTTGCGTAACTTGATACTAGGAAACAAATTTGAATTGATTCTTTTTTGGTTTTTATACCCACCACCATAGAATGGTGACGGGGGTATAATAAGTTTGTCATTCCGTTTGTAACACATCGAAATATCGATTTCCGACTATATAAAGTATATATATTCTTGATCAGGGAGAAATTTTAAGACGATATAACGATGTCCGTCTGTCCGTCTGTCTGTCTGTCTGTCTGTTGTAATCACGCTACAGTCTTCAATAATGAAGCAATCGTGCTAAAATTTTGCACAAACTCGTCTTTTGTCTGCAGGCAGGTCAAGTTCGAAGATGGGCTATATCGGTCCAGGTTTTGATATAGTCCCCATATAAACCGACCTCCCGATTTGGGGTCTTGGGCTTATAGAAACCGCAGTTTTTATTCAATTTAACTGAAATTGGAAATCTAGAGGTATTGTAGGACCACAAATACGTGTGCCAAAAATTGTGAGTATCGGTCCATGTTTTGGTATGGTCCCCATATAAAACGACCTCCCGATTTGGGGTCTTGGGCTTATAGAAACCGTAGTTTTTATCCAATTTGTCTGAAATTGGAAATCTAGAGGTATTTGAGGACCATAAAGAGGTGTGCCGAAAATGGTGAGTATCGGTCCATATGTTGGTATAGCCCCCATATAGACCGATTTCCCGGTTTTACTTCTCGGGCTTCTAGAATCCGAAGTTTTTATCCTATTTGCCTGAAATTGGAAATCTAGAGGTATTTTAGGGTCATAAAGAGGTGTGCCGAAAATGGTGAGTATCGGTCCATATTTTAGTATAGCCCATATAAGAATGATCTCCCGATTTAACTCCTTGGGTTTCTAGAAACCGTAGTTTTTATCTGATTTGTCTGAAATTGTAAATATTCTGGTATTTTAGGCTCACAAAAACGTGTATCGGATTAAGTTTTTATCGGTCCATTTGGTAATGTCTCCATATAGACCGACTTCACTTCTTGCAGGTGTAGAAGGCGCACAGATCATGAAAATTGCTTGAAACTCAATGTAAAGTTTCCAGATTTTACTTCTACAGATTTAAGATTTCAAATCAAGACGTTATTTTATAATTTCCTTGCACACTTACAAGACATGTTAATGATTCCTCTAAACCTCAAACAAAAATGGTTCATATAAATCCATGGTTCCTATGATATAGTCCTCATAGGTGAAATCTTTAAATTTATCTTCGGGAAGTGTCCTCAAGTCCTCAAGCCCTCCTGAAATTTAAAAGGAAACCCTAATATTGGGTTCATGATGGTGGGTATTTAAGATTCGGCCCGGCCGAACTTAGTGCTGTATAAACATATATATAATTCGATTTTCTTAACTGTAAGGACAAAACGACTTGATTGTAAAGTTTATCGCCCTTTGGACAAGGAAAAAAACTTTATATCAGAGAATTAAGTCTTCTATGATAAGCAAACTTTGCATTTGAATTTTTAGGATACGAAATATTTGCCCTCACGACAGCATTTTTTCAGTGTAAATACCCATTGACATGAAATAAATATCATATTTTTCACTTTATTTGTTTTCTTCTCTGTTGCTTAAGTTACTCTTGTAACTTAGTTTAGCCAACGCATGACTTTAAGCTGAAATCAAAACAATCGTTAAGTTAGGTATTGTGGCAGCCCGATATTTCAGGCTCACTTAGACTATTCAGTCCATTGTGGCAACACAGTGGTGAACTTCTCTCTTATCACTGAGTGATGCCCGATTCTATGTTAAGCTCAATGATATAGAAAATTTTGCAAAAATTGTATTTCTAAAGAAAATTTTGTCAACATTTTATGTCTAATGAAAATTTTGTCAAAATTTTACTTCTAAAGAATTTTTTGTCAAAATTTTATTTTTATAGGAAATTTTGTAATATTTTTTTCCACACAAAATTTTGTTTAAATTGTATTTCTATAGAAAATTTTGTCCAAATTGTATTTCTATAGAAAATTTTGTCAAAAATTGTATTTCTATAGAAAATGTTGTCAAATTTTTATTTCTATAGAAAATTTTGTCAAAAATTGTATTTCTATAGAAAATTTTGTAATTTTTTTCTATGGGAAATTTTTTCAAAATTTCATTTGTGTAGAAAATTTTGCCAACATTTTATTTCAATAGAAGATTTTGTCAAAATTTTATTTTGATAGAAAATTTTGTCAAAATTTTATTTTTAAAGAAAATTTTGTCAACATTTTATTTCTGTAGGAAATTTTGCAAAATTTTTAGTTCTATAGAAAATTTGGTCCAAATGTTATTTCTATAGAAAATTTTGACAAAATTCTGTTTTTATAGACAATTTAAGTACCTCGTATTGGAGAGGCATATTTGGCACAACAGTAAAAAAACAACCATTTTTGGTAGATTTCTACCAATTTTGGATTCCTGGGAAATGAAATTTTGCTTGGTTTCGTGAGATTTTATTTGAATGATTTTTATTGCCAATTTGTATAGAGTAAATCTACCATAACATACTGATTGAATTCGTGCATTTAATTTTCAAAATCAACAATGTGTCGAAGAGCAGCAATGGTCTTTAAAAACTGTAAATTATCGCCGTCTTACCATTGCCATAGAGAAGGATATAGATATCTCTTTCAATGGCACTAGGAAGAATGTTATCCATGATTTATTCAAGCATGACGAAAGTGATACTAAAAATACCATACCAAAATAACTAAAGCAGGAACAACAATTGAAGCAAACAAAAATCGATTGTGCTTTCAATTTTGTTGTTGTTTTTTTTTTTTAAGAGAAAGTTTGTTCTTTTCTAATAAAGTTCCATAGAATGCTACGCTTCGTTGACTTTAGGACTTTGACGTACACTTTTCAATGCTATTAATATTAATAAGTAAGGCTCATTCAATTTAATTATCTTTATTTTTTTTATTACAACCATGGTGAAGCTATATAAGTAAACAAATTTCATTTAACTTTTCACATGTCCGACTCAATCATGTTGCCCTATTGTTAGGGCTGATGGCATGGTCAGCTTGTCATATCGTTTGTACCAGTGACCGATGGATACAAAAGGTTTGTAAAATAGTTTATCGTTAAGGTATTTATTCGGGATGAAACATTTAGGCACACTCCAACCATATTATTGAAACTATTAAAAATGGCTCAACGTTTGACTAACCTTTAACTGGGTACGTGGTGGTAAAATTTACCACCTCGAACACTCGTTTACATATATTTTAAAAAAGACGTGTGAAATAAAGTATATGTTAATCATTGAAAGAACATATAATATTTCGAAATATTGTTTTATTTTCGTTAAATACAATGTTTACTAATCAACAAATATAATAATGATACAAAAAAACCATTTTTTTACAGAAAAAATATTAATGTAAAAGAGGGGGTAAAATTTACCACACGTCGCAAATTACGCAAAAAAATTTCACCTCACCGGTTAAAGGCTAAATCTGAAAAAAAAACATCATAATCCCCTAATAATGACGAGCGTTAAAAAAAAAGAGTATTTGTACCATTACGGATTATTTTCAGTTGGATTAAGAAAGGTTAGTTATAGTGGCATCCCATTATTTTTATGCTCACTTAGACTCATTGAGAACTGTCCGTTTCTTCACTAATAAAGTTTACTTGGATACAATGATTTTAACATTCCCTTAAGGATTTTGGTATTGATTTTGAGCCATATGAGGATTTTTAAAATAAAGATTATGCTG
Source organism: Haematobia irritans (assembly GCF_050003625.1). NCBI lineage: Eukaryota > Metazoa > Arthropoda > Insecta > Diptera > Muscidae > Haematobia > Haematobia irritans. Next base: position 103,193,009 of record NC_134399.1, on the reverse strand, counting down.
TGTATTTTGTAAGCCCAGGTGGGTGTGGTGTCCTATGAGCTGCTGCAACCGAACCAAAACGAGCTTTATATCGCACTAAATTTACGCATTTTGTCCGATTATTGGGTGACGAAAGGTCACAATATTTGAAAAGACATGTCAAAGTGATTTTACAGCACGATAGCCCTCAGCCTTCGGCCACATGTTACAAAACCCGCAAAATCTTATTTGGACACTCAAATGAGAAGTCCTACTCTACCTGACATATAGCACATATACGCAAAACTCAAATTTAAAAGAGAATTGTGTCTTCTTGGGCTAGGAATTAATATCAAAATCATTAGAGTAAAGCCAAAATCTTTAGCACGCTCTTTTTCGGTGTAAGAAGTCAAATCGGCAGATAAGTCTATTTGGAAGCTATACCAAACCATGAACCGATACATACTATATTCCGCACAGCTATTTTTATACCCCCCACCATAGGATGGAGTCGATCGAAGCATGTCCGTCCGTCTGTTAAAATCACGCTAACTTCCGAACGAAACAAGCTATAGACTTGAAACTTGGCACAAGTAGTTGTTATTGATGTAACTCGGACGGTATTGCAAATGGGCCATATCGGACCACTTGTACGTATAGCCCCCATATAAACCGACGCTCAGATTTGGCTTGCGGAGCCTCTTGGAGGAGTAAAATTCATCCGATCCGGATGAAATTCGGTAAATGGTGTTAGTATATAGTCTCTCACAACCATGCAAAAAGTGGTCCAGATCGCTCCATAAATATATATAGCCCCCATATAAACCAATCCCCAGATTTGGCTTGTGGAGCCTCTAAGAGAAGAAAATTTCATCCGATCCGGCTGAAATTTGATACATGGTGTAACTATATGGTCTCTAACAACTATGCAAAAATTGGACCACATCAGTCCATAATTATATATAGCCCCCATATAAACTGATCCCCCGATTTGGCTTGCGGAGCCTCTAAGAGAAGCAAATTTCATCCGATCCGGCTGACATTTGGTACATGATGTAACTGTATGGTCTCTAACAACTATGCAAAAATTGGTCCACATAGGTCCATTATTATATATAGCCCCCATATAAACCGACGCTCAGATTTGACTTGCGGAACCTCTTGAAGGAGGAGGCAAAAATTGGTCCACATCGGACTATAATCATATATAGCCCCCATATAAACCGATCCCTAGATTTGACCTCCGGAGCCTCATGGATGAGCAAAATTCATCCAAGTCGGTTGAACTTTGGTACGTGGTGTTAGTATATAGTCTCCGACAACCATGAAGGAATTGGTCCATATCGGTCCATAATTATATGTAGCCCCCATACAAAAAGATCCCCAAATTTGACCACCAGAGCCCCTTGGAAGAGCAAAATTCACCTGATCCGGTTGAAATTTAGTACGTGATGTTAGTATATGGTCTCTAACAACCATGCAAAAATTGGTCCATACCGGTCTTAATTATATATAACCCCCATTTAAACCGATTTGCTCCTCCGGATCTATTGGAGGAGCAAAATTCATCCGACACGGTTGAAATTTGGTACGTGGTAAAGTTTGGTACATTGCGCAAGTATATGGCCGCTAACAACCATGCCAAAATTGGTCCATATAGTTATATATAGCCGATCCCCAAAAATAATGTACCAAAATTTTATTTCTATAGAAAATTTTGTCAAAATTTTATTACTATAGAAAATGTTGTCAAAACTCTATTGCTATAGAAAATTTTGTCAAAATTTTATTACTATAGCAAATTTTGTCAAAACTTTATTACTATAGAAAATTTTGTCAAAATTTTATTACTATACAAAATTTTGTTAAGGTTTTATTTCTATAGAAAATTTTGTCAATATTTTATTTCTTTAGAAAATTTTGTCAAATATTATTGCTATAGAAAATTTTTTTAAAAGTTTTATTCAATTATATGGTCTCTAACAACTATGCAAAAATTGGTCCACATCGATCCATAATTATATATAGCCTCCATATAAACCGATCCCTCGATTTGGCTTGCGGAGCCTCTAAGAAAAGCAAATTCCATCCGATCCGGCTGAAATTTGGTACATGGTGTTAGTACATGGTCTGTAACAACTATGCAAAAATTGGTCCAAATCGGTCCATAATTATATGTAGCCCCCATACAAACCGATCCCCAGATTTGACCTCCAGAGCCCCTTGGATGAGCAAAATTCACCTGATCCGGTTGAAATTTAGTACGTGGTGTTAGTATATGGTCTCTAACAACCATGCAAAAATTGGTCCATACCGGTCTTAATTATATATAACCCCCATTTAAATCGATCACCAGATTTGACCACCAGAGCCCCTTGGAAGAGCAAAATTCATCCGACCCGGTTGAAATTTGGAACGTGGTAAAATTTGGTACATTGCCTTAGTATATGGCAGCTAACAACTATGCCAAAATTGGTCTATATCGGTCTATAGTTATATATAGCCGATCCCCAAAAATAATCTACCAAAATTTTATTTCTATAGAAAATTTTGTCAAAATTTTATTACTATAGAAAATTTTCTCAAAATTTTATTACTATAGAAAATTTTGTCTAAATTTTATTTCTATAAAAAATTGTGTCAAAATTGTATTACTATAGAAAATTTTGCCAAAATTTTATTACTGTACAAAATTTTGTCAAGATTTTATTTCTATAGAAAATTTTGTCAACATTTTATTTCTTTAGAAGATTTTGTCAAATTTTATTGCTATAGAAAATTTTGTCAAACTGAATTATTTACTTATTTAATCGGCCTTTTTTGTTTAACCCTCTGTATCATAGTGTAGACTGTAGGCAACATACCGTTCGAATGCCTCAAAATTAATAGAAATAACTTCTTTAGCTCAATCACGCACTGTATCCCGTGGTTTACATACTGAGCTAATAAACTTGTAAAACTAGAACAATTAGGTGGCACTACTTGCTGGAAATTGACATTTCTTTATTGACTATTGGAATTTGTGAAAAAGTGCCGGTTTGCTGTGACTTCAAAAAATAATAAAAAATTGTTGTGCTTGTGTTTTGTGTGTAATCTTGATAAATTGGAGAGGTAAGTGTTTGAGCTTTATTGTAGAATGTTCTTTTTGAACAATTTTTATGGTTTTTTGTTTTTGGTGGCAAATATTGTTTGGTAACACACCCAATTTGTGGGAGTTTCTCTTCAAATAATAAAAATAAATGAAAACAAGTAAGGAAAGTCTAAAGTCGGGCGGGGCCGACTATATTATACCCTGCACAACTTTTTAGATCAAAATTTTCGATACCATATCACATCCGTCAAATATGTTTGGGGCTATATATAAATGTTTGTCCCAAATACATACATTTAAATATCACTCGATCTGGACAGAATTTGATAGACTTCTACAAAATCTATAGACTCAAAATTTATGTTTAAGGCTAATGCACTAAGGTGGAACACAATGTTAGTAAAAAACAAGTAAGGAAAGTCTAAAGTCGGGCTGGGCCGACTATATTATACCCTGCACCACTATGTAGATCTAAATTTTTGATACCATATCACATCCGTCAAATGTGTTGGGGGCTATATATAAAGGTTTGTCCCAAATACACCCAGAGAAGGAATATGATCACCTCAAACATGTTTCAAGAGCAAAATATTATTTTTGGATGGTGACCATGTAACATGTTCACCGCAATCATGTTATTTTCTCAGAAATTATGTATATGTTTTCGGAAATCATGTTATGTTTGGCGAGAAAATAACATTTTTGCGACAAACATGTTACATGGTCACCATCCAAAAATAACATTTTGCTCTTGAAACATGTTTGAGGTGATCATATTCCTTCTCTGCGTGTACATACATTTAAATATCACTCGATCTGGACAGAATTTGATAGACTTCTACAAAATCTATAGACTCAAAATGTAAGTCGGCTAATGCACTAGGGTCGAACACAATGTTAGTATGTTAAAAAAATATGGGAAACATTTAAATCTGAAGCAATTTTAAGGCAACTTCGCAAAAGTTTATTTATGATTTATCGCTCGATATAAATATATGTATTAGAAGTTTAGATTCCTAATTAGAGTCATTTTTACAACATTTCGATTAAGCAGTGGCGATTTTACAAGGAAAATGTTGGTATTTTGACCATTTTTGTCGAAATCAGAAAAATATATATAATGGAGCTATATCTAAATGTGAACCGATTTCAACCAAATTTGGCATGCATAGCTACAATGCTAATTCTACTCCCTGTGCAAAATTTCAACTAAATCGGAGTTAAAAATTGGCCTCTGTGGTCATATGAGTGTAAATCGGGCGAAAGCTATATATGGGAGATATATCTAAATCTGAACCGATTTCAACGAAAATTTGGCACGCATAGCTACAATGCTAATTCTACTTCCTGTGCAAAATTTCAACTAAATCGGAGCAAAAATTTGGCCTCTGTGGTCATATGAGTGTAAATCGGGCGAAAGCTATATATGGGAGCTATATCTAAATCTGAACCGATTTCAACCAAATTTGGCACACATAGCTACAATGCTAATTCTACTCCCTGTGCAAAATTTCAACTAAATCGGAGCAAAAAATTGGCCTCTGCGGCCATATGATGTAAATCGGGCGAAAGCTATATATGGGAGCTATATCTAAATCTGAACCGATTTCAATAAAATTTGGCACACTTGACTACACTACTAATTGTACTCCTAGTGCAAAATTTCAACCAAATTGGGGTAAAACTTTGGCTTCTGGGACCGTATTAGTCCATATCGGGCGAAAGATATATATGGGAGCTATATCTAAATCTGAACCGATTTCAATAAAATTTGGCACACTTAACTATAGTACTAATTGTTCTTCTTGTGCAAAATTTTAAGCAAATTAGGGTAAAACTCTGGCTTCTGGGGCCATATAAGTCCATATCGGGCGAAATATATATATATATATATATATATATATATATATATATATATATATATATATATATATATATATATATATATATATATATATATATATATATATGGGAGCTATATCTAAATATGAACCGATTTCTTCCAAAATCAATAGGGATCTATTCTGACCCAAACTAGGAACATGTGCCAAATTTGAAGTCGATTGGACTAAAACTGCGGCCTAGACTTTGATCACAAAAATGTGTTCACAGATAGACGGACGGACAGACGGACATGGTTATATCGACTCAGGGACCCACCCTGAGCATTATTGCACAAGACACCATGTGTCTATCTCGTCTCCTTGTGGGTATTACAAACATATGCACTAACTTATAATACCCTGTTCCGCAGTGTGGCGCAGGGTATAAAAATATGGGAAAGATTTAAATCTGAAGCAATTTTAAGGAAACTTCACAAAAGTTTATTTATGATTTATCGCTCGATATATATGTATTAGAAGTTTAGGAAAATTAGAGTCATTTTTACAACTTTTCGACTAAGCAGTGGCAATTTTACAAGGAAAATGTTGGTATTTTGACCATTTTTGTCGAAATCAGAAAAACATATGGAAGCTATATCTAAATCTGAACCGATTTCAACCAAATTTGGCACACATAGCCTGTGCAAAATTTCAACTAAATCGGAGCAAAAAATTGGCCTCTGCGGTTCAATAAAATTTGGCACACTTGACTACACTACTAATTGTACTCCTAGTGCAAAATTTCAACCAAATTGGGGTAAAACTTTGGCTTCTGGGACCGTATTAGTCCATATCGGGCGAAAGATATATATGGGAGCTATATCTAAATCTGAACCGATTTCAATAAAATTTGGCACACTTAACTATAGTACTAATTGTTCTTCTTGTGCAAAATTTTAAGCAAATTAGGGTAAAACTCTGGCTTCTGGGGCCATATAAGTCCATATCGGGCGAAATATATATATATATATATATATATATATATATATATATATATATATATATATATATATATATATATGGGAGCTATATCTAAATATGAACCGATTTCTTCCAAAATCAATAGGGATCTATTCTGACCCAAACTAGGAACATGTGCCAAATTTGAAGTCGATTGGACTAAAACTGCGGCCTAGACTTTGATCACAAAAATGTGTTCACAGATAGACGGACGGACAGACGGACATGGTTATATCGACTCAGGGACCCACCCTGAGCATTATTGCACAAGACACCATGTGTCTATCTCGTCTCCTTGTGGGTATTACAAACATATGCACTAACTTATAATACCCTGTTCCGCAGTGTGGCGCAGGGTATAAAAATATGGGAAAGATTTAAATCTGAAGCAATTTTAAGGAAACTTCACAAAAGTTTATTTATGATTTATCGCTCGATATATATGTATTAGAAGTTTAGGAAAATTAGAGTCATTTTTACAACTTTTCGACTAAGCAGTGGCAATTTTACAAGGAAAATGTTGGTATTTTGACCATTTTTGTCGAAATCAGAAAAACATATGGAAGCTATATCTAAATCTGAACCGATTTCAACCAAATTTGGCACACATAGCCTGTGCAAAATTTCAACTAAATCGGAGCAAAAAATTGGCCTCTGCGGCCATATGAGTGTAAATCGGGAGAAAGCTATATATGGGACCTATATCTAAATCTGAACCGATTTCTTCCAAAATCAATAGGGTTCTATTCTGAGCTAAAACACATACTTGTGCCAAATTTGAAGTCGATTGGGCTAAAAGTGCGACCTAGACTTTGATTACAAAAATGTGTTCACGGACAGACGGTCATGGCTATATCGACTCAGGAGCCCACCATGAGCATTTTTGCCAAAGACACCATGTGTCTATCTCGTCTCCTTCTGGGTGTTGCAAACATATGCACTAACTTATAATACCCTGTTCCACAGTGTGGCGTAGGGTATAAAAATCATACAAATCGGAGTTCATGAGCGATAGAGGGTTAATATATATTATACCCAGTATGGACTAACTTACAATTGAGAACGCGGTGTTAAGAAGTTTTAAGATACCTTGTCATCGGCAAGAGTTACCGCAATCCAAGTAATTCTAGTGTGGATGACAGTCTTTTGTACAAGTTTCTATGCAATCCATGGTGGAGGGTACATAAGATTCGATCTGGCCGAACTTACGGCCGTATATACTTGTTGGTCCTAAAATGCCTCCAATTTCACGAAAATTAGTTAAAATCTACGGATAATTTAATAAAATATTCTGGTCTGCTATTCAAAATATTTCCCGTCTTCTAATCACGAAACCACTGTGCACAAAATTCTACACCAAGTCATGTATCTTGATGTGTTTTTGACTTTGTTTGCTAATGCAAATGTGTTTGTATTGGACATTCGTATAGAATGGAACATGACACCGTAATAGCTCTGGTAAACAAAGAAATATTAAAGAATAACCTTAGGATGTGTCTTCACTGACATACATGATGGCATTAATGGTAGACAGAGAGTGATTATATGGTAGTTAATACTAAAGTTTTTTCTTCCTCTAACGTAGACAGGGTAATTTATAGGAGCATTTTTTTCATCAACACAATCAGCATCATTGATGTTAGTCGTGTATCTGTGTAAATGCATATGCGTGTGTGTGCCCGATGTTTTTCTATAGCTCTACAGCATCCGTTTCCTTTTATGTTTGTATAACGAGCATTGGGTCTGGTGACATGTCAGCGCATCATCACCAACACCATCTTTAGAAGTTAATTAACAACTTATTTGTTTTAATTGCATTTTAATGAATGTCTTCAAGATGCTCTTCAGACATATATCTTGAAATGGAATTAGCAGCTTGATTATAACGATCCATTAGAGTGACATTAGGCATACGCTGTATATTATTATGACTATTTCTTATGTTGGGCAACTTTTTATTTAATGACTATATCATGGTTAATGGATTCTCATGCTAATGCAAACAATACTCAATTTGAAATTGTTTGTTTTTGTGGATTTCTAGGCGCCATTATGGCTAATTCGATTTATGAGTTAATGGTGGGTTAGTCTGCCACAGTCTGGAGGGAATAATCGATTTATCATTCCAGAAAAAATATCACCAAATATCCTTTGTCCTTCTGAATGAGCCCTAGTCGTGTCCAAACGTGTAAATGACAAACCCATGTTAAAGTGACCGGCCTTTTCCATACGTTTTGACCAGAACTGGGACTTTGCCATAGACACCGGGAACTAGTCTTGGTGTTGATTCATTCCCCATAGGTTAATTATGGACCGATATTGACCAATTTTCAACCGGATCAATCATTTTTTGCTCCTCCAAGAGGCTCCGGAAATCAAATATGGAGTTCCATTTATATGGGCGCTATATATAATCATGGACCGATATGGACCAATTTGTTCATGGCATATTCTAACATCATGTACCAGATTGCAGCCGGATTGGATAATCTGCCCCGACTTGTTGTGTCTTCTAATTTCTTCTTTCCTTCGTACCCTTCCAGGAACTCGGAGTGCCTCACGAATTCCCTAATTTGTTTCCTTTCCCTCTTTCCAAACTGGGCCACGTTGCGAATCAGCGCTTCTCCGATATAGTTAATTCTTTGCCTTGTAAAGGCAGGATAGTGACAAAGGTAGTGTTCCTTCCTCATGCACCATTCTCCTGACTGTCATCCTACTCCAATTGAGTAGTTTTCCAGTCTTTTTCTTATGTGAGTCACCGCATAGTATTTTCGTCGCCCTAAGGACCGTTGCATTGGGCCACATATTTTTATGTGTCTTCCGCAGGGATGGAAAATACAGTAATACAGTAATTTTTTAAAATACTTTTTCACCTTGGTCAGCACTGTAGTACCCCCGGGAGTGTTTAGTAGCTTTGGAGTAGAGGTGTGCACGTGAGTAATATTTTGCTCACGCACACTCACGACGGAGAAATCTTATTCACGCACACTCATGTACACTCACGCACACTCACCCACGATATTTTTTGGTAGGACTCACGCTCACGCACGCTCACGAAAAGGAAATTGGTACTCACGCACGAAAATCTTTTAAATGTCGTGACTCACGAAAAATGTCGTGACTCAAGAAAAACCTCGTGACTCACGAATAATTTTATGAGTGATTTACCTCTAGAACCTGACTGAAAACATGAGTATGGTTAAAATCGAGTGCGTTATAAAACTTTTACCACCTAGGACTGACGCATGAGTCGCGAAAATTTTCGTGAATCACGAAAATTTCCTGTCACGTGCACAACTCTACTTTGGAGTATAAAGTATTGAACCGATTTCAGTGTTCATAATGCGAAAATTTTGAGAACGTATTTGAAAAACTTATTTGTTGAAATAAGAAGGTACACAGCAAAAGTCAGTTGTAAAACTGATGCTTAACTTATGTTTATTACAAAAACAACAAGTAAGGAAAGTCTAAAGTCGGGCGGTGCCGACTATGTTATACCCTGCACCACTTTGTAGATCTAAATTTTCGATACCATATCACATCCGTCAAATGTGTTGGGGGCTATATATAAAGGTTTGTCCCAAATACATACATTTAAATATCACTCGATTTGGACAGAATTTGATAGACTTCTACAAAATCTATAGACTCAAAATTTAAGATGGCTAATGCACTAGGGTGGAACACAATTTTAGTAAAAAAATATGGGAAACATTTAAATCTGAAGCAATTTTAAGGAAACTTCGAAATAGTTTATTTATGATTTATCGCTCGGTATATATGTATTAGAAGTTTAGGAAAATTAGAGTCATTTTTACAACTTTTCGACTAAGCAGTGGCGATTTAACAAGGAAAATGTTGGTATTTTGACCATTTTTTGTCGAAATCAGAAAAACATATATATGGGAGCTATATCTAAATCTGAACCGATGTCAACCAAATTTGGCACGCATAGCTACAATGCTGATTCTACTCCCTGTGCAAAATTTCAACTAAATCAGAGTTAAAAATTGGCCTCTTTGGTCATATGAGTGTAAATCGGGCGAAAGCTATATATGGCAGATATATCTAAATCTGGACCGATTTCAACCAAATTTGGCGCGCATAGCTACAATGCTAATTCTACGCCCTGTGCAAAATTACAACTAAATCGGAGTTAAAAGTGGCCTCTGTGGTCATATGAGTGTAAATCGGGCGAAAGCTATACATGGGAGATATATCTATATCTGAACCGATTTCAACCAAATTTGACAAGCATAGCTACAATGCTAATTCTACTCCCTGTGCAAAATTTCAACTAAACCGGAATTAAAAATTGGCCTTTGTGGTCATATGAGTGTAAATCGGGGGAAGCTATATATGGGAGATATATCTAAATCTGAATCGATTTCAACCAAATTTGGCACGCATAGCTTCAATGCTAAATCTAATCCCTGTGTAAAATTTCAACCAAATTGGCCAAAACTCTAGCTTTTAGGACCATATAAGTCCATATCGGGTGAAAGATATATATGGGAGCTATATCTAAATATGAACCGATTTCAATCAAATTTTGCACACTTGTCTATACGACTAAGTGTTATGTTTGTACAAACTTTCAAGCAAATCGGTGTAAAACTCTGGCTGCTGGGTGCATATTAGTGCGTATCGGGCGAAAGATATATATGGGAGCTATATCTAAATCTGAACCGATTTCTTCCAAAATCAATAGGGTTCTTTTCTGACCCAAATTAGGAACATGTGCCAAAATTGATTGGACTTAAATTGCGACCTAGATTTTGATCACAAAAATGTGTTCACAGACAGATGGACGGACAGACGGACATGGTTATATCGACTCAGGGACCCACCCTGAGCATTATTGTCAAAGACACCCTGTGTCTATCTCGTCTCGGTGTTCCAAACATATGCACTAACTTATAATACCCTGTTCCACAGTGTGGCGCAGGGTATAAAAATGAACTAAAAGTAAAGAAGAAAATCATTGGCGCCAAATTATGACCATTTTAACCATACAGTAGTTCATGCTTACTATTTTTGGGAATCCTACGAAAATATTCATTTCATATTGAGCTTATGTCTACGGTTTATCACAATAGACTGGATAGTCTAAAAGAACCTGAAACTAAATCGGGCTGTCACTTTAATCTACACTGAAATAAAAGCATGCCCGGTTCCAAAGATTTTGTCTTAACTTGAAAGATTTTGGTATTGATTCCGAGCCAAAGAAGCGGAGAATACAAGTAGGGATACTTTTAAGACACAATTCGCTTTTAAATTTAGGTTTTGTGTACTTGCTTCTAGGAACCACAATTCAGACTCGACTTCCAGTAAATTTATACTATGTTTCAAGTAAAAAACGTCTTTAAAATAAAATGTGCAAAAATATGTCCTATATTTGAACGATTTTTTGCTTTGTAGTCAAGATACAACAAGTATATGTTATACGGCCGTAAGTTCGGCCAGGCCGAATCTTATGTACCCTCCACCATGGATTGCGTAGATACTTCTACGAAAGACTGTCATCCACAATCGAATTACTTGGGTTGTGGTATCTTAAAACTTCTTAACATCGTTTTTTAAATTGTGAGTTAGTCCATACGTGGTATATATTAGACAAAAAAGTTATGTATTGGTAAGTCTACAAATAATTACGAATCGATATGGACTTTTTGCACGGTACATAGAGCGCCAGAATTGAAATATGGGGGTCGCTTATATGGGGGCTATATACAATTATGAACTTGATATGGACCAATTTTTGTGTGATTGGGGATCGATTTATCTGAGGGCTATATATAACTATAGACCGATATGGACCTAGTGAGGCATGGTTGTTAACGGCCATATACTAGGTTAGGTTAGGTTAGGTGGCAGCCCGATGTATCAGGCTCACTTAGACTATTCAGTCCATTGTGATACCACATTGGTGAACTTCTCTCTTATCACTGAGTGCTGCCCGATTCCATGTTAAGCTCAATGACAAGGGACCTCCTTTTTATAGCCGAGTCCGAACGGCGCTCCAAATTGCAGTGAAACCACTTAGAGAAGCTTTGAAAACCATCAGAAATGTCACCAGCATTACTGAGGTGGGATAATCCACCGCTGAAAAACTTTTTGGTGTTCGGTCGAAGCAGGAATCGAACCCACGACCTTGTGTATGCAAGGCGGGCATGCTAACCATTGCACCACGGTGGCTCCCGGCCATATACTAGCACAATGTACCAAATTTCAACTGACTCGGATGAAATTTGCTCCTCCATGAGGCTCCAAAACCAAATTTCGGGATCGGTTTATATGGGGGCTATATATGATTATGGACTGATATGGACCGCTTTTGGCATGGTTGTTAAATATCATATATGGGGGCTATGTATAATTATGGACCGATGTGAACCAATTTTTGCATGGTCATTAGAGACCATATACTTAAATCATGTACCAAATTTCAGCCGGATCGGATGAAATTTGCTTCTCTTAGAGGCTCTGCAAGCCAAATCGGGGGATCGGTTTATATGGGGGCTATATATAATTATGGACCGATGTGGATCACTTTTGCATGGTTGTTAGAGACCATATACTAACACCATGTTCAAAATTTCAGTCGGATCGGATGAAATTTGCTTCTCTTAGATGCTCCGCAAGCCACATTTTGGGGTCCGTTTATATGGGGGCTATACGTAAAAGACCGATATAGCCCATTTGCAATACCATCCGACCTACATCAATAACAACTACTTGTGCCAAGTTTCAAATCGATAGCTTGCTTCGTTCGGAAGTTAGCGTGATTTCAACAGACGGACGGACGGACGGACATGCTCAGATCGACTCAGAATTTCACCACGACCCAGAATATATATACATTATGGGGTCTTAGAGTAATATTTCGATGTGTTACAAACGTAATGACAAAGTTAATATACCCCCCATCCTATGGTGGAGGGTATAAAAAGACAACAAATTTAAAGACAATTTCATTAATTTTAAAGAATGCTTCTGAATTATTAAAGTCAAGTTGACCTTAGCCCAAAAATTTCGTCTTCCATGTTATGATACCAATTTTTAAGTCAAATCACTTAATTATAAGAACAATACGACTTCATTGACAAGTTTATCGACTTTTGGAAAAGGAAAAAAACTTTATATTTGAGAAATGCGTCTTCTGTGCTAAGCAAAATTTGCATTCGTATATTAAAGACATGAAATCTTTGACCTTATTTCTATAGAAAATTTTGTCACAATTTTATTTATGTAGAAAATATCGTCAAAATTTTATTTATGTAGAAAATATCGTCAAAATTTTATTTCTATAGAAAATTTTGTCCAAATTTTATTTCTATAGAAAATTTTGTCCAAATTTTATTTCTATAGAAAATTTCGACAAAATTTTATTTCTATAGAAAATTTTGTCAAAATTTTATATCTATAGACAATTTTGTCAAAATTTTATTTCTGTAGAAAATTTTGATAAAATTTTATTTCTGTCGAAAATTTTGACAAAATTTTATTTCTATAGAAAACTTTGTTAAAATTTTATTATAATAAAAGTGTTGTCAAAATATCATTTCAGTAGAAAATTTAGTCAAAATATCATTTTTTAGGAAATTTTGTCAAAATTTCATTTCTTTAGGAAATTTTGTCAAACTTTAAGTTTTATACAAAATTTAGCCAAAATTTAAGTTCTATAGAAAATTTAGCCAGAATTTAAGTTCTTCAGAAAATTTAGCCAAAATTTTATTTTTATAGAAAATTTTATCAAAATTTAATTTCTGTAGAAAATTTGTCGAACTTTTTTTTATAGATTGTTATCGCTAAATTATAAAGTTTATTTATGTACAAAATTTTGGCAAAATTTCTGTTTATTTCTTTTTACTCCGTTTATGTTTTGCTTAAAACGTAAAAGGGAGTCCACAACCTTACACAATTTAACCCAATTGTTTCGCGATTTTTATACCCACCACCATAGAATGGTGACGGGGGTATAATAAGTTTGTCATTCCGTTTGTAACACATCGAAATATCGATTTCCGACTATATAAAGTATATATATTCTTAATCAGGGAGAAATTCTAAGACGATATAACGATGTCCGTCTGTCTGTCTGTCTGTTGTAATCACGCTAGTCTTCAATAATGAAGCAATCGTGCTGAAATTTTACACAAACTCGTCTTTTGTCTGCAGGCAGGTCAAGTTCGAAGATGGGCTATATCGGTCCAGGTTTTGATATAGTCCCCATATAAACCGACCTCCCGATTTGGGGTCTTGGGCTTATAGAAATCGTAGTTTTTATCCAATTTCCTTGAAATTTGAAATGTAGAGGTATTTTATGACCATAAAGAGGTGTGCGAAAAATGGTGAGTATCGGTCCATGTTTTGGTATAGCCCCCATATAGACCGATCTCCCGATTTTACTTCTTGGGCTTATAGAAACCGCAGTTTTTATCCAATTTGCCTGAAATTTGAAATCTAGAGGTATTTTATGACCATAAAGAGGTGTGCCAAAAATGGTGAGTATCGGTTCATGTTTTGGTATAGCCCCCATATGGACCGATCTTCCGATTTTACTTCTTGGGCTTATAGAAACCGCAGTTTTTATTCAATTTATCTGAAATTGGAAATCTAGAGGTATTGTAGGTCCACAAATACGTGTGCCAAAAGTTGTGAGTATCGATCCATATTTTGGTATAGCCCCCATATAGACCGATCTCCCGATTTTACTTCTTGGGCTTATAGAAATCATAGTTTTTATCCAATTTGCCTGAAATTTGAAATCTAGAGGTATTTTATGACCATAAAGAGGTGTGCCAAAAATGGTGTGTTTCGGTCCATATTTTGGTATAGCCCCCATATAGACCGATCTCCCGATTTTACTTCTTGGGCTTATAGAAACCGCAGTTTTTATCCAATTTATCTGAATTTGGAAATCAAAAGGTACTTTAGAACCGTAAAGAGGTGTGCCAAAAATGGTGAGCATCGGTCCATGTTTTGGTATGGTGCCCATATAAACCGACCTCCCGATTTGGGGTCTTGGGCTTATAGAAACCGTAGTTTATATCCAATTTGCCTGAAATTAGAAATCTAGATGTATTTTAGGACCATAAATAGGTGTGCCGAAAATGATGAGTATCGGTCCATATTTTGGTATAGCCCCCATATAGACCGATTTCCCGAGTTTACTTCTTGGGCTTCTAGAATCCAAAGTTTTTATCCAATTTGCCTGAAATTGGAAATCTAGAGGTATTTTCGGGCCATAAAGAGGTGTGCCGAAAACGGTGAGTATCGGTCCATATTTTAGTATAGCCGCCATAAGAACGATTTCCAGATTTAACTACTTGGGTTTCTAGAAACCGTAGTTTTTATCTGATTTGCCTGAAATTCTAAATATTCTGGTATTTGAGGCTCACAAAAACGTGTATCGGATTAAGTTTTTATCGGTCCATTTGGTAATGTCTCCATAAAGACCGACTTCACTTCTTGAGTGTGTAGAAGGCCAACTGATCATGAAAATTGCTTGAAACTCAATGTAAAATTTCCAAAGTTTACTTCTCGGGTGAAAATCTACAGATTTAAGATTTCAAATCAAGACGTTATTTCATAATTTTCTTGCACACTTACAAGAGATGTTAATAATTCCTCTAAAACTCTAACAAAAATGGTTCTTATAAATGCAGAATCTGATATAGTCCTCATAGGTGAAATCTTTAAATTTATCTTCCGGAAGTGTCCTCAAGCCCTCCTGAAATTTCAAAGGAAACCCTAATATTTGGTTCATGGTGGTGGGTATTTAAGATTCGGCCCGGCCGAACTTACTGCTGTATATACTTGTTGTAAGTATATCTGAATCTTAGCTGTTAGCTTTTTGCAAAAATATGACAATATTTAGTTTTATCGCATCAGTAAAAATTTATGTTTCACTCTATAGTTTGTTGCAAATATAACCAACATCCGTTTTCAAATTTGCAAAGCACACAAACCATAAAATGATTATGTGATATCCATGGGGAAATCCGAACTCCACATAAACCGCAAACAAACAAAAAAAATCACTGATTACAAACTAATTGGATTCACTAAAATGCATTAGTGAACACATATGGAAATTAAATTATGATGATGATGCTTGCATTTGAATGAATATAATATTTCTGTGGTATTTTATTTGCAACAACTACATATTTCAATTATTATATTATAATAAATTGACATTAATTATTAGCTACTCACCTTTGGCGGATGTATGGCAAATACGGACAGTTGGTGAAATTTATTTGTTCATCCAAGTATAAAGCTTCTTAGTAAATTCCATCGAAATAATGTTGTTTTAATAAGGACGTCTACTGCAAAGAGGTTAACAATTATGATTAACTTTTAATGATGCCTATCATTATGATTAATGGGATTTTTTTTTCAACAGCTTAAAGAATACTCATATAAATAAATTACTTAAATTGTTTGAAAATTTATTATCCGGAAAAAAGTTATATGGGTGGAAATGTTAATCAACGTGATTAATAAATCAATTTACCCAGATCCTTTTATTTTGGTGAGAGCGAGTGGAAGATAATGATGGATTTGGTATTTTACTGTATTGTACACAGAAAAAATGTAAACTGTTTTATGGGAACAAATGTAAAAAAGTATGTATATTATGGACCAAGATGATCTAAGGATGTCTGTCTGTCTGTTGAAATTACGCTATGGCCTCTAAGCTATCGTGCTGAAGTTTTGTACAAATTAAATAGATGTTTGATGTTTTAACCAATTAGCAAAATTGTATATATGGCCATAAGTTCGGCCGGGCAGTATTTTATATACGCACCACCATGAATCAAACATAATAGGTTTCCCTCAAAACTCTTCGTCGTAGCGGGTTACTTGAAAATATATACAATTTCAGGGAGTTTAATAGATACTCTCCCAAGCAGAACTAGTTGAACCAGTATGCTATCCGAAGAAAACTTTAAAGTTTAAGAACCAGTTTTATTTGAGTTTTAGACGAACCTTAAACTTATCTCCTAAGCGTGCTAGAAAGAACGCCTTCCATATGACTTGAAATCTAAATTGTATAGAATTGTACAGCTCCTATAGTTCTGATTAAAACTGCGCTTTTTATATGAAAGGCGATATTTTCATACTATTTTCTTGAACACTTGGATAGAAATTTATTCCTTCTACAAATTATACATGTAAAGAAATAATACTCCTTACACGTTGAGTGGTTGTAAGTTACAAATTTATTCTAAACAAGTATATACAGCAGTAAGTTCGGCCGGGCCGAATCTTAAATACCCACCATAATAAGTCAAATATAATAGTTTTCTTTGAAAATTATTCGTCGTAACGGGTTACCATAAGCGTAGGAAGGCCTCTGGGGAGGGGGCTTAGACCCCCAGAAAAAATTTAGCCCCCCCAGAATTTGAAAACCTATTTACGATTTTAAATTTTTATAAAAATTAAACAAGTATATACAACCGCACAAAGTTCCGCTAAAGACTTTCATGCACAATCGAACTACTTGGGTTGTGGTAGCAGTTGCCGATGTCAATGTTTAAAGTCTGATATTTATGAAATAGAGCTGTGATTGAATTTATGGTCTAGTTGAATAACTAACAGCCTGTTTCTGTATGTCGAACGAGTTCAATCGATCGACTGAAATGCATAGAAACAGCTGTTTTTTGGTTATAAATTCAGCTGGTTGTTTCCATTTTAGTCGATCAACAGAGCTCATTCGACATACAGAAACAGGCTGTAAAGCTCCTTTATTATATTGTTTAGTCTGGTTTAGTCATCTTAATTAAAAAATAGTAATTGGTATTAAAACTATTCTTTCATAAATTAATATCTTAATAATGCTGCAAAAAAGCGTCGCCAAAAAAGAAGCGAAAATGTTTTTTTTTTGAGTCCGGAAGTGGTGCAAAATTGGCGGAGAAGCGATGAATGTAATAGGAACTCGTCATAGAACGAATGTCCACCGTTCAACAGCCGTTGCAATAAATTTGCATCACTTCTTACGGTGTGATCCGAATTCAGAGTTTTGAATGTGAATTAAAAAATTGTGTGATATTTTCCCAAATAAATAATTTTTATTTATTCGTTTTTTATTTGATTTTTGGTCGACCTTTTGTTAGAATTATATAAATATTTATAAAGACCTCGAGCTTCAAGAAACATTAATTTATAATAATTTTTATATTTTTTATGATTTTTAATGCATTCTAACGCTTGTTTGAATATTTTCAAAAATTATCGATAGTTTTTACCATTTTATTTATTCTTACTCTTTTTTAAACTATTTGAAAAACGAAAACAAAAAAGCTTTTAAAGTTGTGCCTTTAAAACAAATCCCAATTTTTTTCCTGGGAAAAATGTGGAACTACTTTTAGTTGCTTTATTATATATTATTTTGATGTCTATTTTTTTATTCTTTTTTATGAAATAAAACAATAATTGAACCTATAAGTTCAGTCTATAAATTTTTAGCTAGGGGGGCTATAGCCCCCCCCCTAGGAAAATTGTCTAGCTACGCTAACGCGGGTTACTTGATAATATATAGAATTGCAGGGGGTTTTATGATAAATATTCCCCAAGCAGATCAGTTCAACCAATACGCTTCCCGAAGATACATTTAAAAATTCCACCTATGAAGGCTAGATCAGATTCTGGATTTATAAGAACCGTTTTTGTTTGAGTTTTCGAAGAATCATAATAATCTCGTGTAAGTGTGCAAGAAAATGATTAAATAACGTCTTGATCCAAAAATCGGTAGATTTTTACGTCGATTATTTAAATGAATACGAGAAGTAAAATCTGGAAATTTGAACAGGTTGGCTGATAAGTCCGCGGTCTGACACATAGATGGCGTCGCTGGTATTAAATGCATTATATTTTTATATAGTACGAACCTTCAAATAATTCGTGTCAAAATTTGACGTCTGTAAGTCAATTAGTTTGTGAGATAAAACGTCTTTTGTGAAACAACTTTTGTTATTGTGAAAAAAATGGAAAAAAGGAATTTCGTGTTTTGATAAAATACTGTGTTCTGAAGAGAAAAAATACGGTGGAAGCAAAAACTTGGCTTGATAATGAGTTTCCGGACTCTGCCCCAGGGAAATCAACAATAATTGATTGGTATGCAAAATTCAAGGATGGTGAAATGAGAACGGAGGACGGTGAACGCAGTGGACGCCCGAAAGAGGTGGTTACCGACGAAAACATCAAAAAAATCCACTAAATGATTTTGAATGACCGTAAAATGAAGTTGATCGAGATAGCAGAGGCCTTAAAGATATCAAAGGAACGTGTTGGTCATATCATTCATCAATATTTGGATATGCGGAAGCTCTGTGCAAAATGGGTGCCGCGCGAGCTCACATTTGACCAAAAACAACAACGTGTTGATGATTCTGAGCGGTGTTTGCAGCTGTTAACTCGTAATACACCCGAGTTTTTCCGTCGATATGTGACAATGGATGAAACATGGCTCCATCACTACACACCTGAGTCCAATCGACAGTCGGCTGAGTGGACAGCGACCGGTGAACCGTCTCTGAAGAGTGGAAAGACTCAAAAGTCCGCTGGCAAAGTAATGGCCTCTGTTTTTTGGGATGCGCATGGAATAATTTTTATCGATTATGTTGAGAAGGGAAAAACCATCAACAGTGACTATTATATGGCATTATTGGAGCGTTTGAAGGTCGAAATCTCGGCAAAACGGCCCCATATGAAGAAGAAAAAAGTGTTGTTCCACCAAGTCAACGCACCGTGCCACAAGTCATTGAGGACGATGGCAAAAATTCATGAATTGGGCTTCGAGTTGCTTCCCCACCCACCGTATTCTCCAGATCTGGCCCCCAGCGACTTTTTCTTGTTCTCAGACCTCAAAAAGATGCTCGCAGGGAAAAAATTTGGCTGCAATGAAGAAGTGATCGCCGAAACTGAGGCCTACTTTGAGGCAAAACCGAAGGAGTACTACCAAAATGGTATCAACAAATTGCAATTGAATTTTGAAAACAAAAAGTGTTTTTCTTTGTTAGACCGGAGACTTATCAGCCAACCTGTTACATTCAGTTTCAATCAATTTTCATGATCAGTGCGTCTTCTATACGCTCAGGAAATGAAATCGGTCATATTGAGGTTTTAGAATATAGACCCCAAATCGGAAGGTCGGTTTAATTTCACGCAAATTTGATAAAAACTACGGACTCTAGGAGCTCAAGAAGTAAAATCGGGAGATAGGTCTATATGGGAGCTATATTAAAACATGGACCGATACTCATCATTTTCGGCACACCTCTTTATGGTCCTAAAATACCTTTAGATTTCTAATTTCAGGCAAAGTGGATAAAAACTACTGTTTCTACACTGTAAAAAAAGCATACTCGGTTCCAAAGATTTTGTCTTTACTTTAAAAAATTTGGTATTGATTCCGAGCCAAAGAAGCGGAGAATACAAATAAGGATACTTTTAAGACACAATTCTCTTTTAAATTTAGGTTTTGTGTACTTGCTTCTAGGAAGCAAATTTTAATTTTTCGCCTTCTCAGCTTTTTTACTTCATATGCTATCAAAGTCCTTTAAAAACGAGTTAACGGCAACTTTATTTTCCAAATTAGGACTCGACTTCCAGTAGAAATTATGCTATGTTTGAAGTAAAAAACTTCTTTAAAATAAAGTTTTGAAAAACATGTCCTATATTTGAACGATTTTTTGCTTTGTTGTCAAGATGCAAAAAGACAACAAATTTAAAGACAATTTCATTAAATTTAAAAAATTTTTCTGAATTATTAAAGTTAAGTTGACCTTAGCCTATACATTTTTTCTTTCATGTTAAGATGCCCATTTTTAAGTCAAATCACTTAATTATAAGGACAATACGACTTCATTGAAAAGTTTATCGACTTTTGGACAAGAAAAATATCTTTATTTTAGAGAAATGCGTCTTCTATGCTAAGCAAAATTTGTATTCGTATTTTAAAGACATGAAATCTTTGACCTCACGACAATATTTTTTTCAGTGTAGAAGCCCAAGAAATAAAATCTTGAGATCGGTCTATATGGGAGCTATATTAAAACATGGGCCGATACTCATCATTTCGACACACATCTTTATGGTCCTAAAATACTTCTAGATTTCAAATTTCTGCAATGTGGGTAAAAACTACGGATTCTAGAGGTCCAAGAAGTAAAATCGGGAGATCGGTCTAAATGGGAGCTATATCAAAACATGGACCTATACTCACCATATTCGGTACACCTCTATATGGACCTAAAATACTTCAATATTTCAAATTTCAGGGAAATTGGATAAAAACTAAAATTTCTATAACCCCAAGACCCAAAATCGGCAGGTCGGTTTATATGGGGACTATATCAAAACCTGCACCGATATAGTCCATCTTCGAACTTGATCCGCCTGCAGACAGAATACGAGTTTGTGCAAAATTTCAGCACGATAGTTTCATTATTGAAGTCTGTAGCATGATTACAACAGAAAGACAGGCGGATATGGATATATCGTCTTAGAATTTCTCCCTGATCAAGAATATATACTTTATATTGTCCAAGCTCGATATTTCGATGTGTTAATGTATGTATAAGGAAACAAAAACCTTTTTGCTTCACAAAAGACGCTCTATCTCACAAACTAATTGACTAAAGACGTCAAATTTTGACACGAATCATTTGAAGGTTGGTACTATATAAAAATAATATGCAGTTAATACTATCGACGCCACATATGTGTCAGACCGGGGACTTATCAGCCAACCTGTTATAGCACCCAAAACATTTGACGGATTTCATATGGTGTTGAAAATGTGTGTCTACAAAGTGGTGCAGGGTATAATTTAGTCGACCCCTACCGACTTAAGACTTTCCTTACTTGCTTTTACTAACATTGTATTCCACCGTGGTGCTGGGAGCCACCGTGGTGCAATGGTTAGCATGCCTGTCGTGTATACACAAGGTCGTGGGCTCGATTCCTGCTTCGACCGAACACCAACAATTTTTTCAGCGGTGGATTATCTGGCGTCATTTCTGAGGGTCTCAAAGCTTCTCTAAGTGGTTTCACTGCAATGTGGGACGCCGTTCGGACTCGGCTATAAAAAGGAAGTCCCTTGTCATTGAGCTTAACATGGAATCGGGCAGCACTCAGTGATAAGGGAGAAGTTCACCAATGTGGTAGCACAATGGACTGAATAGTCTAAGTGAGCCTGATACATCGGGCTGCCACCTAACCTAACCTAACATTGTGTTCCAACTCAGGGCATTAGCCGACTTAAATTTCAAGTCTATAGATTTTGTAGAAGAAATTTTGTCCAGATCGAGTCAGATTTAAATAGGTGTATATGGGAACAAAATCCTTTATATATAGCACTTGACACATTTGACAGATTTGATATGATACGTTTTTACTCTGGACCCTGGATTGCTTGCTAAAGCCTATCATCAATACAATGATTCAATGAATTGTAAAATATGGCACCAAACCAAACTTTGTGGGTAGTTTACCTCACAGATTTGGGTAGGGGAAAAAATTAAACGTTGCCATTTTATTACATATACAACATTTTTTTTTAACTTATCCTAGAATTCACAAGGATTTTAGGATTCGTCCTTGACTGTTTCTATGTCATTGTCTTCTATGTTTGCGACATTTGATGCAGGCTCAGTATGTAAGTTCTGCAATTAAATTTATAACGTGTACATACATTAATGACAAGGACATTTAACAGCGAACAAGCATATGTGTCACAACACTCACACTGACTCACACATCCCTTATAAAGTCCTCCTTCCGGTTCTTCGCACATTATATTTCTGCCCAAAATTAATGGATTTTTGTTTGGAGACAGAAAAGCTTACAGTCCTCGTTTACTTTGTTGCTCTCAATTGCCACATATCACAACACTCTTCTCACACGTCAGCGGGTATGAGAATGATTCACATTTTCTTTTGATATCCTTAAGAAATGTAAAAGCAATTAGTCTGCAGCAAAAGGAAAATTAACAAAGATAAGAGTAAAGGAACCACAACCACATTTGCAAGCGGGTTTGAGTGTGTGCGTGTGTGGTGTTTGAACGAGCTTATGAACTCAGCATATGTTAGTTAGATCTCTATATAGAAAGATAGATAGTGTGATTGTATTGGGGTTCGTATAGTTTGTGCTTTTATTATGAATTCATAACGAAATACACATATGTTACAATGGTCATATTTGACTTAGATTGTGAATAAGGATCTGTGGGCAAACATACCAAGTATTATATTTGAAGAGAAAGCAAATAGTTTGAAGACCTCATTGCTTGCTATACAAATATGTAGAGTAAATAAAAATTAGAAATATTATATAAACTAATTAATAAGAATAAAACTAACAACAAATTAATAAGAATACACTGAAAACCCACTAAAGGATGATACGGTCAAAATTTGGTCAATATAAACTTGACGTATTTCTTTCAATTTTGCATTTAAAAAACCTGAACACCCCTCATTTTGAAGGTGTGTGTGTGTAGAATGTTGCTCCTATTTTGATTTTGGAATTCACTCTTCAGTTGTCAAAATGCCGTCCAAGCAAGAAGAGCAGCGTATCAAAATTTTGCTCGCGCATCGCGAAAATCCGAGCTACTCGCACGCAGAGCTGGCAAAATTGCTAAAAGTTGCCAAATCAACCGTTACAAATGTAATTAAAGTGTTTGGGGAACGTTTGTCGACAGCCAGGAAGTCTGGATCGGGGGGAAATCGAAAAACGGAAGCCGCTGAGACGACAAAGAGAGTTGCCGGTAGTTTCAAGCGAAACCCTAACCTCTCTCTCCGAGATGCCGCAAATAAGCTGGGTGTATCGTCTACAACCGTGCATCGAGCCAAAAAACGAGCCGGGTTATCGACTTACAAGAAGGTAGTGACTCCAAATCGCGATGACAAACAAAATACGACGGCCAAAGCGCGATCCCGGAGGCTGTACACGACGATGCTGACGAAGTTTGACTGCGTGGTAATGGACGACGAAACCTACGTCAAAGCCGACTACAAGCAGCTTCCGGGACAGGAGTTTTATACGGCAAAAGGAAGGGGAAAGGTAGCAGATATTTTCAAGCACATAAAACTGTCAAAGTTCGCAAAGAAATATCTGGTTTGGCAAGCCATCTGTACCTGTGGCTTGAAAAGCAGCATTTTCATAGCTTCCGGGACTGTCAACCAAGAAATTTACGTGAGTGTTTGAATAAACGTCTGCTGCCTTTCCTGAAGAAACACGGTTGTTCCGTACTGTTTTGGCCGGATTTGGCATCTTGCCATTACGGTAAAAAGGCCATGGAGAGGTACGCCGCCAACAACGTGCAGGTGGTTCCCAAGGACAAGAACCCTCCCAACACGCCAGAGCTCCGCCCAATTGAGAAATACTGGGCTATTGTCAAGCGGAACCTAAAGAAGACCAAAAAACTGCTAAGGACGAGCAGCAGTTCAAGGCAAACTGGCTTTCTGCGGCGAAGAAGGTGGACAAGGTGGCTGTACAAAATCTAATGGCAGGTGTCAAGCGTGAGGCCCGGAAATTCGGATTTGGAAAAGCGAAAGCCTAACTGAATATTTTTCCTGAATTTTATACTAATTGAACTTGAAAAAGAAATTTAATTTGATTTTTTAAATAAACGATTTCACCGATTTACACGCGTTTTCCCTTGACCAAATTTTGACCGTATCACCTTTTATAGGCAGTGTTGCCTGCATTTTCTGGCTCTTGTCCCCAAATTAGGATACTTTTGTCCCCGAAGGTTAAAAACAAACAAGTATATACGGGCGTAAGTTCGGCCAGGCCGAATCTTATGTACCCTCCACCATGGATTGCATAGAAGGCAAGGTATCTTAAAACTTCTTAACACCGTCATCTCAATTGTAAGTTATTCCATACGGGGTATATAGTAAACAAAAAAAGGCCGATTAAATTAGTAAATAATTCAGTTTGACAAAAATTTCTATAGAAATAAAATTTTGAATAAAAATTTTATAGAAATAAAATTTTGAGAAAATTTTCTATAGCAGTCAAATTTTGACAAAATTTTCTATAGAAATAAAATTTTGGAAAACATTTTTATAGAAATAAAATTTTGACAAAATTTTCTATAGCAATCAAATTTTGACAAAAATTTTTATAGCAATCAAATTTTGACAAAATTTTATATAGAAATAATATTTTGACAAAATTTTCTATGGTAATAAAATTTTGGTAGATCGACTATATATAACTATAGACCGATATGGACCAATTGTGGCATGGTTGTTAGCGGCCATATACTAGCGCAATGTACCAAATTTCACTACGTACCAAATTTCAATCGGATCGGATGAATTTTGCTCCTCCAAGAGCTCCGGAGGTCACATCTGGGGATCGGTTTAAATGGAGGTTATATATAATTATGGACCGGTATGGACCAATTTTTGCATAGTTGTTAGAGACCATATACTAACACCACGTACCAAATTTTAACTGGATCGTGTGAATTTTGCTCTTATAAGGGGCTCGGAGGTCAAATCTGGGGATCGGTTTATATGGGGGTTACATGTAATTATTGACCGATATGGACCAATTCTTGTATGGTTGTTAGAGACCATATACTAACACAACGTACCAAATTTCAACCGAATCGGAAGAATTTTGCTCATCCACGAGGCTCCGGAGGTGAAATCTGGGGCTATATATAATTATGGACCGATGTGAATCAATTTCTTCAGGGTTCTTAAAGACCAAATACTAACACCATGTACCAAATTTCAGCCGGATCGGGTGAACTTTGCTTCTCTTACACTCTCCTCAAGCCAAATCTGGGGATCGGTTTATATGGGGGCTATATATAATTATGGACCGATGTAGATAGTTCTCTATAAATTGTTTCAACAATTTATAGCCCCCATGTAAACCGACGCTCAGATTTGGCTTGCGGAGCCTCTTGGAGGAACAAAATTCATCCGATCCGGCTGAAATTTGGTACATGTTATTAGTATATGGTCTCTAAGAACCATGCAAAAATTGGTCCATATCGGTCGATAATTATATATAGCCCCCATATAAACCGATCCCCAGATTTGACCTCCGGAGCCTCTTAGAGGAGCAACATTCATCCGATCCGGTTGAAATTTGGTACGTGGTGTTAGTATATGGTCTCTAACAATCATGCAAAAATTGGTCCATATCGGTCCATAATTATATATAGCCCCCATATAAACCGATCCCCAGATTTGACCTCCGGAGCCTATTGCAGGAGCAAAATTTATCCGATTCGGTTGAAATTTGGTACGTGGTGTTAGTATATGGTCTCTAACAACCATGCAAGAATTGGTCCATCGGTCCATAATTATATATAGCCCCCATATAAACCGATCCCCAGATTTGTCCTCCGGAGCCTCTTGGAGGAGCAAAATTCATCCGACCCGGTTGAAATTTGGAACGTAGTGTTAGTATGTGGTCTCTAACAAACCCGCAAGAATTGGTCCATATCGGTCCATAATTATATATAGTCCCCATATAAATAGATCCCCGGATTTGACCTCCGGAACCTCTTGGAGGATCAAATTTCATCCGATTCGGACCTAAAAAATGTCTTTATTTAAAGAGAAGCTGTATCCTTGGTTCGGATTCAATACTAAAATCATTAAGAGAATTTTAAACTCTTTCCAAGTAAACTTTTTTTCAGTGTACACAGTTATTTGCACAAATTTTGTATATCAAAGTCTCAAAGTCCATATGTTTCCGCCTTCTCTGTATGGAGACATTCATGAATATACAAATCTCAGCAAATAACATTGAGATATTTACAGGTGGATATTAAATTCTTTGATATGGCTCTCAGCATGTAATTAAACCAATAAATTAACACAAGCAGACCAGCCCCCGTACTGTTGACTTACTTGTTGTTTTAGGACATAATTGCCAACTTTGGTGAGGTTGTGTTGAGATTTTGGCCCATGTCATCGTTTGCAATATAATTAATTGTGTCCCCAAGCGTATGTGAAGATTTTTACAAGTATTTTGCAAATTTCTTTTCTACACAAAACGTTTGTGGAATTTTGTTATATTGCCCCAAGGAGTTTCTTGTCTTACAATTGAGAAACGCGTGCACGTAGACACATTAATATCCCTGTTGTAAGACACAGAGGAATTTGTAATAGATTAAGGATATACAAAACACTCAAAACTACTGTATGCTAAGGAACGAAAAATTAAGGACGATTAAATAAAGAGACATAAACATATAATTCATTTGTCTTAAGAAAAACTAAATATCATAGCCTTAAGAAAATATTTTTTCTGATACGCGTTTTCATTTTTTATTTGAAAACTAGCTGGGCCTGATGCGTGTGGTTAACACAGAATTTTCCTTTAGTTTGAACTTCAACAAAATCACTAAGAATGTTTTAGTTATTTATAATAGAAAAAATGGTTTGTACAAAAATAAATTTCTAGCTAATCGGATCAAAAATGCGATTTACATGCTCTTAAGAAATCAAATCGGTAGATATACGTGTATGGGGGCTACATAGAAACAATGACCGATACAGTTATTCTTCGTGCTTGACCTGCCGGAAGAGAAAAAACGAGTTTGTGCAAAGTTTCACTTTTTTAACTATTAACGGTGTTAGAGTGGTAGCAACTGACTGACGTTTCTTCATGAAAATCGTAACAATTTAGATGGTACCCATTTTTTCTTTTAATTCGATCAAAACTGCTTTCCTCAAAATCATAACATCTTTACTAACAACCATATTAGTTTTCTTATCAATATATTGACAAACATCGTTGCAGTGAAACCGTTACATGGTGAACTGTAATATATCCTTAGTTTAAAATTATTTATTTGCAAAGGGTGATTTTTTAGATTTTATCTTTTTGGCAACACATAGTTAAACAGATGATGATGATGAATTTTATCATCAATTTATCTGTTAAGAAAGTTTATCGCGCGCTTCTTATCTAAAAATTATGTTCAGCGACAAGCAAATATTATTTTGCATAATGTTATTTCCATATAAAAATTTATTATAACTTTATGTATATAGAATTTTTCTTCAATATTTTATATCTATAGAAAATTTCGTCAAAATGTTATTTTATAGAAAATTTTTTTCAAAATTTTATTACTATAGCAAATTTAGTCAAAAATTATTTCTATAGAAAATCTTGCCAAAATTTTGTTTCTACAGAAAATTTTGTCAACATTTTAATTCTGTAGAAAATTTTGTCAAAATTTTATTGCTATAGAAAATTTTATTTCAACAGAAAATTGTCAAATTTTGCTTTTAAAAGAAAATTTTGTCAAAATTTTAATTTTAAAGAAATAAAATTTTGTCAGTTTTCAGTTTTTTTCTAAAATTTTTTGTTTCCAAATTTTATTTCTGTCGAAAATTTTGTCAAAATTTCATTTCTATAGAAAATTTTGTCAAAATTTTATTTTTCTAGAAAAGTTTGTCCAAATTTTATATCAATTGAAATTTTATTATTTCCGTATAAAAATTCGTTAAGACTTTATTTCCATAGAAAATTTTGTCAAAATTTTATTTCTTAGAAATTTTTTCAAAATTTTATTTCTATGGAAAAGTTGGTCAAAATTTTAATTCTATACAAAATTTGGTAAAAATTTTATTTTTATAGAAAATTTTATCAAAATTTTATTTTTAGAGATTTTTTCAAAATTTTATTTGTATAGAACATTTTTTTATATTTTTTTTATAAAAAATAAATCATTTCTATAGAAAATTTTGCCAACATGTGTTTCTATAGAAAATTTTATCAAAATTTTATTTCTGTAGAAAATTTTGGCAAAATTTTATTT
Organism: Haematobia irritans; assembly: GCF_050003625.1. NCBI lineage: Eukaryota > Metazoa > Arthropoda > Insecta > Diptera > Muscidae > Haematobia > Haematobia irritans. Next base: position 103,164,295 of record NC_134399.1, on the reverse strand, counting down.
CTATAGAAATTTTTGAAAAAAATTTATTTCTATAGAAAATTTTGTCAAAATGTTATTTCTATAGAAATTTTTCTCAAAAGTTTATTTCTATAGAAATTTTTCTCAAAACTTTATTTCTATAGAAAATGTTGTTAAAATATTATTTCTATAGAATTTTTTTTTCAAAATTTATTTCAATAGAAAATTTTTTCAAAATTTTATTTCTATAGAAAATTGTTTCAAAAATGTATTTCTATAGAAAATTTTATCTAAATTTTATTTTTACAGAAAATTTGATCAACATTTTATTTCTATAGGAAATGTTGTTAGAGTTTTATTTTTATAGATTTTTGCAAAGTTTTGTTTCTTTAGAAAATTTTGTCACTATGTTATTTCTATGGAAAAACTTTCAACGTTTTATTTCTATAGAAACTGTTGTCACAATGTTATTTCTATGGAAAAATTTTCAACATTTTGTTTCTATAGAAACTGTTGTCATAATTTTATTTCTATAGAAAATTTTGTCAAAATTTTATTTTTTTAGTAAATTTTGTCAAAATTTTAGTTCTTTAGGAAATTTTGTCAAAATTTTATTTCTTTAGAAAATTTTGTCAAAATTTTAGTCTTTTAAGAAATTTTGTCACAATTTTATTTCAATAGAAAAAATTTTTAACATTTTATTTCTATAGAAAATGTTGTCAAAATTTTATTTCTATAGAAAATGTTGTCAAAATTTTATTTCTATGGCAAATTTGGCCAAAATTTTATTTCAATGGGAAATTTAGTCAAAAGTTTATTTCAATTGAATATTTCGTCAAAAATTCAATTTCTATAGAAAATTTGGTTAATATGCTATTTCTATGGAAAAATTTTCAACATTTTATTTCTATAGAAAATTTGGTCATAATTTTATTTCAATATAAAACATTTTGAAGATTTTATTCCTATGGAAAATTTTGTCAATATGTTATTTCCATAGAAAATTTTGTCAAAATTTTATTTCTGATAAAATTTTGTCAAAATTTTATTTATATGGAAAATTTAGGCAAAATTTTATTTCAATGGAAAATTTGGTCAAAATTTTATTTCAATGGAAAATTTGGTCAAAAATTCAATTTCTATAGAAAATTTGGCCAAAATTGTGTCAAAACTTTATTTCTATGGAAAATTTTTTTCATAATTTTTTTTTATACAAGTAAAATCATTTCTATTGAAAATTTAGTCAAAATTTTATTTCTATAGAAAATTTTGTTAAAGTTTTATTTCAATAGAAAATTTTGTCAAAATTTTATTTCAATAGAAAAAATTTTCAACATATTATTTCTATAGAAAATTTTGTCAATATTTTATTTCTATGGAAAATTTTGTCAAAATTTTATTTCTATGGCAAATTTGGCCAAAATTTTATTTCAATGGGAAATTTAGTCAAAATTTTATTTCAATTGCATATTGAAATGGAAAAATTTTCAACATTTTATTTCTATAGAAAATTTGGTCATAATTTTATTTCAATAGAAAATTTTGTCAATATTGTATATCTATAGAAAATTTTGTCAAAATTTTATTTCTGAGAAAATTTTGTCAAAATTTTATTTCTATGGAAAATTTGGGCAAAATTTTATTTCTTAGAAAATTTTGTCCAAATTTTATTTCTATAGAAAATTTTGTCAAAATTTTATATCTATAGAAATTTTTGTCAAAAATTTATTTCTATAGAAATTTTTGTCAAAAGTTTATTTCTATAGAAATTTTTGTCAAAAATTTATTTCTATAGAAAATGTTGTCAAAGGTTAATTTCTATGGCAAATGTCAAAATTTTATTTCTATAGAAAATTTCGTCAAAATTTTATTTCTATAGGAAATTGTTTCAAAAATCTATTTCTATAGAAATTTTTATCTAAATTTTATTTTTGTAGAAAATGTTTTCAAAATTTTATTTCTATAGAAAATGTTGTCAAAGTTTTATTTTTATAGATTTTTTTTCAAAGTTTTGTTTCTTTCGAAAATTTTGTCAAAATTTTATTTCTATAGAAAATTTTGTCAAAATTTTATTTCTATAGAAAATGTCAAAATTTTATTTTTATAGAAAATTTTTTCAAAATTGTTATTTCTATAGAAAATTTTGTCACAATGTTATTTCTATGGAAAATTTTTCAACATTTTATTTCTATGGAAAATTTGGTCCAATAATTCAATTTCTATAGAAAAATTTTTCATAATTTTTTCATAGAAAATTTTTATAGAAATAAAATCATTTCTATAGAAAATTTTTTTTTTTATACAAAATTTTTTCAAAATTATATTTCTATAGAAAATCTTTTCAAAATTTTAGTTCTATAGAAAATTTTGTCAAAATTTTATTTCTATATAAAATTTTGTCAAAATTATATTTCTGTACAAAATTTTGTCAAACTGTTATTTCAAATTTTTATTTCTTAGAAATTTTTATTTTTTAAAAAATTTTGTAAATATTTTATTTCTATGGAAAATTTGGTCAAAGTTTTATTATTTCCAGTAAGGTTGATTAAACTAATTTATATAATTCTTCTAAAACAGCTGATTAATATCAATCAATCTATCAACATTAACACAATTACTAAACTTAAAGTCTGAGTATGAAATCGTTTGGATAAAAAATTGAAATTCTGTGCTCCAGTTTATATTCGCGTTATTTGGAAAATTAGACATTATTCTAATTATGCCCAATTTACCAATTTATTTAAGGCTCCGCAATTATCATAATAGTGCCATCAAATTCATTGTGAACTTATTTTCATTCTCCTCTAAGGTATTCGTTGGATTTAATGTATACGACCATTTATCTAATTTCCATTTGGGAGTGTACATAAAAAGACATGGTTTCATACAAAGAGAGTTTTAATTAAAAATGTTTTTCTGTTCTATGCTCTGGGTATTGTTGTGTTTTGCAAATTGAATATCGTTCACTGGCTCATTCATATAGAAATGCTAGATGGGGTTTCTTGCCGCCAACAAATGAAGTTGGTTTTCTGTTTTGTTTGGCACGAGTCTATAGTAAACTTAAATATTTATTGTGATGCGGTTAAAAAAAAAAAAACGGTGCTGAGTATGATGGCAAAGAAGTTCATGCACACAGGCAAAAATATTAACATAATATGAAGGATTATTCAATCTAAATTTTAGGATACGTAATTTATACAATATTAAGGACAAATTTCTTTAAATAATCAAATTTTAATTAAAATTAAGTTTTGTAATATTTGTTTCGATTTTTTCCATTAAATTTAGGACACGAATCTTGGAAATTTGCATCTCTGTGTTATATTCGTATTCCTTTTGAACAATGGATTATTTTTCTTAGTTTAAAGAAAAATAATTTCGAATTAAAGAAATCATCTTTAAATTGATAGATATAAGGAATCTTTAAATTTATGATAAAAACGCTTCAAATAGAGGGTAAGAAATATTTTGGGGATTTTCCATATTTATTTTGGAATGAAGAAACATTTTTACTTAAATGATATACCCCGTTCTCTGGCTACTGATAGTAGACGAGATTCTTAGCGTTCTGCGTAATAAGAGTATAAAAAGAGCGGCGTATCCAGACGACATTGTTATAATGGTGTCAGGCAAATTCTTGGACACAATTTCAAGTGTGATGTGTGAATCACTACAATCTCTATCGGACTGGGCCAGCAGCTATGGTTTAGGGGTTTATCTTAGGATAACATATTTTGGGGCTTTTCACCAAAAAAGAATTTTGAAGTGACAAAATTGACTCTCTCAAAATCGTCACGATACTTGTGAGTTGGAGTTTGTTTTAGACTTCAGACGGAATTGGCTCAAGAATACAGGGGATCATGTGGAAATGACCCATACGGCATTATACGCATGTCAGAAGTTGGCGACACTTGGTACGCCGCCAACAACGTGCAGGTGGTTCCCAAGGACAAGAACCCTCCCAACACGCCAGAGCTCCGCCCAATTGAGAAATACTGGGCTATTGTCAAGCGGAACCTAAAGAAGACCAAAAAAACTGCTAAGGACGAGCAGCAGTTCAAGGCAAACTGGCTTTCTGCGTCGAAGAAGGTGGACAAGGTGGCTGTACAAAATCTGATGGCAGGTGTCAAGCGTGAGGCCCGGCAATTCGGATTTGGAAAAGCGAAAGCCTAACTGAATATTTTTCCTGAATTTTATACTAATTGAACTTGAAAAAGAAATTTAATTTGATTTTTTAAATAAACGATTTCACCGATTTACACGCGTTTTCCCTTGACCAAATTTTGACCGTATCACCCTTTAATCTAATTTCAATTATCCCAAACATAACAGGTTGGCTGATAAGTCCCCGGTCTGACACATAGATGGCGTCGCTAGTATTAAATGCATATTATTTTTTTTTTGTACCAACCTTCAAATGATTCGTGTCAAAATTTGACGTCTGTAAGTCAATTAGTTTGTGAGATAGAGCATTTTTTGTGAAGCAACTTTTGTTATTGTTGAAAAAATGGAAAAAAAGGAACTTCGTGTTTTGATAAAATACTGTTTTCTGAAGGGAATAAATACGGTGGAAGCAAAAACTTGGCTTGATAATGAGTTTCCGGACTCTGCCCCAGGAAAATCAACAATAATTGATTGGTATGCAAAATTCAAGCGTGGTGAAATGAGCACGGAGGACGGTGAACGCAGTGGACGCCTGAAAGAGGTGGTTATCGACGAAAACATCAACAAATCCACAAAATAATTTTGAATGACCGTAAAATGAAGTTGATCGAGATAGCAGAGGCCTTAAAGATATCAAAGGAACGTGTTGGTCATATCATTCATCAATATTTGGATATGCGGAAGCTCTGTGCAAAATGGGTGCCGCGCGAGCTCACATTTGACCAAAAACAACAACGTAATACACTAGAGTTTTTCCGTCGATATGTGACAATGGATGAAACATGGCTCCATCACTACACTCCTGAGTCCAATCGACAGTCGGCTGAGTGGACAGCGACCGGTGAACCGTCTCCGAAGCGTGGAAAGACTAAAAAGTCCGCTGGCAAAGTAATGGCCTCTGTTTTTTTGGGATGCGCCTGGAATAATTTTTATCGATTATCTTGAGAAGGGAAAACCCATCAACAGTGACTATTATATGGCGTTATTGGAGCGTTTGAAGGTCGAAATCGCGGCAAAACGGCCCCATATGAAGAAGAAAAAGTGTTGTTCCACCAAGACAACGCACCGTGCCACAAGTCATTGAGAACGATGGCAAAAAGTCATGAATTGGGCTTCGAATTGCTTGCCAACCCACCGTATTCTCCAGATCTGGCCCCCAGCAACCTTTTCTTGTTCTCAGACCTCAAAAGGATGCTCGCAGGGAAAAAAGTAGGCTGCAATGAAGAGGTGATCGCCGAAACTGAGGCCTATTTTGAGGGAACACCGAAGGAGTACTACCAAAATGGTATCAAAAAATTGGAAGGTCATTATAATAGTTGTATCGCTCTTGAAGGGAACTATGTTGAATAATAAAAATGAATTTTGACAAAAAAATGTGTTTTTCTTTGTTAGACCGGGGACTTATAAGCCAACCTGTTAAAGGACTCGGACGAGAACTGGATACATTTCGGTGATCTGAACATCTATACGGATAGTTCTAAAATGCCCGAGGGCACAGACAGTGGATTTTTCTGCAAGGAGTTGGAGATTGAGGAATCCTTTAATCCCTTGGACAATGAATATAGCGGCAGAGATATTCGCTAATGTCAAATCTGCCGAACTATCGATGACACCACCATTTAGATGTGATATCACCATATTCATCGATAGTCAGGCAGGCCCCGGGCAATACAAACATAAGGTCGAAGGTAATCAGCCGCTGTCGCAGAGAGCTTATGGCTGACACTGAACAGCATAATGTAACTCTGTGCTGGGTCCCTGGACATTATAATAGGAAATTAAGAAGCAGTAGTACTTGCAAAAAGACGCTAACGAAACAAATAACGTCACTACGGACGTTTTTCCTCCGCTTACTCTGAGGGGCTGATTCTGTGGGCTACAAGCAAAGAAAAATTGATATGGGATGAAAATAATATTGATGATATTTGTGGATGTTGCCTTGAGGGTACCAAGGCTACCGTTTTCTGTACCAGTGTCTAGCATTATCTTTTGAGAGGAAACAAGATACTGGGCTCTTACTTCTTTCAGAATATTACCGATTTACTGCAGTCTGAGCAATATTCTTGTTTTGCACGGATTTGTGTTATTCTAACCATAACCAGAACTATACGGCGGATGCCCCTCAAATCGATGTTTTGAGTGCTAAAAACTGCAGGTGTTGTTTTTTCTGATTTCATGGAAGACAACTGGCTGTTCTGCGTTATTCTAGAGGTACACGGACGAAAAAGACTTTTTTCATATGTTTGGGTGTAAAAATTATATGTTTGGAGCTCAAAAATTTTAACACAATATTTTTAAGTGCAAGCATATAATGTTCATAACATGGGACATATATGTTAATATGTTCGAACATATTATGTTTGGGACATAAAATGGTTGTGAATATAATATGCTTAGATGCAAACATAAATTAATTTGGAAATAGCCTATAAACATATATGTGTTTAAAAAGAGAGGCCTAGAGAGTATGCTGCAAGTGAAATAATGAAAGTAACTAATTGGCGCCTTAAAAATGTATCCACACAACGAAAATTTCATTAAAATTTTTTACTACCAGTGTATGCCCTAAGGTGAAACATATTATATTTGAACAATAAAAACAATATTTTGTTTGGACCAATCCTGAAATTATATATGCTTGAAGCAAAATGTGTTTGGGGTATACACAAGCGATTTTTTTTTTTGAGGGTGTACGAATGCGACATGTTCAGTTCGATCCTTTGCTTGAAAGTGCTTCATGCGCGAGCAACTTTTGTTAGATTCAGCGCATCTTGAAAACCCAATACAGTCAATTGTTGTGACACGTCATTATTTGTCACGATGTCACAGAGGTGTTTCGAAGTACAGCGATCGTATTTTTATATCCTTCACCATAAGATGGGGGTATATTAACTTTGTCATTCCCTGACAAAGGGTCGTGTTGAAATTCTGAATCGACCTAGCGATGTCCGTCTGTCCAGCGTTCCATATGTCTGGCGAAATCACGCTAACTGTTATTGATGTAGCTCAAATGGTATTGCAAATGGGCCATAGGTATAGCCACCATATAAACCGACCCAAAGATTTGGCATGCGGACGCTCTTGGAAGAGCATATAAAAATTGGTTCATATCGGTCCATAATAATATATAGCGCCCATATAAACCGATCCCCAGATTTGACCACCGGAGCCTCTTGTAATGGTAAATTTCATCCGATTCCGTTGAAATTTGGTACGTGATGTTTGTAAAGGGTGATTCTTTTGAGGTTAGGATTTTCATGCATTAGTATTTGACAGATCACGTGGGATTTCAGACATGGTGTCAAAGAGAAAGATGCTCAGTATGCTTTGACATTTCATCATGAATAGACTTACTAACGAGCAACGTTTGCAAATCATTGAATTTTATTACCAAAATCAGTGTTCGGTTCATTTCAACATTGAATTTTATTACCAAAATCAGTGTTCGGTTCATTTCTGGTTGAATGGCTACGTAAATAAGCAAAATTGCCGCATTTGGAGTGAAGAGCAACCAGAAGCCGTTCAAGAACTGCCCATGCATCCCGAAAAATGCACTGTTTGGTGTGGTTTGTACGCTGGTGGAATCATTGGACCGTATTTTTTCAAAGATGCTGTTGGACGCAACGTTACGGTGAATGGCGATCGCTATCGTTCGATGCTAACAAACTTTTTGTTGCCAAAAATGGAAGAACTGAACTTGGTTGACATGTGGTTTCAACAAGATGGCGCTACATGCCACACAGCTCGCGATTCTATGGCCACTTTGAGGGAAAACTTCGGAGAACAATTCATCTCAAGAAATGGACCGGTAAGTTGGCCACCAAGATCATGCGATTTGACGCCTTTAGACTATTTTTTGTGGGGCTACGTCAAGTCTAAAGTCTACAGAAATAAGCCAGCAACTATTCCAGCTTTGGAAGACAACATTTCCGAAGAAATTCGGGCTATTCCGGCCGAAATGCTCGAAAAAGTTGCCCAAAATTGGACTTTCCGAATGGACCACCTAAGACGCAGCCGCGGTCAACATTTAAATGAAATTATCTTCAAAAAGTAAATGTCATGGACCAATCTAACGTTTCAAATAAAGAACCGATGAGATTTTGCAAATTTTATGCGTTTTTTTTTAAAAAAAATTTATCAAGCTCTTAACAAATCACCTTATATAAGCAAAAATTTGTCCATATTGGTCCATACATATATAGCCCCTATATAAACCGATCCTCAGATTTGCCTTAAGGAGATCCGGAAGAGCAAATCTCATCCGATCTTGTTCAAATTTGGTACGTGATGTTAGTATATGCCCTCTAACATCCATGCAGAAATTTATCCATACGGATCCATAATTATATATAGTCCCCTATAAACCGATCCCCGGATTTGACTACCGGCGCCTCTTGGAAGAGGAAATTTTATGCGATCCGATTGAAATTTGGTACGTAATGAAATTTGCTCTTTAAAAGCCATATCCATTATAATTATTTATATAACGATCAAGAACTAAAGAATTTTACATAGGTATTTATTTTGCCTTTAATTTTCTAACATACACACTCAAAAAAAAATCGCTTCTGTAACATATACCCCAAACACATTTTGCTTCAAGCATATATATTTTCTGTATTGGTCCAAACAAAATATTGTTTGTCTTGTTCAAACATATGTATTATGTTTCACCTTAGGGCATACACAGGTAGAAAAAAATTGTAATGAAATTTTCTTTGTGTGAATATATTTTTAAGACGCCAATTTATTATACCCACCACCATAGAATGGTGACGGGAGTATAATAAGTTTGTCATTCCGTTTGTAACACATCGAAATATCGATTTCCGACTATATAAAGTATATATATTCTTGATCAGGAAGAAATTCTAAGACGATGTAACGATGTCCGTCTGTCAGTCTGTCTGTCTGTTGTAATCACGCTACAGTCTTCATTTATGAAGCAATCGTGCTGAAATTTTGCACAAACTCGTCTTTTGTCTGCAGGCAGGTCAAGTTCGAAGATGGGTTATATCGGTCCATGTTTTGGTATAGCCCCCATATAGACCGATCTCCCGATTTTACATCTTGGGTTTATAGAATCCGTAGTTTATATAAAATTTGCCTGAAATTGGAAATTTATAGGTATTTTAGGTCCATAAAGAGGTGTGCCACAAATGGTGAGAATCGGTCCATGTTTTGGTATAGCCCCCATATAGACCGATATCCCGAGTTTACTTCTTAGGTTTCTAGAATCCGAAGTGTTTATTCAATTTGCCTGAAATTGGAAATCTAGAGGTATTTTCTGGCCATAAAGAGGTGAACTGAAAACGGTGAGTATCGGTCCATATTTTAGTATAGCCCCGTTAAGAACGATCTCCCGATTTAACTCCTTGGGTTTCTAGAAACCGTAGTTTTTATCCGATTTGCCTGAAATTGTAAATATTCTGGTATTTTAGGCTCACAAAAACGTGTATCGGATTAAGTTTTTATCGGTCCATTTGTTAATGCCTCCATATAGACCGACTTCACTTCTTGAGGGTATAGAAGGCGCACTGATCATGAAAATTGCTTGAAACTCAATGTAATTTTAATTTAAGATTTCAAATCAAGGCGATATTTAATTATTTTCTTGCATACAAGAGATGTTAATGATTCCTCTAAAACTCAAACAAAAATGGTTCTTATAAATCCAGAATCTGATATAGTCCTCATAGGTGAAATCTTTAAATTTATCTTCGGGAAGTGTCCTCAAGCCCTCCTGAAATTTCAAAGGAAACCCTAATATTTGGTTCATGGTGGTGGTTATTTAAGATTCGGCCCGGCCGAACTTACTGCTGTATATACTTGTTTTTATTTTACTTGCAGCTTACTCTGTAGGTCTCTCTTTCTAAACACATATATGTTTATAGGCTATTTCGAAACTAATATATGTTTCCATCTAAGCATATTATATTTACAAACATTTTATGTCCCAAATATAATATGTTCTAACATATTAACATATATGTCCCAAACATGTTATGCTAGTTTATGAACATTATATGTTTGCACTTAAAAATGTTGTGTTAAAAAAACATAAACTTTTTACACCCAAACATATGAAAAACAGTCTTTTTCGTCCGTGTAGACTCCATATGGACTAACATACAATTTAGAAGACCATATTAAGTCATTAGCAGAACTTTTTACGCAATCCATGGTGAAGGGTACAAGAGATTCGGCATGGCCGAATTTACGGCCGTATATACTTGTTTGAGCTTGACATGAGCCTTTTTGAACGATTGACAAATTGTGTGGGACGGTCAAATGTTCATGCAATATTGAATGTATGATGGTCACAATACTGTTTAAGGTTGTCTCAATGTCACGATAGCTCAAATGACAATCTTGGGATATCGGTTGGCACACAGCATCAATTGTTTCCGAAACAACAACTGATTTTGGACAACCTTCACGAAATTCGCCATGAACTGAACTTCGATCATTATTGAGTTCACTATACCATCGATACACGCTGGTACTTGGCGGAGCTTCATTGCCAGAAATTGAATTAAGTTCATCGATGCACTGTTGTAAAGTTAATTCACTTCGAATATTGTAGAAAATAATCGCACGAAAATGTTCACGATTTAATTGTTTAATTTAATTCACATGTCAAAACGTTCCGCGTACGTACACTCAAAAAAAAAGTTTACTTGGATCCAAAGATTTTGACCTTCCCTTAAGGATTTTGGTAGTGATTCCGAGCCAAAGATGCGGCTTCTTTAAAATAAAGAAATTTTTTAGCGACCTATCTGGCTTTAAATCTAGTACCAATTAAATTAAAATTAGAATACAGATCGCGGTTTATTAAATTTCAACTGAATCGGTTGAATTTTGCTCTTCCAAGGGGCTCCGGAGGCCAAATCTGGGGATCGGTTTATATGGGGGCTATATATAACTATGGACCGATTTCGACCAATTTTTGCATTGGTGTTTGAGGCCATATATTAACACCATGTACCAAATTTCAACTGAATCAAATGAATTTTGGTCTTCAAAGAGGCTACGGTGGTCACATCTGATGATCGGTTTATATGGGGGCTATATATAATTATGGACCGATGTTGACCAATTTTTGCATAGTCATTAGAGACCATATACTAACACCATGTACCAAATTTCAGCCGGATCGAATTAAATTTGTTTCTCCTAGAGACTCTACAAGCCAAATCGGGGGATCGGTTTATATGGGGGCTATATATAATTATTGACCGATGTAGACCAATTTTTGCATGCTTGTTAGAGAACATATACTAGCACCATGTACCAAATTTCAGCCGGATCGGATAGAATTTGCTTCTCTTAGAGGATCCCCAAGCCAAATTTGAGGGTCCGTTTATATGCATTAGCGTAGCTAGACAATTTTCCTAGGGGGGGCTATAGCCCCCCTTGCTATAACTTTATAGACTGAACTTATAGGTTCAACTAATGTTTTATTTCATAAAATTGAATAAAAAAATAGACATCAAAATAGCTCGACAATCAATTTATAATAAATCAACTAAAAGTACCCTACGGGAAATTGGTGCAAATTGCCACTGACGGACCTATCACAAAACTGGTACCTGTGCTCCAGTTAGTTGCAATTTTCACATTTAGTGAAATAAAATTATCAGAATAACCTTTTGTTCGATTAGGAGCCCAAATTGAAAGAGATTTCTAAGAGTTTGTCCGAGACTGGTTCCTGAGGACCTGTTTATGGGTTGCTCCTGCTAAATTGTCCCAGGACGTGTCCTTTGGGATGAGTTCAAGACGCGTCCTAAAATGTAAGTTTACTCCGTCAATGACAAACCCATGTTAAAGTGGACGGTCCTTTCCATACGTTTTGATCAGAACTGGGACCGGTCCATACACACCAGGGACTAGTCCTGTACCAGTTCTGTGGTTGATCCATTTCCCGTAGGGTAGCTCCACACTTTTCCCAGCAAAAAATTGGGAGTTCTTCTAAAGGCACAACTATTTTAACTACACAGGAAGTTTTTTTTACTTCATTTTTTTATATTTTAATGCGTAATTTTTTGTTTTCTTTTTTTAAATAGTTAAAAAAAAAGAGTAAGAATAAATAAAATGGTACAAATTATTCAAATTTTGCCACAAAAATGCTAAAAATTGGTAATATTTGAAAAAACGTTTCAAACAAGCGTTAGAATGCATTAAAAATCATAAAAAAGTATAAAAATTATTTATTTGGGAAAATATCACAAAATTTTTAATTCACATTCAAAACACTGAATTCGGATCACACCTTAAGAAGTGATGCAAATTCATTGCAACGGTTGTTGAAACGGTGGGCATTCGTTCTATGACAAGTTCATATTACATTCATCGCTTCTCCGCCAATTTTGAACCACTTCCAGACCCAAAAAGAACATTTTCACTTCTTTTTTGGCGACGCTTTTTTGCAGCATTATTAAGATATTAATTTATTAAATTTATGAAAGTTCAACCACATCTTTATTTCATAAATATCAGACTTCTACCACAACCCATGTAATTCGATTGTGCATGAAAGTCTTTAGTGGAACTTTGTGCGTTGTACGAGTATATACTTGTTTAATTTTTATAAAAATGTAAAATCGTAAATTGGTTTTCAAATTCTGGGGGGGATAAAATTTTTCTGGGGGGGTCTAAGCCCCCTCCCCAGAGGCCTTCCTACGCTTATGTTTATATGGGGGCTATACGTAAAAGTTAAACGATATGGCCCATTTGCAATACCATCCGACCTACATCAATAACAACTACTTGTGCCAAGTTTCAAGTCACAATGGACTGAATAGTCTAAGTGAGCCTGATACATCGGACTACCACCTAACCTAACCTAAGTTTCAAGTCGATAGCTTGTTTCGTTCGGAAGTTATCGTGATTTCAACAGACGGGCGAACGAACATGCTCAGATCGACTCAAAATTGCACCACGACCCAGAATATATATACTTTATGGGGTCTTAGAGCAATATTTCGATGTGTTACAAACGGAATGCAAAGTTAATATACCCCCATCCTATGGAGGAGGGTATAAAAAAACTTTAAACCAAAGACGCTAAATCTTCAAAATAACTCATAGCCTATATTTGAAGCGTTTTTATCTTAAATCTAAAGTGTCAATATTTAAGTTAATTTAAGTACAATTTCTTTAAATCAAAAATGTGTTTTTTTACATTAAGGAAAATTAGTCTTAGTTCAAAGACATACGGCTTTAACGGAGGGAAGCAAATTTACAAAATTTGTGTCCTAAATTTAATGAAAAAAACTTTTGAAGCAAAGACTATAAACTTTACTTTAATTAAAATTCCAATATTTTAAAGAAATTTGTCCTTAATATCCTAAATAAATAATCCTAAAATTTAGGTTGCGTAATCTTTAATATCACGTAAGTATTTTTTCAGTGTATAAACAAAAAGGCCAAGCTTTACGATAAATCCGTCATTTGACACTTGTATGAAAGCAATCCCCTTATTAGTTACCTTCTTAATGACATTCAACAAACGGAATATTTGTAATATTCCGTTTTTATTCAAACTTAAAGCAACCAAAGAATTCACATAAATCTGTTTTATGCTATAAATAAAACCACATTAAAAGTTTTTGCTTTAAAGAAAGAAAAGAAAACTAATTTCCGCCCAGATATTATTTATACCACAAAGAGAAACCAGGATTATATGAAAAAAAATTCTCATTCAGATAGAACTCATCTTCCTCACAAGTGGAACTTTAACCATAAAAAAAATCTATCTGTGATGTGATGAAGAAAAAAAACTTTGCTGCTCTACCTCGCATTTTTTCCTATTTGCTATTAGTAAATGTGACAACACAATGCCGTGCTTAGATGATACCAAAAAAAAACAAGTATATACGGCCGTAAGTTCGGCCAGGCCGAATCTTATGTACCCTCCACCATGGATTGCGTAGGAACTTCTACTAAAGGCTGTCATCCACAATCGAATTACTTGGGTTGCGATAACACTTGCCGATGGCAAGGTATCGTAAAACTTTTTAACACTGTCTTCTAAATTGTAAGTTAGCCCATACGGGGTATATATTAAACAAAAAAGGCCGATTAAATACGTATATAATCTAGTTTCACAAAATTTTGACAACATTTTCTATAGAAATGAAACCTTGACAAAATTTTCTATAGAAATAAAATTTCGACAAAATTTTCTATAGAAATAAAAATTTGACAAAATTTTCTATAGAAATAAAAACTTGACAAAATTTTCTATAGAAATAAAATGTTGACAAAATTTTCTATGGAAGTAAAATGTTGACAAAATTTTCTATAGCAATACAATTTTGACAAAAATTTCTATAGAAATAAAATGTTGACAAAATTTTGTATAGAAATGAAATTTTGACAAAATTTTGTATAGAAATAAAATGTTGACAAAATTTTCTACAGAAATAAATTTTGGACAAAACTTTCTATAGAAATGAAATTTTAACAAAACTTTCTATAGTAATAATATTTGACAAAATTTTCTATGGAAATAAAGTTTTGGTAGATTACAAAATTTTCTATAGAAATAAAATTTTGACAAAATTTTCTATGGAAATAAAATTTTGACAAACATTTGTATAGAAATAAACTTTTGACAAAACTTTCTATAGAAATGAAATTTTGACAAAACTTTCTATAGTAATAAAATTTGACAAAATTTTCTATGGAAATAAAGTTTTGGTAGATTATTTTTGGCGATATGGACCAATTTTTGTGTAATAAGTCATCGGCTATATATAACTAAAGACCGATATAGACCAATTTTTACATGGCTGTTAAAGGCCATATATTGACAAAATGTACCAAATTTCAACCGTATCGGATGATTTTTGCTCCTCCAAGAGGTTCCGGACGTCAAATCTGGGGACGGTTTATATGGGAACTATATATAATTATGGACCGATATGGACCAATTTTTGCATGGTTGTTAGAGACCATATACTAACATCAGGTACCAAATTTCAACCGGATCGGATTATTTTTGCCCCTCCAAGAGGCTCCGGAGGTCAAATCTGGGGATCGGTTTATATGGGGGCTATATATAATTATGGACCGATATGGACCAATTTTTGCATGGTTGTTAAAAACCGTATACTAAGACCACGTACTAAATTTCAACCGGATCGGATGAATTTTGCTCCTCCAAGAGGCTCCGGTGGTCAAATCTGGGGATCGGTTTATATGGGAGCTATATATAATTATGGACCGATATGGACCAATTTTTGCATGGTTGTTAGAGACCTTATACTAAGACCACGTACCAAATTTCAATCGGATCGGATGAATTTTGCTGCTCCGGGAGGCTCCCCAAGCCAAATTTGGGGATCGGTTTATATGGGGGCTATACGTAAACGTGGTCCGATATGGCCCATTTTCAATACCATCCGACCTACATCAATAACAACTACTTGTGCCAAGTTTCAAGTCGATAGCTTGTTTCGTTCGGAAGTTAGCGTGATTTCCACAGACGGACGGACAGCCGGACAGACGGACAGACGGACGGACGGACAGACGGACAGACGGACGGACGGACGGACATGCTTAGATCGACTCAGAATTTCACCACGACCCAGAATATATATACTTTATGGGGTCTTAGAGCAATATTTCGATGTGTTACAAACGGAATGACAAAGTTAATATACCCCCATCCTATGGTGGAGGGTATAAAAACAGAAACCGAAAACATCTGAACAAAACCAATCCCATTGAAATTGAAGTTTATTTTTCTTTGGTAAAGACCATCCCTTTTTCTTGCCAATGTGAAAGAGTGAAAAGTTCGTTTTTTATCTCCTTTGTATGATGTTTATGCCACTTTTTTCCCTAAGCTGCATTTTCTCGTTATTTTCCGTTCTGGTTTTATTTTCTGTTCAAGTGAAGAGAACGAAAGGATATCTAAAGGATTTAAACAAACAATTACGTGAAAAGCCTTTCGAATTATTTGCCCATCCATGATTCTTGTGTTTGCCTTCCAGGGTAAATGTATTGGTGTCTGTGGATTATAGCGGTTGTGTTGGTGTGTGTTGGTTACAAGTAAACAACGCCTGCAAATTCTCTAAGGCACAATTCAATTCTTTTTAATCGCGATGACCTAAAGGCATGACCTGAAGAGCTTTTTCACACCAACTAAATTCGAAATAACGAAAGAAAATGCGAGATACCATCGCATAAGAATGTTGACAATATCGTAATAAAAATTATCTTTGTATTTCAATGCCTTAATGCATATTAAACTAAATGCAATTAGAAGGGAAATGATATTTAAAATTTCACTTGCGAAAAAGGAACAATTTTTTTTCGTTCTTCTGTTTTGTTGAAGAAGTAACTAAGGGCGGGTTAAGCCGATTGCACGATAAGCTAACCGAATCCTCTTACATGTGGATGTTATGACCGATATTTGCTAAAAGTTTTAATAAAATGTGAATTCAGTTTTTATTAGGGCTGTTTCTTTTAGCACAGGATACCCTAAGCAGCCACGGATGGACGGCAATCTGGAAACACCAACGCGACTTGCAGTGATGAGATGTTCTGGATAGAACACCAGGGCAACAATGTTCTGGGTAGCCCATACAAATGTTGCTTCCAGTGCTAAAAGAAAAAAACCCTATTGTTGACTTGCCTTCAATGCAATTTTAAAATTTCTTGACTCTTATAATAAAAAAGTGAAGTTATCAAACCAAAAACCAGGAGAACTCTTTTACATAGTAGGGCTGGAGGAAGTCCCTTTACTGGCACAAAAAAGTACGAATTCATCTTTCACCCAAGGTGTCCCTAATGTTTCAAACAAATCGCAAATGTTGCTTTTTCGTTTTTTAGTAATCCGTATGTCTGATACGGTGCATATAGAGGTGTATAAAATGTTCCGTTTAATCACAATAACAAAATTTGAATAGGTTTTGTAAAACATTCTTAACAAAAAGTGGAGAGTGGGTACACAAAAAAAAATTTTTTTCTGATTCAATCACGAAATTAATTGATCCAATTAATTTTTTAATTGACATGCCTTCAATCACAGAAATTATAGTATCAATTAAAAAAGTAATTCAAGCTCAATTAAAAAATTTGTTGATTCAATTAAATTTTTAATTGGCTTATAAAAACCGTAGGTTTTATCCTATTTGACTGAAATTTGGACCATAAAAAGGTGTGTCGAAAATGGCGCCCATCGGTCCATGTTTTGATATAGCCCCCATATAGACCGATCTCCTGAGTTTGTTTCTTGGGCTTCTAGAAACTGTATTTACTATCCGATTTGCCTGAAATTTGAAATCTAGAGGTATTTTGGGGCCATAAGGACGTGTATTAAAAATGGTCCGTATCGGTCCATGTTTTGGTATAGCCCCCATATAGATCGATCTCCCGATTTTGATTCTTGGGCGTCTAGAAACTGTATTTTCTATCCGAAATTGAAGGTCTAGAAGTATTTTAGAACCATAAAGTGGTGTGTCGAAAATGGTCCGTATCGGTCCATGTTTTGGTATACCCGCCATATAGACCGATCTCCCGATTTTTATTCTTGGGCTTCTATAAACTGTATTTATTACCCGATTTGATCTCCAGATTTAACTCTTTGGGCTTCTAGAAACCGTAGTTTTTATCCGATTTGCACAAAAATGTAAATATACTGGAATTTTAGATCCTCAAAATTCTGTATCGCATTTACTTTTACAGCCCCATATGAAGAAGAAAGAAGTGTTGTTCCACCAAGAAAACGCACCGTGCCACAAGTCATTGAGAACGATGCCAAAAATTCATGAATTGGGCTTCGAATTGCTTCCCCACCCACCGTATTCTCCAGATCTGGCCCCCTGAGACTTGTTCGTGTTCTCAGACCTCAAGAGGATGCTCGCAGGGAAACAATTTGGTTGCAATGAAGAGGTGATCGCCGAAACTGAGGCCAATTTTGAGGCAAAACCGAAGGAGTAAAAATTTGAAGGTCGTTATAATCGTTGTATCGCTCTTGAAGGGAACTATATTGAATAATAAAAACGAATTTTGACAAAAAAATGTGTTTTTCTTTGTTAGACCGGGGACTTATCAGCCAACCTGTTATTTCACTTTATTTCAAGTTGGACAAACTAACTTTTAACATATAGCAGCAAAACTAACATTTCTGGGATGCTTTCGATAATAAAAACCACTTGCATTTATAGTACTCTTCAAGATCTTTCGTTTAATACTAAAATATATTGCGAAATATATATTGGAAAGTGCTGAATTTTATTAAATATTTTATCTCCCCAAATTGTAATTAACCCATTAGGTGCGCAGGCAAAAACTACCAGGTTTGTGTCTCGGCTAGTTATATTTACAATTTATCTTCACGCACATTTTTAAAATTAAAAGTTTAGATTTCATATTCAGATGTCACTTGTACTGTATACAATGAAATAGGTATTTTACCTATTTGAATAATTTAAGGAAATACTAAAATTCATCATACCCATATCCTTCGGCAAGACTTTAATAAATTTCCATATTCTCTGACATCCACAATGCCTGCTGACTTGAGAGTTTTCTATAGTGATGGAAGCAACATAACAACGCCATCGCATTACTTAACATGAGGACCACCAACTTGTTAGCCACTCCGAGTCTTAACTAAGAGCTTATATATGAAAATACGCAAAAGAAAAATAAAAGAAAAAAACATCCAACAAGCATGGAAAATGTCAACATTGTGATGCTTCTATTGCCATAGATTCTTAGAGTTGGCCAAAATCATACCAAAGGATATCTTTTGAGACCAGAGTCATAGGGAAGACCAACGCAATTACTATGTGAATATTCTGAACGAACACCATAACACAGTCATCGTGAAGCTTCAATGACCATTTAATTTTTCTAGTAAACAAATCCTAGGATTAGGACGATGCAATGACGTGGATTACACGACGATTGTTGATGGCTAGCATTTCAAGCAATGAGGCGAATAGTAAGTATCGTACAGATTATGGATAATTTTTTATATTTATTTTTGTTTTTGTCTTTTCTGTTTCGTTTTGTTTTCTTGTTAGATGGGTGTAATTGAAATTACGCATAAAATGTTATCACAAAGATGGGACCGCCATTAAATCTGTGAATGTTGTTAATAGGTGTTTAAATGTACTCTATTTAAATATCGTTAATAGTCGTTGTAGTAAAAGCTTTTGGCTAGAAAGAAGCAAGGACGAAGTGAGATACCCAGTAAAAAAAGCGTAGCCAAAAAAGTAGTGAAAATGTGCTTTTTGGATCCGGAAGTGGTGCATAATTGGCGCAGAAGCGATGAATTTAACATGAGCTTGTCATAGGACAGATGTCCACCATTTCCACAGCCATTGCACTGAACTTGCATCACTTCTTAGGGTGTGGTCCGAATTAAGTGTTTTGGATGTGAATTAGAAAAATTTATGATATTTTGCCAAATTAATAATTTTTTATAATTTCTTAGATTTTTAATGCATTCTAACGCTTGCCTGAAACATTTGACATCAAATATTTCCACAAATTCGCTATTTTTCTAGAATGGATTTAGCATTTTTTTCGACAAAATTTAAATAATTTGTACCATTTTATTAATCCTTACTCTGTTTTTAACATATTTGAAACAAAACAAGTATATACGGCCGTAAGTTCGGCCAGGCCGAATCTTATGTACCCTCCACCATGGATTGCGTAGAAACTTCTATGAAAGACTAACATCCACAATCGAATTACTTGGGTTGTGGTATCTTAAAACTTCTTAACATTAATTAATTTCAGCCGGATAGGATGAAATTTGCTTCTCTTAGCGGCATCGTAATCCAAATCGGGGCATCGGTTTATATGGGGGCTATATATAATTATGGACCGATGTGGACCAGTTTTTGCATGGTTGTTACAGACCATATACTAACACCATCTACCAAATTTCAGCCGAATCGGATGAAATTTGCTTCTCTTAGAGGCCTCGCAATCCAAATCGGGGGATCGGTTTATATGGGGGCTATATATAATTATGGACCGATGTGGACCAATTTTTGCATGGTTGTTAGAGACCATATACTAACATCATGTACCAAATTTCAGCCGGATCGAATGAAATTTGCTTCTCTTAGAGGCCTCGCAAGCCAAATCGGGGGATCGGTTTATATGGGGGCTATATATAATTATGGACCGATGTGGACCAATTTTTGCATGGTTGTTAGAGACCATATACCAACACCATATACCAAATTTCAGCCGAATCGGATGAAATATGCTTCTGTTAGAGGCTCCACAAGCCAAATTTGGGGGTACGTTTATATGGGGGCTATACGTAAAAGTGGACCGATATGACCCATTTGCAATACCATCCGACCTACATCAATAGCAACTACTTGTGCCAAGTTTCAAGTCGATAGCTTGTTTCGTTCGGAAGTTAGCGTGATTTCAACAGACGGACGGACGGACATGCTCAGATCGACTCAGAATTTCACCACGACCCAGAATATATATACTTTATGGGGTCTTAGAGCAATATTTCGATGTGTTACAAACCATCCTATGGTGGAGGGTATAAAAAGTTTAACTTACCCTTTAAAAATATGAAAAAACGAGTTATAAAAAATTGAATTAAAAGAACTTCCTGAGTAGTTAAAATAAAGAACATCTTTGGAGGAATTTTTTTGAATGTGCTTTTAAAGTTGTGCTCTTAGCAGTACTTCCAAATTTTTTTGCTGGGTAATTACAGAAAATAGCATGAGTATGACGCTATTATACAAGCAAACGAAGCGAAAATCTATATAAGGTCATAGGATTCTCAATTACGACTTCTTATAAGAACTGCAGCGTAAAATTTCTGGTCGCTTCTATTTTTTCAAATACACAGAAAAAATATCGCAAAAAATTATCAATTAACAGCCTGTTTCTGTATGTCGAACGAGTTCTATCGATCGACTGAGGTGCATAGAAACAGCTGATTTTTGTTTATAAATTCAGCTGTTTGTTTCCATTTCAGTCGATCGATAGAGCTCGTTCGACATACAGAAACAGGCTGTAAGTATTTAATTGAATTTCAACAATTTTCAATGAATAAATTTATTATTTTCTTCTTCTTTATTTGCCTATTCGATTTTCGAATGGTGGCGACCAAAATGCAAATACAATAATTATACCCTTCAACTACTGTGGTACAGGGTATAATAAGTTTGTGCATTTGTATGTAACGCCAAGAAGGAAAAGTGTGAGACCCATCGTTTAGTATACCGATCGTCTTAGAATTATATTCTGAGTCGATTTAGCGATGTCCATCTGTCTGTCCGTCTGTCTGTATATGTAATTTTGTGTGCAAAGTACAGCTCGCAGTTTAAGTCTGATCGTCCTCAAATTTGGCACAGAAGTTTACATTGGCTCAAAGACAATCGCTATTGATTTTGAAAAAAAAAAATCGGTTCAGATTTAGATATAGCTGCCATATATATTTATCACCGATCTGGTCATAATTTACGTCTTTATAAACGTATTTTCTCAAAATTTCGGGCAGCCAAATATTTTGGGGCTTTCGAAAGATATGCAAAATATCAGCCAAATCGGTTCAGATTTAGATATAGCTCCCATATATATCTTTCGTCCGATTTGAACTTATTTGGCCTCAAAAGCCAGAGTTTTGTCCTGATTTGCTTCAAATTTTGCATAAGGAGTACATTTAATAGTATCGTTAAGTGTGCCAAATTTGGTTGAAATCGGTTCAGATTTAGATATAGCTCCCATATATATCTTTCGTCCGATTTACACCCATATGATAACGGAGGCCAAAATTATTCTCCCATTTACGTTTTTTGCTGAGATAGCAGGATTATTATTCTAACTATGCATGTTAAATTTGGTCAAAATCGGTGCATATTTAGATATAGCTCCCATATAACTACGCCAGAGTAGGGGAAATATGGTAGAATGTTTCATATATTAGACCCATTTGCAATTGGATAGTTTCCACAGAGAATATATTTAATATGCTATTTAAGTGTGCCATCTTAATCTAATATGGCCAAAAATACCCTCATTTTACACAAAATTCTGTGATGATTTCCCCATATCGTCGTCATATTCTACACACTGTAATGCCAAACTTTTCACAGAATGGTCGAATTTTAAATAAAGCTCTGGCTTTTGGAAATATCACCCGAATTGGCCAAATAATATATCACAACCCACAACTGACAACATATCTTGGCGAGATTTAACCAATATCCTTGTAAAATCGCCACTGCACTGAAAAAAATATTGTCGTGAGGTCAAAAATTTCATGTCTCTAAAATACGAATGCAAATTTTGCTTAGCATAGAAGACGCATTTCTATAATATAAAGTTTTTATCCTTGTCCAACTTTTCGATAAACTTTTCAATGAAGTCGTATTGTCCTTATAATTAAGTGATTTGACTTAAAAATGGGTATCATAACATGAAAGAAAAAATGTTTGGGCTAAGGTCAACTTGACTTTAATAATCCAGAAAAATTCTTTAAATTTAATGAAATTGTCTTTAAATTTGTTGTCTTTTTGCATCTTGACTACAAAGCAAAAAATCGTTCAAATATAGGACATGTTTTTCAACACTTTATTTTAAAGACGCTTTTTACTTGAAACATAGCATAATTTCTATTGGAAGTCGAGTCTTAATTCGGGAAATAAAGTTGTCGTTAACTCGTTTTTAAAGGATTTTATTAGCATATGAAGAAAAAAAGGCTGAAAAAGCGACAAATTAAAATTTGCTTCCTAGAAGCAAGTACACGAAACCCAAATTTAAAAGGGAATTGTGTCTTAAAAGTATCCTTACTTGTATTCTCAGCATCTTTGGCTCGGAATCAATACCAAATTTTTTAAAGTAAAGACAAAATCATTGGAACCGGGCGTGCTTTTTTTTCAGTGTGCTGAGTTGCAAAAATTTTAAATATTACTCAAATTGACCATATCTCGAATACATATGTATATGTATATGTTTCATTCCAGGGTGTTAGCCGATTTAATTTTTAATTCTAGCGATTTTGTAGAAGTACAAAAAATTGTCTCCAAATCGTTTCTGATATAAATATTTGTATGTAGGAATATAAATTTTGATCATAACTCGCAACAAATTTGTGGTAACACAAATTTTGGTCTACATAATGGTGAAGAATATAGTCGGCCCCGCCCGACTTTAGACTTTACTTACTTGTTTAAAACAAAATTAAAAAAAAATCTTTTTTAAAAATTCCCGATTTTGGGATGAGAAGAACTCATATCTTACTTGGCCAAAATGGCTGATAAAAGCTTAAAACGTAATGCCAAATTACATTTCAGAAAAAAATTCCCAATAAAATATATCTTTGTTTTCTAAAGTTGTATAGTACATAATTTATATTACAAAATAACATCATTGAATAGATCCATGTCCTGGAGCGTGGTATAGTGTGTTGCATTATAAAACAACAGGGGTGAGTTCGCACTTTTTGGGTATCTTTATGGTAAATATATTATTTTTGGAGAGCTGGTATGCTTGCACGGAAGTACTTATTTTTCGACTGCTGGTATGCTTGCACGGAAGTACTTTCCTCCAATGTCATGCCCGTGTACAAGTATTACTACTGATATATGTACAAGGAAGTTGTTACCAATTTGGCGCAGGTATACTTGTACTCATACCTGGTAATAGGAGTTTTTGCTGGGAAGTACTTCACAAATTTTCTATAGACATAAAATGTTGAAATAATTTTCTATAGAAATATTATTTTGCAAAATTTTCTATAGAAATAATATTTTGCGAAAATTTCCTATAGAGATAAAAATTTTGCAAAAATTTTCTATAGAATTAAAATTTTGCGAAAATTTTCTATAGAAATAGAACTTTGCAAAAATTTTCTATGGAAATAAAATTTTGCGAAAATTTTATATAGAAATAAAACTTTGCAAAAATTTTCTATGGAAATAAAATTTTGCAAAAATTTTCTATAGAAATAAAATTTTGCAAAAATTTTCTATAGAAATAAAATTTTACGAAAATTTTCTATAGAGATAAGATTTTGCAAAAAAAAAATTAGAGATAACATTTTCCGAAAATTTTCTATAGAAATAAAATTTTGCGAAAATTCTCATAGGAAACAATTTGGGGGAAAATTTTCTATAGAAATGAAATTTTTCAAAAAATTTTCTATAGAAATAAAATTTTGCAAAAATTTCGTACAGAAATAAAAATTTGCTAAAATTTTCTATAGAAATAAAATTTTGCAAAAATTTTCTACAGAAATAAAAATTTGCAACAATTTTCTAAACGGATAAAATATTTCGAAAATTTTCTATAGAAATAAAATTTTGCGAAAAATTTCTATAGAAAAAAAATTTTCGTACATTTTTCATTGAAATAAAATTTTGCAAAAATTTTCTATAGAAATAAAATTTTGCGAGAATTTTCTATAGAAATTAAATTTTGTGAAAATTTTCTATAGAAATAAAATTTTGCGATAATTTTATATAGAAATCAAATGTTGCAAAAATTTTCTATAGAAATAAAATTTTGGGAAAATTTCCTATAGAAATAAAAATTTTGCAAAAATTTTCAATAGAAATAAAATTTTGTGAAAATTTTCGATAGAAATAAAAATTTGCAAAAATTTTCTATAGAGATACAATTTTGCAAAAAAAAAAAAAAATTTTAGAGATAACATTTTCCGAAAATTTTCTATACAAATAAAATTTTGCGAAAATTCTCATAGAAAACAATTTGAGGAAAATTTTCTATAGAAATAAAATTTTCCAAAAATGTTTATTTTCTATAGAAACAACATTTTCCAAAAATTTTCTATAGAAATAAAATTTTTTCGAAAATTTCCTACAGAAATAAATATTTGCAAAAATTTTCAATAGAAATAAAATATTGCAAAAATTTTCTATAGAAATAATAATTTGCAAAAATTTTCTATACAGATAAAATATTTCGAAAATTTTCAATAGAAATAAAATTTTGCGAAAATTTTCAATAGAAATAAAATTTTGCGAAAATTTTCTATAGATATAAAATTTTGCGAAAATTTTCTATAGAAAGAAAAATTTTCAATAATTTTCTATAGAAGTGAAATTTTGCGATACCATATGTGCCTTTTCAGAAAAAATTGGTCAAAATTCAAAAATTTTGTTTTTTAAAATTCCAAAGTATAGGATGGGCCCCTGAGTCGATATAACCATGTCCGACTGTCCGTCCGTCTGTCTGTGAACACATTTTTGTGATCAAAGTCTAGGTCGCAATTTAAGTCCAATCGCCTTCAAATTTGGCACATGTTCCTAATTTGGGTCAGAATAGACCCCTATTGATTTTGGAAGAAATCGGTTCAGATTTAGATATAGCTCCCATATATATCTTACGCCCGATATGCACTAATATGGACCCAGCAGCCAGAGTTTTCAACCGATTTGCTTGAAATTTTGTACAAACATAACACTTAGTCGTATAGTAAAGTGTGCAAAATTTGATTGAAATCGGTTCAGATTTAGATATAGCTCCCATATATATCTTTCGCCCGATATGGACTTATATGGACCCAGAAGCCAGAGTTTTATCCCGATTAGCTAGAAATTTTGCACAAGGAGTACAATTAGTATTATAGTCATGTGTGCCAAATTTGATTGAAATCGGTTCAGATTTAGATATAGCTTCCATATATATTTTTCGCCCGATATGGACTTATATGGCCCCAGAAGCCAGAGTTTTGGCCCAATTTGATTGAAATTTTGCACTAGGAGTACAATTAGTAATATAGTTATGTGTGCCAAATTTTATTGAAGTCGGTTCGGATTTAGATGTAGCTCCCATATATATGTTTTTATGATTTCGACAAAAATGGTCAAAATACCAACATTTTCCTTGTTAAATCGCCACTGCTTAGTCGAAAAATTGTCAAAATGACTCTAATTTTCCTAAACTTCTAATACATATATATCGAGCGATAAATCATAAATAAACTTTTGCGAAGTTTCCTTAAAATTGCTTCAGATTTAAATGTTTCCGATAATTTTGACTAAAATTGTGTTCCACCCTAATGCATTTGGGAGCCACCGTGGTGCAATGGTTAGCATGCCCACCTTGCATACACAAGGTCGTGGTTTCGATTCCTGCTTCGACCGATCACCAAAAGGTTTTTCAGCGGTGGATTGTCCCACCTCAGTAATGCTGGTGACATTCCTGAGGGTTTCAAAGCTTCTCTAAGTGGTTTCACTGCATGTGGAACGCCGTTCGGACTCGGCTATAAAAAGGAGGTCCCTTGTCATTGAACTAAACACAATGGCTTTACAAGTTCTACCCAGCAAGAAAAAATCCTCGAAATCGGTTCATAATTGCGGATTTGACAACTAAAACAAAATTTCATACCCCCCGAGGTGACCAATTTTCAACGCCTACAGGACAGCCCGTGGACCTATTATGGATCATCAAACTCGCAAAGTGAGAGGAAAACACCACAGCTTTCATACAAAGAAAAAATTATGTTGAAAAAAAAAAAATCAAAAAAGGCACTGACCCACTTGGTCGGACTTTATTGTTATGTAATTTTGATAATATTTCCTACTGTTTGTCACTTAATCAAATTTTATATAATCCCAGTTGTTGCCAATACAACTATTTAAAAATATTGTTTTTCTTAAAAAAAAAACGACAACAACAAAAAAATAATTCAAATAAAAATGCAACAGTTTCAATCTTCAAAAATGTCCAATTACATTTTATGAGCTGAAGACAACAACAAAACTCCATTGCCAAATTGTAAATGTCCTTTTCAACACAACCTCTTTCTATCTCGGAGTACTATGGCAAGTAAACTAGCAGTATAGAATATCCTATGCTCTTCAATTGAAATCCTTGGTCCCTTTGGACAATGGCAGATAATAATGAAAACCACTTGCGACATTCACAAGGATGTCCAAATATTTTTCTGCTATCCTTGGTAGTTATTTTCAAAAATGCACAAAAGACAAACTCAAGAGCCAAGAACTTGAAAAACTAAAAGATTCAAGTGCAAAGTAAACAGACATCCTAATGAAAGAGTATGAAAAAGTTTCCAAAGTAAAAAATTCCTTAAGAAAACATTCTGACATATTCCTATGTTGTTTTTTTTTTATAAAAAAGGAAGTAAGAGTATCCACGATTGGGTTTGAAGAGAAAACAGTATCGTAACAAAATCTTAATATTCCTAAGCGATTTTTTTTAATTTCTGCTCCGGCAAGATATTAGATTCGATTACTTGGATAAGCGGTGATTGAGAACCTGGACGAATTTTGCATTAGGAGCTGGAACAGATAAATAAACAAGTATATACGGCCGTAAGTTCGGCCATGCCGAATCTTATGCACCCTCCACCATGGATTGCGTAGAAACTTCTACAAAAGACTGTCATCGACAATCGAATTACTTGGGTTGTGGTATCTTAAAACTTCTTAACATCGTGTTCTAAATTTCGAGTTAGTCCATACGTGGTAGAGAGCCAGAATTGAAATATGGGGGTCGCTTATATGGGGGCTATATACCATTATGAACTTGATATGGACCAATTTTTGTGTGATTGGGAATCGATTTATCTGAGGGCTAAATATAACTATAGACCGATATGGACCTAGTTAGGCATGGTTGGTAACGGCCATATACTACCACTAAATTTCAACTGACTCCGCTGAAATTTGCTCCTCCAAGAGGATCCAAAACCAAATCTCGGGATCGGTTTATATGGGGGCTATATATAATTATGGACTGATATAGACCACTTTTGACATGGCTTAAATATCATATACTACCACCACGTACCACATTTCAACCAGATCGGATGAAGTTTGCTTCTCCAAAAGGCACCAGAGGTCAAATCTGGGGATCGGTTTATATGGGGGCTATATATAATTATGGACTGATATGAACCAATTCCTGCATGGCTGTTGGATACCATATACTGACATCACGTACCAAATTTCAACCGAATCGGATGGATTTTTCTCTTCCAAGGGGCTACGGAGGTCAAATCTGGGGATCGGTTTATATGGGGGCTATATATAAGTATTAACCGATTTCGACCAATTTTTGCATGGGTGTTTGAGGCCATATATTAACATCACGTACCAAATTTCAACTGAATCAAATGAATTTTGGTCTTCCAAGAGGCTCCGCAGGTCAAATCTGGTGATCGGTTTATATGGTGGCTATATATATTTATGGACCGATGTGGACCATTTTCTACATGGTCATTACAGACCATATACTAACACCATGTACCAAATTTAGCCGGATCGGATGAAATTTGCTTCTCTTAGAGGATCCGCAAGCCAAATCGGAGGATCGGTTTATATGGGGGCTATATACAATTATTGACCGATGTGGACCAATTTTTACATAGTTGTTAGAAACCATATACTAACACCATGTACCAAATTTCAGACGGATCGGATGAAATTTGGTTCTCGTAGAGGCTCCGCAAGCCAAGTCGAGAGATCGGTTTATATGGGGGCTACATGTAATTATGGACCGATATGGACCAATTTCTGCATGGTTGTTAGATACCATATACTTACATTATGTACCAAATTTCAGCCGGATCGGATGAAATTTGCTTTTCTTGGAGCAATCGCAAGCCAAATTTGGGGGTCCGTTTATATGGGGGCTATACGTAAAAGTGGACCGATATGGACCATGGTTGTTAGAGACCATATACTAACACCATGTACCAAATTTCAGCCGGATCGGATGAAATTTGCTTCTCTTAGAGCAATCGCAAGCCAAGTGGACCGATATGGCCCATTTGCAATACCATCCGACCTACATCAATAACAACTACTTGTGCCAAGTTTCAAGTCGATAGCTTGTTTCGTTCGGAAGTTAACGTGATTTCAACAGACGGACGGACGGACATGCTCAGATCGACTTAGAATTTCACTACGACCCAGAATATATATACTTTATGGGTGTTACAAACGGAATGACCAAGTTAATATACCCCCATCCTATGGTGGAGGGTATAAAAATACGGCGCTTTTGGTATAAAAAATAGTTATAAGTTACATTGGACCGTTCTTTTTCAAAGATGACGCGAATCATAACATCCCAGCAAAAAATACTTCAGCAGTAAAATTTAGTTGCGCTTTTTGTTATATAATAAAATAGGCAGTGCATCCACACAGCATGTATCGGCGGCAATAACGTAAACGAGTACTCAAACAAGTTTATGATCATTCGTTTACGTTATTGCAATCAATTCATGCAGTATAGATGCGCGAAAGATAGTGCTGTTTTCCTTCATGTCAATAACAAAATTGCTCACTTCTGAAAATATTCGTTAATAGTACGAAACGTTTCGTTGATTAAAAGAAAATTCATTATAATAACGAAAAATGTCGTTATATCAACGAATTTGTTTCATTGGGTCAATTTCAATGACACATTTCACCATTTCCATGAAATAATCATCAAACATTATGTAATATGGACCGTATTATCGACTCAAATAAAAATTTCGTTAATTTTTATGCCCACCACCATAGAATGGTGATGGGGGTATAATAAGTTTCTCATTCCATTTGTAACACATCAAACTATCGATTTCCGACTATATAAAGTATATGTATTCATGATTAGGGAGAAATTCTAACACGCTATAACCATGTCTGTCTGTCTGTCTGGATGTCTGTCTGTTGTAATCACGCTACAGTCTTCAATAATGAAGCGATCTTGCTGATATTTTCCACAACTCGTACTTTGCCTGCATACAGGTCAAGTTCGAAAATGGGCTATATCGATCCAGGTTTTGATATAGTCCCCGTATAAACCGATCTCCCGATTTGGGGTCTAGGCCTTATAGAAACCGTAGTTTTTATCCAATTTGCCTGAAATTGGAAATCTAGAGCTATTTTACGACCATAAAGAGGTGCGCCGAAAATGGAGATTATTAGTCGCATATAGACCAATCTACCGATTTTAGTTTTTGGGATTCTACAAACCGTAGTTTTAAATTTTCCTGAAATTAAAAATTTAGAGGTATTTTGGATCCATAAAAAGGTGTGCCGGTCCAGGTTTTGATATAGCCCCATATAAACCCATATCCCGATTTGGGGTCTTGACCTTATAGAAACCGTAGTTTTTATCCAATTTTCCTGAAATTGGAAATCTAGAGGTATTTTAGGACCACAAGGTGTGCCAAAAATGGTGAGTATCGGTCCATGTTTTGATAGAGCCCCCATATAGACCGATTTTACTTCTTGGGCTTCTAGAATTAATAGTTTTTATCCAATTTGCCTAAAATTGGAAATCTAGATGTTTTTTTTTTGGGACCAAAATGAGGTCTGCCGAAAACATTGTGTATCGGTCCAGGTTTTTATATATTTCCCATATAAACCGACCTCCCGATTTGGGGTCTTGGCCTTATAGAAATCGTAGTTTTTATCCATTTTGCTTGAAATTGGAAATCTAGAGGTATTTTAGGACCATAATGAAGTCTGCCGAAAACAGTGTGTATCGGTCCAGGTTTTGGAATAGCCCCCTTATAGACAGATCTTCCGATTTTACTTCTTGGGTCTTAGAAACCGTAGTTTTTATCCGATTTGTCTGAAATTGGAAATCTAGAGATATTTTAGGACTACAAATAGGTGTGTCGAAAATGGTGTGTTTCGGTTTATGTTTTGGTATAGCCCCCATATAGCCCGATCTCCTGATTTGACTTCTTGGGCTTCAAGACATCGGAATTTTTATCCGATTTACCTGAAATTAAAAATCTAGAGGTATTTTGGCCCATAAAATGGTGTGTAACGGTCCAAGGTTTAATTTAGCCTCCATATAGCCCTATCTCCCCATTTGACTTCTTGAGAGGTATTTTGTGTTCATAACTAAGTGTGCCGAATATGGTGTGCATCGGTCCACGGTGTGGTATAGTCCCCATATAGCCCGATCTCTCGTTTTGACTTCTTGAGCTTCTAGAGGGTCTACGTAGAAGGTACGCTCTTCGTTTTTACCTCATATAGACAGATCTCCAGATTTGACCTTTTAAGTGTGTAGACATCCCAATTATTATGGCTCCATGAAATAACTCCCCAAAATGAAATAAGTTGCCAAAATGGGAACTTCACGCAGAGAAGGAATATGATCACCTCAAACATGTTTCAAGAGCAAAATGTTATTTTTGTATGGTGACCATGTAACATGTTTGTCACTAAAATGTTATTTTCTCGTCAAATATAACCTGCTTGCCGAGATCAGATACATGATTTCCGAGAAAATAACATGGTTGCGAAAACCATGTTACATGGTCACCACCCAAAAATAACATTTTGCTCTTAAAACATGTTTGAGGTGATCATATTCCTTCTCTGGGTGTTGTTTCATTATGAAATAAATCTCAAAAATATTTTATGAAATTACACCCCAAAAAATGAAATAAATCCCCAAAACGCAAAATGAAATATATCCCCAATATTTTGGCGACTTATTTTGTAAAAATATTAACACATTTATGGATAAAATACATTATTTCTTCATTATAGTTCATAACAATATCAACTTCTATCAGATGTAGTAGTATATTTATTTGGGTATATATTTGTAACTAATTTTTAACTAAAGTACGACAATCAGCCAGGAGTCTCATTAGACATTCGCTATAAATTTATAAATATCTACAAGGCCTAATCACGAGATTAGGAGTATTATCCCTACACACTACACATTCATTACCTGAGTTTGGATACACGCCTACTTCACTAGTCTCTTCATCATCGGATGATGCATCCTGCGTGAACACGTTTGGAATCATAACAATAATATTTTATGGTATTGCGCCGTTTTAAGAAGTACGTACGTTCGTTATTCATTTTATATCTTTACCGCTTCACGTTTTTTGCTTCATAAACTGAGCATAACTGAGCACAAAAATTCATAAACAGAACTACTTTTATGAATTATTTTAAAATTTAAAAAAAAGAAATAACCCCCCCAAAATTCATATTGAGGAATTATTTCATTGTGACAAATTTGGGTGTTATTTCATTTGAAATAACTCCCCAAAATTGAAAATGAAAAGCTCCTCAAAATATGAAATAACTCCCCAAAAATCGTTGTTTTTGTTCTCTGTAGAGGAAATTGGGGACCTATTTAATTTTTTATTTTTGAGTTATTTCATGGGGACTTATTTCATGGAGCCAATTTTTATGCGATTTGTCTGAAATTCAAAATCAAGAGGTATTTTGCATTCACACATGTGTAAGCCGAATATTGGGCGTACCGATCGTTTTTGATATACCCCCATATAGACCTATCTCCCGATTTGACTTCGAGACACAGCAATTTTTATCCGAAAATTTAAAATTTTGAGTTATTTTGCGTTCACACATGTGTAAGCCGAATATTAGGCGTACCGATCGTTTTTGATATACCCCCCTATAGACCTATCTCCCGATTTGACTTCGAGACACAGCAATTTTTATCCGAAAATTTAAAATTTAGAGTTATTTTCGGTCCGTAGTTAGGTGTAGCGAATGTGGTATCGATCAGTTTTGATATAGCTCGCATGTGTTAAGACTCCCCATGTTGGTATATGTTATATGTTTGCTTGGTAAATTATCTGTCATCAAATCCACATAAAATTCTATATATATATATATATATATATATATATATATATATATATATATATATATATATATATATATATATATATATATATATATATATATATATATATATATATATCTATATATATATATATATATATATATATATATATATATATATATATATATATATATATATATATATATATATATATATATATATATATATATATATATATATATATATATATATATATATATATAGTCTACACTGTGTTCTCATTAACAACAGACGTGTTTACTTTTGCACTACTATGACAAAAGTCTGTGGAGAGTGTAAAGTTGTAATTTCTATTTCTACTGGCGTTGGAACAGAATTCAACGAGTATATTAAATGTGCATCTTTATGTGGTCGATTCCTTCATCCACAATGCTCGCATTTGTCATCTGATCATATAAAAATGTTGATAAATTATCCAAACTTCCTATGGCGTTGTGATTCATGCATTGTCATTTCAAATGATACACAAAACAAATTCGATGTTCTCTCACAGCAAATGAGAGAAATGCAAAAGAAGTTGAGTGAAATCGAGAAAAAACTCAATGGTTGCAACGATGATAATTCTATGTGTCTACATAAAAATACAAACATAAACAAAGAGAATAATGTAACTGTTTCTCCTCCGCTCTCTTCCCTCACTGTTCCTCAGTTGAATAATGTGGATGAGGTGAACGAGAATTTTGTTGATGCGTTGACTGCACCTAGTGCCGTTGATTTTATCACTGTCAGAAAGAAGAAAAGAAACAAAAATAATAAAAGGAATAATCAAAACAAAAAAAAAAGTTTTTGGTGCCAATTCTGCTTCTAGCACATTTGAAGTAGTGCATAGCATGAAATTTCTCCATGTCTCTAAATTCAAGACAACAACTAAACCTGAGGAGATTACCAAATATGTTGCTGATAAATTGGAAGTCAATTCATCCACTTTGACTTGTGTTAAGCTTGTTAAAAAAGATGCAGACTTATCTAAGCTCCATTTCGTCAATTTTAAACTTGGAGTTCCTCAACCATTGTATTATAAAGTATTCAATAAAGATTTGTGGCCACTGTCGGTGAAATTAACTCCCTTCATCCATAAGCCAAAAAACTTAGACGTGTTCGGCGAAACAACCAGAGAAACGTCATAAACAATTTTAAATCATCTTCTAGTTTATTAATATACTTTCACAACGCTGGTGGACTTCGAACTAAAACCAACGATATTTATCTATCTGGATGCTCTCATGATTATGACGTCATCATTATTGTAGAGACTTGGCTGACATCACATTTTTTATCTAGTGAAATTTTAGATAATTTTTATACAATACATCGAAGAGACAGAGTTCTTTCTAACAACATAACTAGAGGCGGTGGAGTATTTTTGGCAGCTGCTTCCAAATTAACTAGTAGGCGAGTGGAACTTCCTTATAAACAAGCCGAAATAGAGCAAATTTTGTGTGGCCGTTAATTATTCAGATTCAGCCAATCATAATATATATGAAATTGTTTTTCTCGTGAGTTATATTCCTCCAAACAGTAAATTTGAACTTTATAATTTACACTTATTGAACATCGAGTATGTTATTTCAACACTAGTTGAGGGTCAAATTCCATGCATCCTTGGTGACTTTAACTTAGGAAATATTATTTGGAATTTCAGTGCTTCGGATCAAATACTTCTGCCTTATAATAATTCCTCTAACGTCGAAAGCTCTTTCTGCGATAGAATATATGCCCTCGGTATGTTCCAGATAAATAATATAAAGAACGATATAGGTCGAACACTCGACTTAATATTTGTGGATGATACAGTGAAATACGACATTTCTAGAAGCATTGCTCCTCTTACGAGTGAATCCGTTAACCATAAGGCACTTGTAGTAAAATGTATTGTTTATTATGATGCAATATTATGTGATAATACGGATGAAACATACTACGATTTTTAAAAATGCCAATTACGAACCTATTATAAATTTTTTGGATTCTATAAATTGGTATAATTTGTTGCTGAATTACGATATCAACACAATGTATTCCAAATTTAAAACGACAATTGATCATTGCCTTTCTCTGTATGTTCCGATAAAGAGAGTTAAGAAACCATACAAATTGCCTTGGTTTAACAGCCGATTGCAGCATCTGAAGAACCTGCGAAACAAAGCACACAGAGTGTATAAAAGATCTGGTGAACTCGCTGATAAAGAAATTTTTCTACGCCGAAGACGAGAGTACGACTGTCTATTAAAGTTTTTATATAAACGTTATATTAGTCAAATGGAATCTCGTATTTTACACGATCCTAAACAATTTTGGATTTTCTTTAATAACAAGCGAAAGTCTAATGGCATTCCTCGTTCTATGTATTTTCAAGATAAAGAGGCATCTGGTGCAAAGGACGTGTCCAATTTGTTTGCTTCTTATTTTTCTTCCGTTTACAACACATCAGTAAACTTGGACTTTTCTTGTCAATTTCTTAATTCTGTAAATGAGTTTGTTGATATCGGAAATATCCAACTAGACGACTCTGAAGTTCTTGAAGCAATTCTTGAGTTAGACGTTAATAAATGTGCCGGGGTATGACTTATTGCCCCCTCTATTCCTTCGTAACTGTGCGAACCCGTTACATGTGGCTCTTACAATAATATTTAACAAGTCACTTTCTCAGGGTCATTTTCCGAATGAATTGGAAATTTGCTTTTATTTCCCCGATTTTTAAATCTGGCCGGAAAGATATGGTTGATAACTACCGCCCGGTAGTCAAGTTATCTACAATACCAAAACTTCTAGACAAGATAGTTAATAAAAGACTTACATGGACGTTCAAAAACTACATTTCTACCAATCAACACGGGTTTTATCACGGCAGGTCATCCTGTTCGAATTTAGCCCTTTTCACTAATTTTTGTACTAACTCCTTGGAGAGAGGAAAACAGGTAGACGTTCTATACACAGATTTTAGTAAGGCATTTGATAATTTGCCACATAATATATTAATTGCTAAACTTCGAAAGTTAGGTATTCATTCAAATTTATTATCTTGGATAACGTCATACATTTCTGGTAGAATCCTTTTTGTAAGGGTTGGCGAATGTATGTCAGATCCCATCAATGTTGTATCTGGTGTTCCTCAGGGTAGCCATCTGGGCCCTTTATTGTTTCTGTTGTTCATTAATGATATTAACCTTTGTATTTCACACGCGCAGTGTTTACTATACGCTGATGATTAAAAATTTATTACGAAATTTCTACATTTTCTGATTGCATTGACTTTCAAAACGACATCAACTGCTTGATGAACTGGTGTCAAGATAATCGATTAATCTTAAATTTATCTAAATGTAAAACAATGACTTATACTCGTAAGCATTTTCCGATATTATATAATTATACAGACAACTTTGGCAATGAATTTCTACGAGTAAATCAAGTTAAAGATCTTGGAATATTTTTTGATCCCATACTTTCATTTAAATATCATATTGAATATATTGTCTCAAAATCCAATTCTCAATTTGGATTTTTGAAGAGAAATTCAAAGGAATTCTCCAGTAACACACTAAAAACACTTTATGAGAGTTTGGTTCGACCTCATATTGAATATTTGTGTATTATTTGGGATCCATTTTATAACGAAGGCATAAACAGAATAGAAAAGGTTCAAAAACGTTTTACAAGATTTGCTTTAAGAATGCTTTATACGTGGGATAGTATGCCATCATATATAGAACGATGTAGAATTCTTGGCATTCAGCAACTTCATTTTAGGAGAAAGCTCCAAGGTATTGTTTTTATAAAAGATATTATGGATACGAATATAGATTGCCCAGATTTATTGTCTTTCTTGCCATTCAACGTTCCTAATCGATTTTTAAGGGAATATCATTTATTTAATGTTCCTTTTCATAGAACAAGCTACGGGATAAATGAACCCTTAACACGATGCCTCAATTTATTTAATTCCATTGCAAACCGAATAGATTATCACACAGAACGACACATTTTCAAGAGAATGCTTAGAATTTTGTTTGATAACGAAACGTAAATTTTGTATAATTTGTTTGCAATGTATAAATCATATTTCAACATTATCATGAAAATTTAATGTAATCTGTAAGAGCATAGCTCGGTAGATGTAAATAAATAAATAAATAAATAAATAAATAAATATATATATATATATATATATATATATATATATATATATATATATATATATATATATATATATATATATATATATATATATATATATATATATATATATATATATATATATATATATATATATATATATATATATATATATATATATATATATATATATATATATATATATATATATATATATATATATATATATATATATATATATATATATTGTTTTTTTTTTCAAGTAACCTGACGAAGAGTTTTCTAACGAAACAATTATATTTTTTGATTCATGGTGGTGGATATTTAAGATTCGGTCCGGCCAAACTTAAGTCTGTATATACTTGTTTTAAATAATGTCAGCAAAAAATTGGCAAAATGTAATAATGTGAGAGAAATTCATTATCTTTGTGAACTTTTAGCAAATCACTCCCAGATTAATATGTTAACTTCTTACTTATGATATTGGCTGTTACTGTAACTATGCTGACACAAGTTATTTCCACTGACCTAACATTTACTTGGATAGTTGAAAACTGTTCATGGACCATAAGTTGCTGTGGCTTTATGCACATATGATTATGCTGTTTTTCAAGTGTGACTTTATTCACAGGAGAACCAACCACATGGACTCTGCTCGTTTCATTGGGTAAAAGTTTGATTGCCACATAAGCGAGGGCCGTTTTGTGTTACATATATATGTTTGAAGAAAAACAAATTACTTTATATTCCTTAGAAAATGTGTAAGTAATTTCGGATTTATTCACCGATTTCTCTCAAAATCGTATGTTTTTACCCTGCTGGTAAGCTCAAAGACTCATGTAACATAATATTGTTTCCACCAGCAAATTGTTCTATGATGA